>NC_086291.1:27291463-27592446 GCF_963924245.1 Chroicocephalus ridibundus | reverse complement strand
CAACCCCACTGTACTTCCCTCTCCCCAGGTGCTGGATGGAAACACCAACCCTTACGACATCGTCCTCAAGGACCTGGAGCCACCCCTCATCGCCCGCTTCGTCCGCTTCATCCCTGTCACTGACCACTCCATGAACGTCTGCCTGCGCGTGGAGCTGTATGGCTGCGTCTGGCTGGGTGGGTGCTGTGGTCCTGTGCCCTTCCCCATGTCCCCAGAGCTTGACCAGGGGCTGTCCGTCCCACTGGGGGCTGGCTGTCCCACCGGCAGCTGGCCCCGGAGCACACCAGCAACGGGGTGGTCCAGCATGGGCTGCCGCTCACCCTCCTCTCCCCACAGATGGGTTGGTGTCCTACAGTGCGCCAGCTGGGCAGCAGCTCGTCCTCCCCGGGGGCACCATCATCTACCTGAACGACTCAGTGTATGATGGGGCATTTGGGTACAGGTGAGGACCTGGTGGGCTTGTGCACACGATGGATGCTGCGCCGGGCAGGAGAGGAAGGGGGTGTGTTTGCTTCCCTGTGTTCGTTTTTGCTGATACTCAGCAGAGGAAATACTTGGGGTGTCCCTGAAGCAGAGTACATGGCCAGCTCTGGGAGGCTGCACGAATGATGCGGACAGTGTGAAGGGGAAAGCACCCCCAGCCCTTCTTTTGGCTTTACGCTAACTGCACTGCACTTCAGCATCCCACAGCCTTTTCCAGAAAGAACACCAAGAAGAACAAAAACCCATCCTGAATTTCCTAGGGGCTGCAAGGAGCTGCCTGGGGCGGGGGGTGGGTGTGTGTGCTGGGTGGTGCCAGGTTCGTGGCGTTGGCAAGAGTCACGCTCCCTTTCCCCCCTTGCACATGCCAGCATGACGGAGGGCCTGGGCCAGCTGACAGACGGGGTGTCAGGGCTGGACGACTTCACGCAGACCCACGAGTACCACGTCTGGCCGGGCTACGACTATGTTGGCTGGCGCAACGAGAGCACCGCTGGCGGCTACGTGGAGATCACCTTTGAGTTCGACCGCATCAGGAACTTCACCGCTATGAAGGTCTGCACACCCCCTGCCCGCTCCCCTGTCCCCGTCCCCTGCCATGGCTGCACTGACGGTCTGCCCCACAGGTCCACTGCAACAACATGTTTGCCAAAGGGGTGAAGATCTTCAAGGAGGTGCAGTGCTACTTCCGCGCTGATGCCAGTGAGTGGGAGCCCAACGCCGTCTCCTCAGTGCTGGTGCTGGATGACGTGAACCCCAGTGCCCGCTTCGTCACCGTGCCCCTACTCCACCGCATGGCCAGCGCCATCAAGTGCCAGTACTACTTCGCCGACGCCTGGATGATGTTCAGCGAGATCACCTTCCAGTCAGGTACCTGACTCCATGAGGCCTGCAGGGACCGGACCCTCCTGAAGGGGGGTTTGAAGGAGGGAGTGGGGCTGTGGGGCACCCACACCACCCACCCTGATGCTCTCCTTTTCTCCCTTGCCAGATGCAGCCATGTACAACAACTCGGTGGGCCCCCCCGGGGTGCCTGTGGTCCCCACCACTTATGGTAAGGCATCAAATAGTATGTCACCCTGAGCTGGGTGGGGAGATGCTCTGGGGACTCTGTCCCATCCGATGGAGGAAAGGGTCAGGAGCTCTCCCCATGCCCCAGAATGACCGGCTCTTGCTGTCCCCTTCTCCTGCCAGACCCCACGCTCAAGGTAGACGACAGCAACACACGCATCCTGATCGGGTGCCTGGTGGCAATCATCTTCATCCTGTTGGCCATCATTGTCATCATACTGTGGCGGCAGTTCTGGCAAAAGATGCTGGAGAAGGTGGGCAAGTGCTGGTGGCTGCCGAGGTGCCCCAGGGCGGTGGGCTCATCCCGGTAGGTTCCTCTGGGAGCTCAGCACAGGCAAAGCAGACTCCATGGTGGGGCTGATGCTCCCTTCCCCTCCTCGGGAAGGCTGTAATTTGCACCCATCTCCCAAGCAAGGGGATTTAGCTGAGCAGGGTGGTGACTTTGGGACCTGCCGCTTGTCCATCCCTCTGTCCTAAAACTGGGCTGAGGATGAGGAGCCTGAAGGGCACTGCAGCCCCCAGCTAATCAAGGGCAGTCACAGGGGTGATGGAGCCAAACTCTTCTCCATAGAGGCAGACAATAGAAGGAGAGGACATGAGGACAAATGTCTGCCCCAGGCAGGTTATGAAGCCCTGGGACAGGGCACCAGAGACGGGGGATTGGGGCTGGGCACAACCACAGAGACCCCATCCTGCCGGTGCTGTGGGGACCCTCGGTCCCAGCTCTCTTCTCCCTTGCCTGCCCTCTCACAGGCCTCGCGGAGAATGCTGGATGACGAAATGACTGTCAGCCTCTCCCTGCCCAGTGAATCCAGCATGTTCAACCACAACCGCTCCTCCTCCTCCAGCGAGCAGGAGTCCAGCTCCACCTATGACCGCATATTCCCCCTCGGACCCGACTACCAGGAGCCCTCCCGCTTGATCCGCAAGCTGCCGGAGTTCACCCCAGGGGAGGAGGACACAGGTGAGAACTGTGACACCGTGCATGCTTAGAGCCATCTACCACACACCAAGCCTTCTGCAGGCCCTTCTCCCCAGCCCCTGCTTTTGGCCGATCTCCAAACATTTTGGCACAGAGGGATGGCGGGGGGAGGTCACACAAGCTCCTGTGTATCCTGCTCAGAGATCACACAAAGCCTGTGGCCGAGAGCTGTCACTGGTGTTCACGGGCAGGCTGACCTGTGTCCCCACTACCGTCCTTGGGATGCTCTGGCATCTCTTCCTCCATGATCCAGAGATCGGGCACTGACCGCTGCTCATCTGGTGCTTGGAGCTGGGTTGGTGCATTTGTCAGTGATGGGGAAGCAGAGGAGCAGCCTGCGAAGTCTGCAGCAGCCCAGCCATGTCGGGGCAAAGTGGGGGCTCTGGGGAGGACGGGGATGGAGAAGACAGTGGCTGGAGTCTGAGCAGGCGCCAGGGAGCAGAGGGTGCAGGGCAGTACATCCATGGCAGGGCTGTCCCCGCTGTCCCCACCTAGGCTGCAGTGGTCCTGTGAAGCCATCCCAGGCCAATGTCCCCGAGGGAGTCCCCCACTATGCGGAGGCCGACATCGTGAACCTGCAGGGTGTGACTGGTGGCAACACCTACTCAGTGCCGGCCCTCACCATGGACCTGCTCTCTGGCAAGGACGTGGCCGTTGAGGAGTTCCCCAGGAAGCTGCTGACTTTCAAGGAGAAGCTGGGGGAAGGCCAGTTTGGGGAGGTGAGTGGGAGCTAGTCCTGCTCTGAGCAGGGCTCAGGCAAGGCTTTTTTTTTCATCAATCTGTTTTTTTTATCAATTCTCCTGGTCAAAGGAAAGGGGTTTGAAAGGACCGGTTGAATCTGTTCTGTCAACAAATGGCTACAGGACTGGTGCCATAGCCAGGGATTTGTCTATGTAGACCATGTGACTCACTTTGAGAAACCAGGTCTACTGGGGGCTGATGGGTCCATCTGTCTGAGAAGGGGAAGAGCATCTTTGCTCTAATGCTTGCCAAGCTTGTGAAGAGGGCTTTAAACTAAAGTTACCAGGGGAGGGAAACCTCAATCCATCCCACTCCTATCAGTTTGATGCCAGTGCCATTGATAGACGTTCAGAGCCAGGAGGAGGATCACAGGTCAGCAGGAGAGCACTTGGAGTGCAGCACAAACGAACACCGGCCACGCCAGCCAGTAAATCAGCTTCATTGGGGCCCCAGCTTAAGTGCCTCCATGCAAACGCATGGAGCATGGGGAACATACAAGAGGAGTTAGAGGTCTTATCTTATTGGCATCATGGAGACATGATGGGATGGCTCCTGTGACTGGAGTGTTGGAATGGAAGGATACAGGTTTTTTAGGAAGGACAGGCAGGGAAGACGAGGAGGGGGTGTCACCCTCTATGATAATGGCCAACTGGAGTGCATGGAACTCTGCCTGGGGATGGATGAGGAGCCGACTGAGAGCTTACAGGTCAGGATTAAGGGAAGGGCAGGGACTGGTGACACTATAGTAGGGGTCTGCTACAGGCCACCTGACCAGGAAGACTGAGTGGATGAGGCCCTCTATAGACAGATAGGAGCAGCCTCATATTCACAAGCCCTGGTCCTCATGGGGATTTCAACAACCCTGATATCTGTTGAAGGAACAACACAGCAGGGAATAAGCTATCCAGGAGGTTCCTCCTCCAAGTGATAGAGAAGCCAAAGAGGAGAGGTGCTATGCTGGACCTTGTTCTCACCAACAAGGAGGGGCTGGTGGGGAATGTGAAGCTCAGGGGCAGTATTGGCTGCAGTGACCACGAAGTGGTGGAGTTCAAGACCCTTAGGGCAGCGAGAAGGGAGCACAGCAAGCTCACTACCCTGGACTTCAGGGGAGCAGACTTTGACCTCTTCAGGGATGTGCTGATAGAGTACCATGGGATAAAGCCCTGGAGGGAAGAAGGGACCAAGAAAGCTGGTTAATATTCAAGGATCACTTCCTTCAAGCTCAGGAGCGATGCATCCCAACAAAGAGGAAGTGATGCAAGAATGCCAGGAGGCCTGCATGGATGAACAAGGAGATCCTGGACAAACTCAAACAGAAAAAGGAAGTCTACAGAGGTTGGAAACAAGGACGGGTAGCCTGGGAGGAATACAGAAAAATTGTCCAAGCAGCCGGGGATAAGGTTAGGAAAGCTAAAGCCCTGGTAGAATTAAATCTGACCAGGGATGTCAAGGGTAATAAGAAAAGCTTCTACAGGTGCATCAGTGATAAAGGACGACTGGGGAAAATGTGGGCCCCCTCCGGAAGGAAATGGGAGACCTGGTTACTCAGGATATGGAGAAGGCTTTTTTGCCTCTCTTCACCAGCAAGTGCTCTAGCCACATCACCCAAGTTACAGAAGGCAAAGGCAGGGACTTGGAGAAAGAAGAACTGCCCACTGTACGAGATCACATTTGAGACCATCTGAGGAACGTGAAGGTTCACAAGTCCATGGGACCTGATGAGATGCATCTGTGGGTCCCGAGGGAACTTACGGATTAATTTGATGAGCCACTATCCATCGTATTTGAGAAGTTGTGGCAGTCTGGCAAAGTTCCCGCTGACTGGAAAAGGGGAAACATAACACCCATTTTTAAAAAGGGAAAAAAAGGAAGACCTGGGGAACTACAGGCCAGTCAGTCTCACCTCTGTGCCTGGCAAGATCATGGAACAGATCCTCCTGGGATCTCTGCTAAGGCACGTGGAAAATAAGGAGGTGATTGGTGACAGTCAACATGGCTTCAGGCCATGTCAACAGAAAGTCAACAGGCAAATCATGCCTGTCAAATTTGGTGGTCTTCTACAGCTTTGAGGGATAAGGGAAAAGCAAGTGACATCATCTACCTGGACTTGTGCAAAGCATTTGGCACAGTTCTGCACGACACCCTGGTCTCTAAACTGACAAGACATGGATTTGATAGATGGACTACTCAGTGAATAAGGAATTAGCTGGATGGTCACACTCAAGGAGTTACAGTCAACAGCTTGATGTCCAAGTGGAGACCAGTAACGAGTGGTGTTCCTCAGAGGTCAGTACTGGGACCGCTGCTGTTTAATACCTTTGTTAGTGACATGGACAGTGGGACTGAGTGCACCCTCAGCAAGTTTGCCAAGCTGTGTGGTGTGGTCGACATGCTGGAGGGAAGGGATGCCATGCAGAGGGACCTTGATAAGCTTGAGAGGTGGGCCTATGCGAACCTCATAAAGTTCAACCAGGCCAAGTGCAAGGTCCTGCACGTGGGTCAGGGCAATCCCAGGCACAAATACCAATTGGGCAGAGAATGGCTTGAGAGCTGTCCTGAAGAGAAGGACTTGGGGGTGTTGGTGGGTGAGAAGCTCAACATGAGCCGGCAATGGGTGCTTGCAGCCCAGAAAGCCAACCACATCCTGGGCTGCATCAAAAGAAGTGTGGCCAGCAGGTCAAGGAAGGGGATTCTGCCCCTCTGCTCCGCTCTGGTGAGACTCCACCTGGAGTACTGTGCCCAGCTCTGGGGCCCCCAGCATAAGAAGGACATAGACCTGTTGTAGCAGGTCCAGACAAGGGCCACAAAGATGATCAGAGGGCTGAAGCACCTCTCCCGTGAAGACAGGCTGAGAGAGTTGTGGTTGTTCAGCCTGGAGAAGAGAAGGCTCCGGGGAGACCTTATAGCAGCCTTCCAGTACCTAAAGGGGGCTACAGGAAAGACGGAGAGGGACTCTTGATCAGGGAGTGGAGCGATGGGACAAGAGGTAACGGTTTTAAACTGAAAGAGGGGAGATTTAGATTAGATATTAGGAAGAAATTCTTTACTGTGAGGGTGGTGAGACACTGGAACAGGTTGCTCAGAGAAGCTGTGGATGGCCCATCCCTGGAGGTGTTCAAGGCCAGGCTGGATGGGGCTTTGAGCAGCCTGGTCTGGTGGGAGGTGTCCCTGCCCTTGGCAGGGCGGTTAGAACTAGATGATCTTTAAGATCCCTTCCAACCCAAACCATTCTATGATTCTATTATTCTATGATTCTAAGGCTCTTCCCAGGCTGGGGGAGGCTGTCAATCAGTGGAGGTAATGGCTGCCCCTTGCACTCCTCCAGGTTCATCTCTGTGAAGTGGAGGGGATGGAGAAGTTCACAGGCAAGGACTTTGCCCTGGAGGGCTTGGACACTAGCTCCAACTGCCCAGTGCTGGTGGCTGTGAAGATGCTGCGAGCGGATGCCAACAAGAATGCCAGGTACAGGGCCAGGGGGTGCATGTGCCCCAGTGTTGCCTCCCACACAGAGCCCCCACGAGGAGAGACGGGATGCTTGGAAAGCATCCCCTGCCTCCAGTGGCCAGGAGCTCAATGCAGCTCTGAGGACCACACATCTGAGCTGTCTGGGGATGCTGGGCTACCATGATTCAGGACTACTGGTCCTTGCTGGTCCTAAGCAGCTCCCCAGCACCCCACCCTACCCACCAAGTCCACCCTGCTGCTGTGCATGGACCAACCCTGACCTTCCCCTCATGGCCCCCAGTCCCAGGGGAGGGGACCCGCGGGTCCCCCTCAAGGCTTGAGTGGGCCGGTGGGAGGCTCAGCTGGTCTGTGCACGCCTCCTTGCCCCTCTGGGCCTGTCTATCCGATCTGTGTGGTTTCTGTTCCGGAAAGGAATGATTTTCTGAAGGAAATCAAGATCATGTCACGGCTGAAAGACCCCAACATCATCCGGCTGCTGGCAGTGTGCATTGCGGACGACCCGCTGTGCATGATCACCGAGTACATGGAGAACGGAGACCTCAACCAGTTCCTGTCCCGCCAGCAGGCAGGCAGCCCCCCCACCGGCCACGCACCCACCATTAGGTAGAGCTACCTGAGATGGGCAGGGGCAGGCAGGGCTGCCTGCTCCAGGCATCCCGCCTGGCAGTGGGGTGCCCTGCTCGGGCCTGTGCATCCCCTAGCTGCCGTCCTTCCCGGCACCTCAGTTCCTCCCTTGTTCCCTCCCCGGCAGCTACAGCGACCTGCGGTTCATGGCCACCCAGATTGCCTCTGGCATGAAGTACCTCTCCTCCCTAAACTTCGTGCACCGAGACCTGGCCACGCGCAACTGCCTGGTGGGGAAGCAGTACACCATCAAGATAGCCGACTTTGGCATGAGCAGGAATCTCTACAGCGGGGACTACTACCGCATCCAGGGGCGGGCGGTGCTCCCCATCCGCTGGATGTCCTGGGAGAGCATCCTGCTGGTATGTGGGGGGCTGTGATCCTCTGACAGACCCTGACACATCCATGGTTCCTGGGGCTGGGTGGTGCAGAAGGCATGGGGAAGTCTCTCCTCCCTGGAGCTCAGCTTTGGGGTGAAGCATGCGGGAAGTGGGAGTGGTAGCAGCTTTTCGAGGCAGGATGGGGGGACTACAGTGATCTTTTGTGTTTGAGCAGGACGCTTGACGTTTTCTCCTGGCCAAGGTCAGACCTGGAAGAGGGTTACTTTTTGTGTTTGCAGGGAGCTTGGTCCTTACTGAGCCCCAGCTCTCAGAGCAGTCACTGCAAGCTGGACCCAGAGCTCGCCAGTCTCTGGCCCTGGGCAGAGACCAGGCTTGCGGGACCAAGCCCATCTCTGGGCCCAGATCTGGAAGATGATGCATCCAGAAAGAGGTTTTGAACCCTGGCCACATAGGGTGCTTACAGAGCAGGACTGGGTAATGTCCATGCCTGACCCTGCTCTGCTCCCTCCTGCCAGGGCAAGTTCACGACGGCCAGTGATGTGTGGGCATTTGGTGTGACACTGTGGGAGACCTTCATGCTCTGCCGGGAGCAGCCCTACTCCCAGCTGTCTGATGAGCAGGTCATTGAAAACACTGGCGAGTTTTTCCGGGACCAGGGCCGGCAGGTAGGGATGGGATGGGACGGGATGGGATGGGATGGGATGGGATGGGACGGGATGGGATGGGATGGGGTGGGATGGGACGGGACGGGACGGGATGGGACAGGATGGGACAGGCAGCAGTGCACCTGGGACACTGGGGACCTGGGGAAAGACTTTAAGGTGATGAGATAAGGAGCTTGGCTATGGGGGAGTTATAGGACAGGAACTCCTCTGGGAAGGAGTCCTGGTGAAGGGCCCCCCCTCCCCGGTCCACGGAGAAATGGGGATCCCCAGGAACAGTTTGCTTTTTGGTTTCTGTGGCAGTAACTCTCTCCCTTTGTCATCTTTGCCTTTTGTTTTGAAGACCTACCTTCCCCAGCCTGCACTTTGCCCTGACTCAGTCTATAAGCTAATGCTCAGCTGCTGGAGACGGGACACTAAAGATCGTCCCTCCTTCCAGGATATCCATCGCCTTCTCCAAGAATCAGCCAGTGAAGAATGACCCTTTGCTCCCCACTAGCCCCGTTCCCATCCCTCCCCATCCCCAGAGGAGCCCCGTATGCAAACCAAAGCCACTTCACTCGGACTTAACAATAAAACCCGGGCAGCTCGTCTTGTTCTCATTGTACAGTGAAGCCTCAGAGGAAAACCCGAAGGGCAGCAAGGAGAGCCACTGCGTGGGACGACTTGGACCTCCCACTCGCTTACTGACCCAAGCCTGGGAGCGACACAGGCTGAGACGAGGGTTATTTATTGATGGCAGTGTGTTCTTGGTGACGATGACCGGGACAAAGCGGCTTCTCTCCCCTGGTTGGAGGGGAGGAACGTCAGCTGGACTTTCTCTGTGAGGAAGCTCCAGGCCCATGCACAGGGCAGGTGCCTGGGGAAAGGATGCACATGGCTATGTGCCTGCCGGAGCAGGGACTGTCCGGCAGCCACTACCTGCACGAGGAAGAGCTGGGAGTTGCCGCCAGCTCACAGCGGGCTGTGCAATTACAGGGTGAAAACAAAAACTCCCTGAACATTTTGGCCTTTGGACATGCACATGGAGGGGCAGAAAGCCCTGTCCCTGCTGGCCAGACCCCAGTTGCATAGGGAGAAGCCTGATGGCACTCCCGGCTCCTAGCCTGGAGCTGGAAAGGGCAGCATGCGCAAGCTGCGGCTCCTCTGTGTCAGCCAGGGAGGAGCGGACATGCCAGCCCCATCAAGAGGCATGCCGAGGGGACCTCCTCACACTGACCACAGCCGCTCCAGAGCTGCACAACTGTCCCTGAAACGCATTTTGGATGCCCTGCGGGTCCTGCGCAGCAGATGGCGGCAGGACGTTCGCACTTTTCACCTCCGAGGGGAAATCTCCAGGTCCTCCTCTCCCAGGGTTAACCCACATCTTCACCTGCCGTGAGAGGAATGCACATAGCAGAGTTTTCACCGGCTGCTGCCTGATGCCCAAGCCTGCAACAGCACGGAGCAACAGCGCTGCGAGGGCACGGAGCAGTGGGCACCGCGGCTCTCCCTGGTTCTTGCGCCAGGGATCGCAGCTCAGCTCAAGTGCCTGAGCTGGACTCTGCTGCCCTGAGCATCCTGCAGCAGTCTGGCACCAGTCCATCCTCTCGGATCCAGCAGCTCTGTTGAGCAAACTGGGCAGGAGACATGGCAGGTTACCCACCGTGCCCCAAAATCATACTCTCCTCTGGCTGGACAGGAGAAACTTTGTACTTAGAGGGTACATGGACCCCTCCATACTTTTGTATGCATTAGTTCAGCACCATCAAGTCACGCGTGGCACAGTTTCCAGTATACTATTGCTAAGGCATGTATATATTCAGTAGATGCACCTATATATAGGGGCAAACCCGCTGAAGAGATACTTGCTACGTGAATCTGGTTGCATGGTTTCCTTGTGGCACTTCAGAAGGCATCTCGCCTCCTCTGGGGGCATCTCTGGGAGGGAGCCTGGCTGGTACTCACCTGCCGAGGGGCTCTGGGTCTGCACTGTGTGCCCTGAGATGCCGTGTGGGGAGAGCTTGGGGGAGTGCACACAGGTAGCAGCCTAAGAGATGGAGGAAGGATGCTGGTTGACCCACACTGGTTGCCCGTCTCCTTGAGTGACAGGCAGGGTGCTCTGAGGCTCAGCATCCACGTCAGTTGATGTCCACCAGCAGGGACTGAGGTGGGATAGTGGGCCTGGGAGAGGGGAGGGCAGGGGTAGGGGGCTGCTGGTCCCACTGGCTGCAGCAGAGGGGGTCTCACCCCTGCTGAGTGCGTAGTCTGCGGCAGCACGTCACTTTGTGGCTGAACCAGGAGTGAGGACAGGCTTTGTTCAAGCCACATAATTGGTACCCATCTGCCTATGCCCTTGGATGCCCTCTTCTTGCTCAGGGTGCATCACAGCCTCTCCCAGCCCTGCCTCAGGGAGCCAGGAGGTGGGAGCACTGGGCTGGGTTGGGGGACATCTGCCTCGTGGGCACTGCAGCTCTGTGCCCTTGGGCTCTGTGACTGGGCACCAGAAAGGAGTATGCAGGGCCATGGGTTCAATAGCGCATCAGGGTGCCCGGGGAGCAGCCCCACTGCCAGGGAGGTGCAGGGAGCTGTTGCTGTGTCCATCCCCTGCTCCAGCTGTGACACCGGCCTTGCCGGTAGCAGGGCTGCACCCGGAGATCTCCAGCGGGCCCTGTGCATGCAGATCTCTCTGCCATGGCAGCAGCGGGAACCAGTGACCCAGTGGCACTTGTGTGTGGCTGCAACGGCTAGTCTCGCCGTGGCGAAGGATATGAGGGCAGCGTGCCATGGCTGCCTGTGGGAAGCCTGCCTGCTGCAGCTGTGGAGAAGAAGCTGGGGGAAGGGAAGGGAATAAGGGAAGGGAAGGGAAAGGAATAAGGGAAGGGAAAGGAATAAGGGAAGGGAAGGGAAAGGAATAAGGGAAGGGAAAGGAATAAGGGAAGGGAAAGGAATAAGGGAAGGGAAGGGAAGGGAAGGGAAGGGAAGGGAAAGGAATAACAGAAGGGAAGGGAAGGGAAAGGAATAAGGGAAGGGAAGGGAATAAGGGAAGGGAAGGGAAAGGAATAAGGGAAGGGAAGGGAAAGGAATAAGGGAAGGGAAAGGAATAAGGGAAGGGAAGGGAAGGGAAGGGAAGGGAAGGGAAGGGAAGGGAAAGGAATAACAGAAGGGAAGGGAAGGGAAAGGAATAAGGGAAGGGAAGGGAATAAGGGAAGGGAAGGGAAAGGAATAAGGGAAGGGAAGGGAAGGGAAAGGAATAAGGGAAGGGAAGGGAATAAGGGAAGGGAAGGGAAAGGAATAAGGGAAGGGAAGGGAAAGGAATAAGGGAAGGGAAGGGAATAAGGGAAGGGAAGGGAAGGGAAGGGAATAAGGGAAGGGAAGGGAAGGGAAAGGAATAAGGGAAGGGAAGGGAATAAGGGAAGGGAAGGGAAGGGAAAGGAATAACGGAAGGGAAGGGAAAGGAATAAGGGAAGGGAAGGGAATAAAGGAAGGGAAGGGAAAGGAATAAGGGAAGGGAAGGGAATAAAGGAAGGGAAGGGAAAGGAATAAGGGAAGGGAAGGGAAGGGAAGGGAAGGGAAGGGAATACGGGAAGGCAAGGCAGTGCGCGGGCAGCAGGAGGGGCCGAGCAGCGGGGCGCAGGAGGCGTAGCCCGTATAACGGAGGCGGGGCCTGAGAGGCGGGGCGGGGGCGTGTCCAAGCGGAGGAGGCGTGTCCCAGCGCGCCCCGCCCCCTCCGCTCGGCCCACCATCACGCCACCCGCGGCCCTGTCCCCGCCCCCTTCGCGCGTACCCATTGGCGGAGGCGGCGGGGCGGGGGCGGGGCCTCACGTGCGGGTGGCCCTTTTAGCGCGGGGGGAGCGGTGGCGGGTACGGGCGTCTGTGATGGAGCGAGTGGTGTTGGTGACCGGGGCCAGCAGGTGAGTGGCGGGATGGAACCGTAACGGAGCGGGTCTGGGGCGAGCCCGGGATGGGACGGGCTTGTCTCTGCCCGCCCCGGCTCGCCCCGGACCCGCTCAGGGTTGTGTCTGACACCGTGCGCCTTTGCAGCGGCGTGGGGCTGGCGCTGTGCCAGCGGCTGCTGGAGGAGGATGGCCGCATCCACCTCTGTATCGCCTGCCGCAACACCCAGAAGAACGAAGACACGCGAGACCTCATCCTGGCCAGCCACCCCGCTGCTCAAGTCTCCACCGTGGAAGTGGACCTGGGTAACATGGCTTCTGTCCTGCGTGTCGCCCGTGAGCTCCGCTGCAGGTATCGGGGCTCTGTTCTCCACCCCACTGGACCCCCCTGTCCACCCGCTGCCCCTCACCCCTCTGCTCTCTTTCATGCAGGTTTCAACGCCTGGACTTTGTCTACCTCAATGCTGGGATCATGCCAAATCCACACGTGAACTTCAAGGCCCTCTGGCATGGTCTCCTCACAGGGTAGGAGTTGTTGGGGCTGGGCCGGGGAGGGGTCCAGTCCCCAGCTTATGGGCAATATGGGGTGCTGGCACCATCATCATGGCTAAGGCATGGCCTTGGGTCCAGGGCTGAAGACCCTATCTCCCTTGCACAGCGTGACACAGAGCTCATCCCTGTGGGATGCATGGCCTTGTGTGGGGTGGGCTTGGCATCTGGGTGAAGTGCTAGGGTGCTCCGAGGCACCCAGTGCTCCATCCAGTCCCTGGGGTGAGGCTGGCTGCGTGCAGGGGGAGAGCAAGAGTTCACCCGAAGTCTGTGGGCCCTGCCACTAGGCACTGAGTGAAAAATGCTGGTGTGTTGCTGAGGTGAAGTTTGTTCTTGCTGGGTCTCCTTACCGTTGTTTTGCTTCCACTGTAGGCTTTTGCAGTTGTTCTCCGCTGTGGATCATTTTATCTTGTGAATCTAACAGTTGATGCTTATTCTATAAGCACCATGGGGATAAGCATCACTGTTCTGTAAGCAATGTGGGGAAGTTGAGTCAGGGAGCAATGTGACTGGCGTTGAGTCTGGTACAATTGTTGGGCTGTTGAACACAGGCGCTAGACTGCTTTCCTTAGTCCTAGGGCCATGCCTAATTCAGATTAGTTCCACACTGGAGCTTGATTTTGTTTTCTGAATGTGAAATGGAAGAGCAAAACTTTTCTTTTTTTAATGGTACCTTACTGTGGTGAAGTGAAGGAAGGGACGGGTTTTCTCTGGTCTAGTCAGCATTGAGACACTTGCAAATAAAGGGCCTGGGATACTCTGTAAACTTTTTCCAGCTGTTTTTTCATGGATTAGTAGAGCTCTTGAAGGTGAAACTAGAGGGTCTGTGTGGAGCCTGTGAGGTGGGGGGGATACTTCTGAAGGACCGAAGTGGGGGAGCAGTAGATGCCTCCTGGCAACATTCTTCTGACTCCTGTCCTTGGCTTCCAGGAAGGTGCTTCACATGCTGACCACTGCGGAAGGCATAATGACGCAGACGGACAGGCTTAATGGAGATGGACTGCAGGAGGTGTTCACTACCAACCTCTTCGGCCACTTTATGCTGGTGAGGTTGCGTATGAAGATCGAGCCCTGGGTCTGGTGGTTGATGTGGGTAGGGATGGGTACAGGTGGTGCTGGTGAATCAGTTCTGTCTTACAGGTTTGTACGCTGATGGAGACTGCAGCCTGACAGATTAGGAATGATAGGGCAAAGGTCTCAGGCTTTTTAAAAACAACAATAAATGGTGATTGTTGTTGCAAGGGTTAATATCAAGGTTACTGTAGTTAGTCAGTGGATAGAAGTAAACCATACATAGTTCTCTCTGTCCAGGGCGAATACCGAGACTTGGCTGTATTAAGTTCTGAAGTGCTCAGCTGAGCTGTGTCAGAGAATGGTGGCTGCTTATAAATGCTCCTGGTGGACCTTAGGCTGAAGTCATACCTGAGCAACAGCCACCTTTCATTAGTATAGTGAAGACTGGCCAAGACTAGGAAAGCTGAGATAAGCTCATAACTTCTAAGAACTGCAAAGCTATACTGCAAGACTTTAAAATTACGGTGTTAATAAGCTAACAATTATTTTGCAGGTTCGTCAACTTGAGCCTCTACTCTGCAGTAATGAAAAGCCCGTGCGACTCATCTGGACCTCTTCCAGCAACGCCAGGGAGTCTGCCTTCAGCCTTTCTGACTTTCAGCATGCCAAGGGGCAGGAATCATACAGTTCCTCCAAATATGCTACTGACCTGACAAGTGTGGTTCTGAACAGGAAATTTAATAAGCAGGTGATGATGGAGTTTGCATGTCTGAAGAAACCTAATGAGCTCCTACTACTTATAACTATCATTGCATTGTTGTTACCTTGTTGCATTCATTCATAGCAATCTGATATATGTTCCTTAATGCGCATGTAAGAACTACACACAGCGCAGGTTGAACCAGTGGTGTGACTGGTGGAGAATCTGCCAGAGAGATTACTTCTGGGATTCTGTCAGAAACACTTCTGAAAGCAGAAGACTTTAGGAATGGTCCCTGCCTTGCAAACTCTAGCTGTCTCTTTAGACCAAAGAACTGGTCTTAAAGAGCAAAGAGGTGCTGCTCTTTTCAGGTGTACCTGTCTGTGAGACGGCTTTGCCTGCAAACCCTTGAGGTGCAGGCTCTGCTGTCTGTCCTGATGGCTCCATGCCCCTATTCAACTTTGTCACGCCAAGATGTACGAGCAACCTGCCTTCCCTGTCACAAGGGATTGCTGGATTTCGTTGGCAGCCCTAGTCCAGTGATAGTGACTCTTCTGAAATACTTAATGAGAAAATGGTTCAGTCATAGAAGGCTGAACCCTTTCCCCTTAAAGGTGAGGTAGCCTTTTATCTGGGTGGGTTGTAATTTGTGGAATGACTGCTGTTGCTGCTGAGCTGCATGTAGACTGCAACGTGAAGTTGTGATGTGTCACGAGGCTGCACCTTCTGTCTCGTCTCAGGCTTGCAATGGGCACAGATTTAACATGAGCATCTCCAATTTGGACCTCTTGGAAATAGCTATATCTAATCGCTCTCTGGCTCTGGTAACTTTAGAGAGGAGAACATCTGCTATTAACGGGTCTCTATACTCACCTTCATTTTCTTGCTGAGAAGTAGAATCATAGGGTGGTTTGGGTGTTGGAAGGGACCTTAAAGATCATCTAGTTCCAGCCTCCCTGCCGTGGGCAGGGACACCTCCCACTAGACCAGGTTGCTCAAAGCCCCATCCAACCCAGCCTTGAACACCTCCAGGGATGGGGCACCCACAACTTCCCTAATAGTACTATGAGGGAAGGAGTATGATCCATCCTTAAACTAATTGCTGTGTGTTTCCACACTGACTCGGTTTCTTCTCTGCAGGGTCTGTATTCCAGTGTTGTTTGTCCTGGTCTCGTTATGTCTAACATGACCTACAGAATTTTGCCCGTGTTCCTGTGGAAGCTGCTAATGCCCATTATGTGGTTGGTAAGTGGATCTCCTGGCTGCTTTTAGGTTGAGGTAGCCCTGCTGTGATATGCTTCACTGCAAGGGATGTGCAGAATGCTTCTTGCTACCCATGCTGCTGTACAGTTCTTCCTTCTGTTGGGTTGGGCAGGCTGACCCGTCTGCAAACCTTCCCATTGACACCTTGGGGCCCCAATTTCCAAGCTGGGTTTGGAGGCTTGGTGCTGAACAGCAGAGTAGCCAGGGTTCAGTTCTTCAGCCACAGTAATGTCTGTCAAGCCCCCCCTTAGAAGCTTTGCCAGCCTGCTGTGGACCTGTGAGAGCCTGTTATTTTGGTGGCAGCAGAGTTCAGGACAAAACTTCTGTGCTTTGAAATGCTCACTGTTTCTAGAACAGGTTGTATTTTTGAGTGTTCTTCTTTCCATCCCTCTAGAAGGCAGTGTCTCCTTCTCTCCTTTCCATCCCGCTGGAGAGCGAAGCCTACTGCTTTCTATTGCCGCTTCCCCGAAACTTTCCTTGCCTTTCTTCCTCTGGGTTTCAGCTTTTCAGGTTCACTATAGTTCTGTCCCTGCATGCAGGCTGCCTGCTCTGGGCCTTGTGGCTCTTGCTGCAAGACTGGCCTTTCTGCTTAAGCTGCCCCAGCTGGCAGCAGCTGATCCTGATGGATCACGTTTCTCCTGGCAGTGGAGAAGCAATGCCTTCTCACTTATCCTCAGCGTTGGCAGGATTGCAGATCTTCTCCGCCTCCTGTTCTTGAGGCCATTCAAGAAGAGGTGCCCGCAAGGCATTTGCGTGGCACGTTGCCCCCTGCTTTGGGGGTGACTGTGGGGAGGCATGGAGCAAGGCTTGCTGATCCTGGTGGGTGGCTCCAGAGACCAGTTTGTGGTGATACAGGGACGTTTTAGTCATAAGCGTGCAGTGTTACCTGCAGTCAACTTGGAGAAGCATTTCTGCCTCTGGTAGATGATCTGGTCTGTCTGGACTGCAGAGGGCTTCCCAAAGAAACCTTGGGTCAAAATACAACTTCTGTTGTGTACTTCTCTTCCCCTCAGATCCGCTTTTTTGCCAAAACTTACACTCTGACACCGTATAATGGAGCAGAAGCTCATGTAAGTAGTTCACAACTGGGTTTTAATATTCCTCCTTCCTGGGTGGCTCTTCCAGTGTTTGCTGGCTTGAACGAAGAGCCTCTCTGCCAGGCTGGTGGGTGGGTGCTGTGTTTTCCCCCCAAGCAGCCTGCAGTAGTGAGTGCCGGGGGACCAGTTGTAACAGGGGCTGATCCAACAGGTGATACTTTATTCCAAAATAAATGATTTTGGAAAAATACTCTTTGTTCCCTCTCGGTCAGGGAGAATGTTTCTCCCCCTCTTGGTGGTCAAGCAGCCATAGACATGCAGGCATGGGGGACGGAGGTGGGTAATGCAGGGCACAGTGTGCATCAAGAACAGTAGTGGGTTAATTTAGCCATGTGAACTGCTTTAGTGGTTTAACACTGGGGCAAAAACATGGTTTACTGTTGGTGCAGGTAGGTCACAGCTGAGGGGAGACAGCTCAGAACTTCTTTAGATATCAAGTTTTCCCCTGCTTGGTAAAAGCAGCAGTGATGTGTTCTCCTGTGTCCATTGGCAGTCAGATCCTTCACTGCAGGCTTGGTGGGGACAGTGTGCACTAGACTTGGTACATGTTTGTGCTGTTCTTCCTAGGTCTGGCTCTTCAAGCAGAAGCCAGAGTACTTGGATCCACTTGTCAAATACCACAGCTGTACTTCTGGACTGGGGAAGAGCTATGTGGAGCCCAGAAAGGTAAATGCAGTGGCAGCCTGCTGCTGCAGGAGATGTGGCTAGGGGTCTGCCATCCTGCATGGAAGGGTTGGTGAAGGGTGTCCTGTGTCTGGAGTGGAAACAAGATGCATGTTGAATGTTGACGTGGGGTTATCTGTGAGGTTTCCTAGAGTAACTGCTGCCTCAGGCTGGAATCTGGAAGATCGTGGAGATGATGGTTAGGATAGGACGAGTGTGTAATGATACTTTCCCAAAACATGTTCTGGCTTGTGTCCTGGTGATAGATGCCTTTATTTGCCTCTTTGTGAATGTAGAAGCTCTGGAGATGCACCCTGCTATCACCCCAGAGCTTCCCTCAGCGCATGTGCTGACTGCCACCGAGGTGATGGTCTCACAGTGCTGTTCTTATTGTCTTCCAGATGGAAGTGGATGAAGAAATTGCTGAGAAATTTTACCAAAAGCTGTTGGAACTGGAGAAGCAGACTCTAGAGAGATACAGTGATCTCCTAGATTAAGTAAAGCCAGTCTCAGTGGGATAAGAGTCTCATATCGGTAACATGGGCTTTCTTCGTTCTGGTGCTACTTGTGTTGCCTGCTGTTCTGCAGGCACGTGGCTTCCGACCCCATCTTCCTTCTCGACAGAAGGTGAACAGTTCCTGAAAATGGAAATGTGAAAACTGAAGAGAAATACTTAGTCTGTCTGGTATGGGATTTTTCTTCTGGCATAAAACTGGAGACCTAGAGTAGGTGGAGGCTCTCAACACAGTTGCAAAGCAGTGTCTTGCAAAAGCACGACCGAACGTGCACAGTTCAGGAATGGCCTCAAAACGTGTTGTTTAAATCTGGCTTAGTGTACAGGAAAGGCAACAATCATCTAGTGTGCTGCCTTCTGTCTTGGCTGTACCAGTCTTTCTAGACTGCTCAAACACATTACCTGTGGCTGATCCTGAAGTACTTGAAGGCCCATCTTCAGAAGAGCTGCTCTTTGTTTGTACACCAGAGCTGAGGCTGACTTTCCAGACCTGCTGAACAAGTCTGAACCTTACTGCAAGTCAGGTTCTGCACAGCATGTGAAGCCAAGCTCCTGAAGAACTGGCCTGAGAAGCGCACCTCTTGGCTCAACTGTGAGGGCAGATGCCTTGCTGTGCCCTGGGTATGGGGCCATATATGTTGTATCCAACTGGCTGGAGGGACCGAAGCTGTTGGTGCAGGGCTAGTCTGCTCTGTTTGTAGCAAGAGTGAGAGGTTACCATGTTATTTTATCTATTCAACTATCTTTTTATATAAATTTATTGTACCAAATGTTCTTCCTGTTGTCTGTCTGGGGAGCTTCACTGAGTACCTGGTGTACTTCAAAAGCTGCAATGAATAAATGACTGGAACTGACTTGTCCTTGCCACAGTGGTGTCTTTACTCCAGTAGCTGCCTGCTTTTGACTCAAAGAGCTGGAAGGGAGGTTGGTTTGTTGCCTTGCACAATAAGCCAGTGCATACCTGGGAAGTGTGGTGTCTGTGCTGTCCTGCCCCAGGAGAGCTGTTGGCTACCTCTTCGGGTTTACTTCTCTTGTTGCTCCTAGTTAATGAAAGACATGAGTGACTTCTGAAGACTTCAGTGTAGTTTTGTGTGTTGAGCACCTGTGGGATGTCTGGGACTATTTCCTGGCCTTAGGCACTTGGGAGTCATAGATGTCTCTGGTGTTTGCTCACTCACATGTGTCACAGAATCGGTGATTTAATGCTCTCTAATAAGGGAGTGTTACGGTGTGCCCCAGTGCTCCCCTGGGGCCTGGCAGAGGCCAGGTGAGGTTAGGAGGGAGGCTGTGCTGCTCCATCCCAGCTGTGATGGAGGCTGCCGGAGGTTTGGAGTTGCCCAGGCTGGTGCGTCCTGCCGGGGGGGGAGCTGTAGTGCCCACAAGGGTTAGGTCAGAGGTCGGTGTAGGAAACCACCTGTCTTGGTTTCGTTTGGGCTAGAGTTACCTTTCTTACTAGCAGCTGGTACAGTGCTATACTTTGGGTTTAGGATGAAAATAGTGTTGGCAAAACACTGGTGGCTTTTTTCATGTTTACAGAAGTTCGCTAAGTCCATTTAGCTCATAACTGTAGGATTTAATCATCATAGCAAATTCTTAGGGTAGGAAAGATGAATGAAATTCATTGTGGTCCGTGCCCACAGGTAGTGTGTTCATCTTGAAGAGTTTTGCTGGATGCCACTTGATGAAGCTGGCTTGGGTTTCGTCATTAATATGTTATCCTGAGAAACATTTCTTGAACACAGTTAGTATTATATAACAATTAACATCGTACAGTTCAGATGACGTATTCTCACCCAGGGTCAAATTTCCTTGAGGTGCACATTGAACTTCTCCCTTCTTCAGCATCACCCACCAAGTACATCAGATCCTTGAGTAAAACCAGTCCCACGAATGGGTTTGCCTTTGGCAGAGGCAGGAAAAACCCAAGCAGTTTTCCCTAGCATATTCCTTTCATCCGCCACAGGGACTTTATCCCCTTCTACAGTATGTAAAAGGTCTGATGGACGAGGACCAGCTTGATTGATGGATCCCTTGGTGTTAACTAACCAGGTAGCTTGTGCTAAATGCTTGTCCCAGTTTTTAAAGGATCCGCTACCCATTGCTTTCAGGGTAGTTTTTAACAATCCATTGTATTGCTCAATTTTCCCTGAAGCTGGTGCATGATAGGGGATATGATATACCCACTCAATACCAAGTTCTTTGGCCCAATTACTTATAAGACTGTTTTTGAGAGTCCCACTTCATCCAGCCCAGTACTGACAATCGGGGCAGAAGGCATCTCTGGTATAATTAATAAACCTCTGTTGGTTATAGTAAATATAATTTATCCAGTCTACATTTTTGTTTATAGTTACCCACCAGAAGAAGACAGATTCGAATCCTGCTTCTATCTGATTTCTTCCTTTGTGTTCATCTGGGGCTCCTCTAGGGACTCCAATGGGGTCTATATATGTCCGTTCATCAAAGGGTACATCTAAATTTCTTCTCACTCTCTTGCCTGAGCTCAGGCATCCTGTTCCTTTTTCAAATGCTAGGGTGAACGGTATTGCCAATTGTACTATTCCACATGTACCTTCACAGATCGCAAGGTCCTCCTTCCACAGTGCTGCCAGAGATCTGCCTGAGGCACTCATAACACTGAGTAGTTTCCTCTTACATCTTTGGTCACATTCAGAATTCCAGTGCACAGGGTACATCCCCCCACAGGTTTGGTAGCAAGATTTTACGAGGACCCAGTCCCTTGGTTTATATGGATGGACGACAAATTCCAACGGCGGAGTTTGAGCAAGAAGGCCTTCAGTTCTGAGGAAAGAGAGAAAAGACGACAGCCCCGGTATACGTTTCTTAAGGAACGTGTCCTTGTTTTCAAATGTGGGCATACCTTCCCTACCTCCAGTGTAAGGTAGTCCAAAAAGCATTTCATAAGGCGAGAGACCAGTATCCGTTCTAGGGGAGGTCTGGATTCTCAATAGTGCTATTGGTAAACACTTAATCTGTGGTAATTTTGTCTCAAGAACTAATTTAGCTGTCTCTTGATGGTTTGAATCCTTCTTTCAACCTTTCCAGATGATGGGGGGTGCCCTAAACTTTCCATCACTCCCTGTAGCACCTTTGAGGTAAGATGGCTTAATCCACAGTTTCCACTATTCCGGACCTAGGAATTATTTGCTCTAGCATTACTCTTATGACTCCTGCAGCTATTGCTGAGACTAAGGGATAAGCTTCCACCCATCCAGTAAGGTGATCTACTAGGACTAAGAGGTACTTAAACCTGCCTATCAGTGGTAGTTCAGTAAAATCAACTTGTATACTTTGAAATGGCCTTAACCCCGGTTCCCGTCTTCCTGAGGGTTGTTTTCTAAGGGTCGTCTTATTTATTTTCTTACAAATAATACACCTTCCGCAGATTTGCTTTGCTACCGTATAAATGCCAAAACATCTATACTTCCACAAAACTATATCACGCATTGCTTGCGTTCCCCAATGGCTTCCCTGATGTAACACTGCCATTGTTTCTCTCATAGTTTATTTCTTAACCATTTCCCTTCCATCAGGCAGAATCTATTTACTGTCTTTCTCCACTGCCCCTGCTTCTGTCATTGCTTCTTTTTCTGTGTATATCAACCGGGTCATTACTGTCGGTACTTGAGGAACAAGATAATAAATCTTAATTGTCTCCTGCCCCAAGGCTGCCTCTTTTGGCACTTTGTCCGCTAATTTATTTCCCCTTGCGGTAATTGAATTGCCTCTCTGGTGGCCTTTAACATGTGCAACTGCTATTTCACTTGGTATTAGTATATTGCTAACACCTGTTTTATAAGTTCTTCGCGTACAAGTTCTTTCCCTTTGCTATCTATTAGACCTTGTTCTTCCCAGATTTTACCAAAGGTATGTACTACCCTAAAGGTATAATGAGAGTCTGTATATATTGTTCCTTCCCCTTCTCCAATTCATTTTAGTGCCTTGTTTAAGGCATACATCTCACACGTTTGAGTGGACCATGCACTAGGTAATTTCTCAGATGCTTTTACTTGTTGGCTCACTCCATCCACCACCGCATATCCGTTACACCTCTGTCTTTGTAGCACTCTTGAAGAACCGTCTACAAACAAACAAAGACCCCCAGATAGGGGTTCTTCCCTTAAGTCAGGTCGTATCTTAGTCTGGTACTCAATTACATCTAAGCATTTGTAAGTTCTTCATCCTTTGCCTCTACTTTTCCTTTCCACAAGAAGTTCACTGGGTTAAGGCAAGAGCTGGTAGTTAAAATCAAATAATTATTTTCAATTAAAATTGCTTCATACTTCAGTATTCTTGAATCTGTTAGCCATTTTCCTGCAGTTTGGGCTAAAATGGTTTTGACCTGGTGAGGGGTGCTAACTTCTGTTATTCCCCTGAAGATAAGCTTCCTGCTTTCTTCTACTAATAAAGCAGTTGCAGCTACTGCCCGCACGCATTCAGGCCATCCTCGAGAAACTGGGTCTAGGACCTTTGACAAATATGCTACTGGCTGTCGCTTATCCCCCTGCTCTTGAGTTGATATTCCTAATGCAGACCCTTTGTCTACAGTTACAAATAGATGAAAAGGTTTCTCCAAAGAAGGTAAGGCTAAAACTGGAGGTCTAATTAGGCTCTATTTTAAATCTTCCACTAAATTCTTCTCTTCTTCTGTCCAAACCAATACATTTGGTTCTTCAGCTAACAGTTTGTCCTTTAGTCTTTTGAGCATACCCCTCTATCCACAGTCTACAGTACCCAGTCAGCCTCAAAAATTTTCTGAGTTCCCTCTTGGTCTTTGGCAGATGTAAGTCTACTATTCCTTTGATCCTTTCAGGTTTTATTTTTTGACTCCCTTCACTGACTAGATGTCCCAGGTACTTCACTTCTGTTTCCACGTATTGCAATTTCATTTTTGAGACCCTCAAACCTTGCTGGCCCAAAAAGTTCAATAACTCATTCGTGGCCTCTTTTACCCTGCCGCCTTCCTCCCTGGATACCAATACGTCATCCACATACTGAAGCAGGGCTACTCCCAATGCAGGTTTGAATTGTTCAAGCACTTGTTCTAACACTTGCGCAAACAAATTAGGGGATTCTGTAAATCCCACAATAATAACACCCTACTGGTGAACCTCCAGCTACTGAGAGAAGTGGTTGGGGCAGCCCTCTTCCCTGTCCTCTTCCTCTGTTATTCACACTTCTTCCTCACCCTCAAGTAACAGTCGAAGGGGTCCCACTTTGGGGATTCAACGTCTTTGTCAGTTGAAACATCACCGACAGTCTGGGCTGGGAACATATAAAATTGATTTGGGTGTCCTCGAATCCTGAAGCTATTCATCTTGACCCAGCAAAAACCATATTCACCTTTTTCTAATGAGGGTGGTTCCTTATTATTCACTTACATGTTTAAAGTCTGGCAGACCTAATCTTCATCAGATCCAAATTTGAGCCAAAATACACTAGGAGGTCTTACGGGTTCTTTGGTCCAAACAAAACAACAATAATGTATCATTTTATCTTTATCCCTTATACAAGAAGAATCATTCCAAAACCTCAACATTATCCCTGAAGGACTGTCTGGGGGAATGTTCCCAGGATTTTCTTATTATCCCCTTTTTCATCCCTAGGCCTAGAATTCTTATTTCCCATTCTAAACAGAGATTTTTCTTGCACCCACGTAAAATCATTTTTCTTTCGAGTCACTTTATAGAGAGGTTTCACAATCTGACTATAACGGGGAATATGCATTCTCCAGAAACCTATACCGCCTAGAAAGCCTTGTGTTTCCTTTTTGTTAGTTGGTGGGAATGTAGATGTTACTTTGTTAATCACATCCATTGGGATCTGGTGATGCCGATCTTGCCACTTAATTCCCAAGAACTGGATCTGTTGTGCAGGTCCCTTGACCTTACCTCTTTTTACAGCAAAACCTGTTTTCAGAAGAATCTTGATTATTTTCTTACCTTTCTTGAAAACTTCTTCTCCTGTATTACCCCACACAATGATGTCATCAATGTATTGCAGGTGTTCTGGAACTCCAGCCTTCTCCAGTGCAGTCTGGATCACTCCGTAGCAAACAGTAGGGCTGTGTTTCCACCCCTGGGGGAGTCAATTCCAGGTGTGCTGTATGCCTCTCCAGGTGAAAACAAACTGTGGCCTGCTTTCTGCTGATAAAGGAATAAAGAAAAAATGCATTAGCAAAGTCAATTGGAGCATACCATTGGGCTGCCTTTGACTCCAGCTCATACCGGAGTTCTAGCAGAGCAGCACTCGGTGTGACTTCATTCAGGCCACGATGATCTCCTGTTAATCTCCAGTCTCTGTCAGGCTTTCGCACTGGCCATATAGGGCTGTTAAAGGGTGAGCGAGTCTTGCTGATCACTCCTTGGGTCTCTAGCTGATGAATCAGGTTCTGGATGGGAATCAGGGAGTCTCAGTTAGTGCGATGCTGTTGTCGATGCACCGTGGCAGTAGCAATTGGCACCTGCTGTTCTTTAACCTTCAGCAGTCCCACCACAGAAGGGTCATCAGAAAGGCCAGGTAAGGCAGACAGCTGTGTAATATCCTTAGGCTCTGCAGCTGCTATACCAAAAGCCCACTGATACCATTTCAGGTCTTTGAAATACTCTTTCTTGAGATAGTCTATGCCAAGGACGCACAGACCATCTTGGCCAGTGACAATGGGGTGCTTCTCCCATTTATTCCCACTCAGGCTCACTTCATCCTCCAGTACAGTCAGTTCTTGAGACCTGCCTGTCACTCCAGAAATAGTGACAGATTTTGTCCCTTTATGATCCGATGGCAATAGGGTACACTGTGCACCAGTGTCCACCAGGGCTTCATACATTTGTGGCTCTAATGTGCCAGGCCATCAAATCCACACAGTCCAATAAACTTGGTTGTCCCTCTCCTCCTCTTGGCTGGAGGCAGGGCACCTCTAATGTCGAGGACAACATCTACAATTAGCAGATGAGTTCCTACCCGGACTGGAGAACCACTTACCGTGGACTGGAACAGTCACCCTCCTGCAGGAATTCTTTCTTCTATCTCCTTTACCTTGCAAAAACACTTTTTTTGCACTCATGCCTGTAGAGCTGTGGGGTGGGTTTTTTTATACCACTTACTCATGTCCTCTCCGGAGTTGCAAAGGCAAAGCCACAGGAAATCTCAGAGCCAGTCCTGTTTCCCTTGGATCGGTCTCACTAGGAGGACGTTTCTTCTTAGTGACTGTGACGTGAGTCCATTCAGGGGAAGAGTGGGATTCTTTCCCCATCTCAGACACTTTTCAAGCAGTTTATGAAAAAATGTATCCTTTTTCTTAGCCATGTTTTCATTTTGCTTGGCGCTTGTCTTGGTCATTTTCTCTGTTGTCTCATTCATTTTTTTTTCTTTTCTCATCCATCCTCTTGGTTTTCTCAGCCATTTTTTCCATGGCTGCCCCAGTGAGGGGATGAGAGAGACTGTCTTCACGCTGTTGTACTTTGTTAGCCACTTCATTTACAGTTGGTGTATCAGCATCAGATCCTCCCCAGACCATTGTTGACAAAGTGTGGGCATACATTGATGGTGCACTCTGCACAAACTTTCTCAACAAAGATCATTTGCACGGCATTTCATCAGAGTCTACATTCACTTGCCAGTCACCATAAATCACCTCTTGCAGAGCCAGTTCTCTCAGGTGCTTAATACTTTTCTCCATACTGGTCCATTTGCTTGGACAGCATTCAGTATCATCCTTAAAGGGATACCTGCCCTTTACAGCTGATAGAAGTCGCCTCCAGAGACTGAGAATGTTTGTCTTTCCCCCAATCACTATATCAATACCTCCATCTTTGTCCAGGTTTTCCAACTGCTTAGCCTCTCTACCTTCTAAGCCTACGGTATCAGCCCCATTGTCCCAGCATTGGAGCAACCAGGAGACAAGTGTCTCACCTTCATAACGACTAAAGTCCTCCCTGATATTTTGCAAATCCTTCATAGACAAGGATTTAACAATTATCTCTGCATCTGAGTCATCCTCCTGCACTAACGCTGCCCGAGAAGGACCCTTGGTGTACTTGATCCCCACAGCACCCAACAACAGTATTTGGCTCCTTGTTCTGGAGAGTAATTAAGCATATCTTCTTGACTGGTTTTAGATGAGCATCTTGAACTTTGCTGTGCTTCTGCCCTGGGCTGTAGTAGGTATCATTCACCCCCTCCACCTTTAGGATCCCCCACCTACTCCAAAGCCAGAGGCACGCAGTCATTCCTTATCCCTGCTCTGACCGCTCTCTGATACTACCCCTGCCTCATTTTCTCTCTGGAGTGAGATAAACGAAATAGCAAATGTTACTCAAAACAGAGTCTGACACAATGCTTCATGAAATGAGAGCAACTTACTGGGAGATGGGAAGGACAGGGATCTTATGTCCGGTCACACGTATTGTCCTGCACCAGCTGCATGCTGGCACTGTAGCTGTGAAAATCCAAGGCTTTGAACGTAGTAAGGTCTGGAGGTGCTAGAAGAGGTAGCTTTGAAAAAGCTAGTACGGTTAGGAAACATAAATGCTTTCTGGTACATATGTTTGTTGTGTTTTTTTTTTCTAAAGCCTGGAATAAAGTGGCAACTTTCTAGCATAGGCAGAGATTGGTGACCAAAGGTAGGACCTTTGAGGTTTTTTATCAACTGTGTGTCTGTGGGCTGAAGTTGGGCATTTATCAGGGGAAGTTGTGCCTGATGGGGGAAGTCCTTTTTGCCTATGGGGGCTGGTGAAGGGAGAGGATCTGTGATATACCACCACCAGTCTTTGAGTTACCCACGATGTTGGTGTCAAGTAGAGCTATGAACAGGTTTCTGGGCTCATCTTAAAAGCATTCTGTAGCTCTCCCCTGAGGATTTGGAGTTCAGGGTTAGAGAAGACGTATGCTTCTGTCCTGTTGTCTCTGAGCTCAGCCTGCTGCATGGTTTAGTTTCACCATAGTTGCTGTGGAGGCACCTGGTGCACTGCGATGCACGTGGGGGATTCAGGAGTTATGGGGGATCTGCTGCAGCATGTGGTTGTGGTTGGTGTGGCCTCTGGAGAGCTCTAGCTCAGCTTCCCACTCGAACAGAGTTACACAAAGAAGGAACAAAAGGTGCTAAAGCACAAGATGAGCCCTGGAGAGATGGGACAACCT
Source organism: Chroicocephalus ridibundus (assembly GCF_963924245.1). NCBI lineage: Eukaryota > Metazoa > Chordata > Aves > Charadriiformes > Laridae > Chroicocephalus > Chroicocephalus ridibundus. The sequence continues at coordinate 27,565,246 of NC_086291.1, read as the reverse complement.
GGAAAGATGGGATAAAGCTTGTGGTTTCCCATGAGTTTGGTGCTGTATGGAGCTGGAGATGCACAATTAGCCCAAGTATCTCCAGAAGACTGCTCTTCAGTTGGAGGAGGTGCTCTCATATCCTACAACACTTGTCACAGGTCACCTCTACTCACTCTATAGGGGTTTCTGCCTGCTTTTGTGACCCCAGGCATCATTGTCCATGCCCTTCTGTAGAAGGAAACTTGGCCGTGCTCAGCCTCATCTTCCGCTCCTCTCCTCCATGTTGTGAGAAGCCGGATGTCTTTGCATCTGTCATATTTTAACCCCAGCCAGCAGCTAGGACCATGCAGCTGCTCATGTAGTTCTCCCCCTTCCCCCTGAGAAGGGCAGGGAGAAGAGGGAGAAAAGGAGAGGAAAGGGAAAGGGAAAGGAAAAAACCTTTTGGTTTGAGATAAAAACAGTTTAATAGAACAATATCAGAAAAGAAAAATAGTAATAATAATAATAATAATAATGGTAAATAATATACAAGACTCAAGTCACTCTCACCCCAGTAAATTGGTGAATTTGCACCTTCCCAAGCAGCAACTACAAGTACCCGTCCCCCTACCCCCCGGCTAACCCCATTTGTATACTGAGCATGACATCTATGGTACGGTTGTCCTGGTTCCGGCGGGGATAGGGCAGTGCTCTGGCAGGGACACAGGTATCCATCCCATGTGAGCCATGCCCAGTCTGTATCCCAGAATGGCCGGGGGAGGGCACGGGAAGTCGCCACTTGGAGCGGGCTGGGGTGTCCCGGCTCCAGTCAGTGAGCGGTGGTACTGTAATCGTGTTTGTGTATTCCTCTATCCATGCTATTGTTGTTTTCTTGTTCTCTTTGCTGTTCTGTAAAACTGCCTTTGTCTCAATCCACGAGTTTTGCCTTTGACTTCCAATTCTCCCCCCAAGGCTGTGGGGAGGTTGAGAGACCGGCTGCGTGGTTCTTTGTTGCCGTCCAAAGTCCAAAGCTAAACCACAACATACGGAATATTCCATCGGCCTTTCCATTGTTCTGTCTAGGCTCCTTCTCAGCTTCTATGGGAAGCTGAAAAATGTCCTTGAAAAATATAAACATCGCCCAGCAACAACTAAACCAAGATGCATTATTGACATTCCTTTCATGTCAAATCTGAAACACAAATCTTCTAGAAAGAAAAATAACTCTCTCCCAGCTGAAACCAGCATCCAAAAGATGGGACTGTTCTGTGGGATACGAATTGTAAACACCTCTCAAGTTTCATCTTTCATCCTGACAGCACAGGTGGGACCCGGTGCCTTGGAATGGAGACTGCCCGAAGGGCGGGGGGTGGCTCAGTTGTTTGTTGCCCTCTGTGAACTTTGACTGGTGACTCCGGCTCAAGTGGTGCTGTGCCACCTGATTTGGCTGACAAACACACAGGTGACTGTGAGCAGAGGTGGATGACATTCCGGAGCTGCCAGTCTGCAGGTAGGGATGGCTCCTCGTGCCCCGCTCTTGGCTAACAGATGCCTATGTGTGGAGATTAATCTCCCAGCTAATCCCTTTTGGCCAATAGGCACATCCAGGCATGAAAGCAGTAGTGGAGAAACAGCAACAGGCCAAGGAGAGCAGGCAACTACGTGCATCTGTCAGCCTCTTCCCAATGCACTCCCATCCCCTCGTCTTCGCTTCCTAAGGTAGCGGAGACACCACTGATGCCGTCGCGTGAGTTGTGTGCCTCTGTTGAGGTGATGCACATGGAGTTGTTGAGCCCTTTGTGCAATGGAAACAAGTCCTGCCCAGAGCATGGGGCTCCGTGGTGGAGCTGTGGTGATGCAGGGTGGTGAGAAATGCCGGGCACGGGATGGGGGAAGAACCAGCAGTGGTAGCTGTGAGTCAGTGCTAAGACAGGAGCTTTCTGTTTGTTTCTGTTTGAGATTATACTCAGATATGGAGCTTTCCAAAGATGCTCTGGGGCAGGTCTTGAGTGTGAAAACTAATTACGGTTGCTCTATGATGTCCTGTGCAATGGGGCTGAGTGATCTAATATCACCGGTTTCTTATTTTCATGGGCAAACTTGTTGCCTTGCTCCAAACACAGCCCGAGTCCTCTATTGCTTTACAGCTCAGCTGGCTTTCAGCTGTGTAGGGCACCGATAACAGAAGTGTGGGTGGGAACTTTTTTGGCTGGGCGGGAGCCCTCACACCTGCAGACAGGCCTGCTTCGAGCAGTGACGGCCTCACGGCTGAACCAGGCAGCTCAGGGATGTGTCCAGGTGAGTTCTGAAGTCTCCAGGGATGAAGACCCCACAGCCCCCTGGCCCTGTCCTGGGGCTGTTCCCACACACCACCCCACTTTGCACCTTCCCAGGGGAGAGTAAGGCTGAATTGCTTCAAGTGTGAGATGTCAGGGGCTCAGGGCAGATGTGTGTCACGTGGCCAAAGAAATGGGAAAGCCCAAAGAGAGCCAAGACTGCTTGCAGGGTCAGGGTGGCTTTTCAGTGTCGCTTTGCAAAACACGGAGCTGTGCCCAAAGGAGAAACCTCGAGGGTGAACTGGCAGATGAGTTCAGGAACAGCTTGTGAGAAGAACCAGCATAAGTAGAAAATCCTTTATCTAGCTCATCAGTAGATGCTCCTGTGTAAGAGCAGAACTTGGAGAGGCTGTGGTGCTGTAATTAACATTTTTGGCATCAATGCTCGGAGAGAGGAGCCTGGGAAGGCTGTCCTGCCAGAAACCCTCTCGCAGACATGAGGATTTGTATCAACCCAAAGTGCTAGCAGGGGAGACTACAGGGCAGGCAGGTGAATGACCAGGGCTGGATGACATTCCTCTTGAGGCAAAGTAGCTGAACTGATTGCTGTGCATTCACTTCTCCCTTAACACTTCCTCAAGCAAAGCAAACAGGAGGAGGCGGCTGGGTACCCAACCTGGGGTCAAGCTGTGCAAGGTCTTGCTCCGAGGAAGCACAGGTGCTAAACACTTTTGTAGGATGCTCTTTCTTGAAAGAGAAGCTATTAAAGACAAAGATGACCTCAGGGTCCACCAGGGAGGCACAGCAAGACTCCAGTCTTGCCCTGCTCCTTGTTTCTGTCTGTCTCAACAGAAGCTTTGGTCGGTTCAGTTTGGCTCAGCAAACATCTGCCTGCCGCAGTTATGGCCCCTGGAAGAACCTGCATTTGCTCCTCCAGAGCAGTGGCAGCAGGAGGCACGTGGGAATCTGGTGGAGAGGAGACAGCAGGGCATTCAGGGTCCCCTCCAGGGCTGCTGCATGCAGAGAGCCCCCATAACCCTACTGTGGTACTATAGCACTGAAATGGCGTGTAGTGCCACTCCAGCTGAGCATGGCAGGCTGAATGCAGTCCCATCCTCAAGGGACAGCAGTGACCTCAGAGATGGGGACACTAGCCAGTCTCTACAAGTGGCTGTGTGAGACAGGGCTGAGAAGACAGCGATGCTTTTGAGCATCATATTCAGCTCTGGAGACCTAGGCATGCTTGCCCACAGCTCAAGTTCTCCTGAGATTCACCTCTGAAGTAGCTCCATGAGTCACTGTGGCTTGCACCTCTCTGGGAAGCACAAGGCAGGTACAGCAATATCTTAGGTCCTTGTCATCTAAATAGGTGATGGCTCATCCATGGTGATCCAGCAAAAGCCAAACCTGCTGAGACAGTTTAGATAAGTCATTTCCAAGCAGTGGCGTGTGGAGGCTGCAGGGATGCTGCTCTGCACTGCTGCACGGCCTCCAGGCACTGGTGATTTATTAATAGCCTTAAAATGCAGTAAGACCACTCAGGAGTGGAACAGATCTTCACACTACCTACCCATGTTTTGCCTGTCAGCAGCTGCCACAGCTTAGGGGTCAGGAAAGTTGCATCACATCCCTGCCTTGAATTCCCTGGATACCTTTCAGCAGGTCATGGCTTCCTTGGCCTTGGGCAAGCTCTTGGGTTGACTCAAGCTCTTCCTGCTGTGCTCAGCATCTCCCCAGCCAGCTCATGATAGGCATTCTTGTCTGGAGAGGAATGTGTTGTCATCTGGGTCTGGGCTGCATGGATGGGAGCGGGCAGAACATGCTGAAGGGGACCACCTGGGTCCCTGTGATAGCAGAAGTGTCAGAGAACCAGAAAGGGTTGGAAGCCACCTGTGAGGATGGCTCCATCTCTGGGCTAGCTGCCAAGCAGTGGCAGAGATTGAAGTCAGTAACATTAGGGAGAGGAAGCCATAGCATGCACATTGCCTTATGTTTAGGCTAGAAGGGAACACCAGATCTAAGGTCAGAGGAGTCAAATTGGTGGGGGGAATTGGCACTTTGGGCATTTCTCTGTATAGAGGCAGTGGGTTGTGTCTCCAGAAGTTTTGTTATAGACTCATTGGAGTGTTGATGACATGAGCTTCTGGATGTCCTTTGTCAAGGATGTCCCTCTTGGAGCAGGATGGGCACCAGCACTAGTAATCCACCTCTCTGTTCCCTGCAGAGCCCCACAGTGCTGGTCATGTCCTTGGGCTCTCCTGCTCAACTTTCATGCCCTGAGTGATGAGGCTTTTGGATCCAGGGGCCTTGCAGTTCACACCTGAGGTAAGAGGTACATCCTGATGCCCAAACACCTCCTGTAGGGTGAGATCTGTCCAAGGGGGAAGATGTGCCAGAGTAGTGTAACCCCTGGGGTGCTTGGCCATGGGGACATCCACGGTGGAGCTCCCTGCTCTGCATGGTGTGGGTGCATCGGCAGTTGCCCTGTTGCCTTTTGGGGACCCCCTCTCCCATTTGCAGTGGGACCAGAAGTCAACAGAGGTCCCTCTGGCGGTGGGGGAACCTGGCCAGTCACACAAGCAGCACCCAGTTTGCCTCCCACAGAAGACACTGGGACTCAACTTTTGCCCTTTTGAAATCCAGCCCTTGGGATGGTGAACCACCTGGCAGCGTGCTGGCCAGGCAGGCAGCTCTTAACGGATGCCAGAGAGCTGCCTCAGTCCTGTGGGCACCAGCGGCTTCCTCCCACCCACATGGTGATGGCTGTTGGCATTTCCTTCATCAACAAAGCCCTTGGCAGGTTTGGTGGCTCCTGCCAGGGCTGCTGGGATCTGGTGCATGACATTTAATGAGAAGGAACCACGAGGATGGGACATCTCCTGCAGGAGATGTTGCTCCTTGGTGTGCACTGTCGTTCTCCAATTGTGGAAGCTGAGAGCTGGGTCCAGCCTCTGCTCTCCTCTCCTTTCCCAAACCCAAGGACAACACTGCTGGGTGTAAAGCAGTAGTGTTAGCGAGGATATAGGGGACAAGGGTGAACACGCAGTCAAAGTGGTGGGATTAAAAGCTGGTGGGATGGAAGTGTCTTCCCAAATGTCCCTTGGGTCCCCCATGAGCCCACAGGATCCTCAGTTAGGCATGGGCACAGACCACAGTGGAGTGAGCTGCTGCTGTTATTCCAGAGCAAACAGGGAGTGCGTTGGGACAGGTTTGGTGGTGCTGGGGCTGGTTTGGTGATGCTGGGGCCGGTTTCATCCCCAGACATCCTGCCCGGGGCATCTCACTGGCACGTGGTGCTGGCACGTGGTGGCTATGTCCAGGAGAGACCTGCCTCAGCACATCCACCCTACATGTTCAGTCACCTTCCCTGAATGTTGCAGATTGGGCTGATGCTCACTGCTCCCTGCCTGACGAGCTGTGCTTCATAATTAGTTGCAATAGGACTTACCAACACTCTTTCTCACCCAGACCTCTGCCAGGGAGAGGTCATGTCTATATCAGCCCTTGCTAATCCCCATTTTCTCTCAACCTTTTCCTCTTGGCTGCCCACGTCTCCCTCTCTGAGGTGTTCAGCAGTGACACAACTGCTGCAGGACAAGGGTCGTCCTTTGCAGTGTTTAGCAGAGCACCGGTATGTGAGCTGTGGATGCAACCACAGTGCCCTGGACACCGCAACAGCACTGCTTGGAGCTTGACAGGCAGCCCATCCTGGACCTTACCCATGCTCATTTTGCCAGCATTGCTAAATGCTGACCACCAGCAGGTTCTGCAGGGGCCGGCCTGCAGATGCAGTATGCGCAAACTCTGCCTGGGTTTCCCTGCATAGCCCAAGTCCCCTGACCGCTCAGGTCCATGGTTCAGTTTAGGAGAAAGCAAAGCAGGGTGTTAAGGAGAGGGACATCCCGAGGCGGGTGCCAGAGTGGCTGGGAGTTGTGCCAGCAGAGCCAGGCTGGTTTCCCCAGAGCCAAAAGGACTGAAGACAACCAGTCCTCAGAGACTAATTTTTGTCCAAGTTGGAGGTTTCCCCAGAAGATTCTAGTGGGGTTTTCTGCCTGGGAAATCAAAACAGAAGGTTTTACTTCCTTGCTTCACCCAGGTGTGAGAAGCACTGTGGCCAAACCCAAGCCCCTGCCTCACGTGTGGTCCCTGCTTGTCCCCTGCCCCTGTCTCTGCCGGGCTGCTCTGAGCCCACTGGGTCAGAGCGGAGGAAGGGCAGCTGGGGAAAGGTCCAGGGGAGGAGGGAAGGTATGAGCCCAAGGTGCTACAGCCAGGGCTGTGTGGAATTATTTCTGTCCTTCCGACCCAGCTCGTTAAATCACAGCTTTTGTCTACAGCTTGGTCCTTTAGTGTTTTCAGCTGAAAGTTTGTCTCTAGAAGTACCGCTTTTTGTGACTGTGCTGGGTTTTTAGTGAGAGCTCGCGTGACGCACACGGGCACAGATGGCTGCTCCTGCAGCCTCCACGCGAAGGCTGGTGTGAGCACACGTGTGTGGTGCCTGGGGACACCGCTGCTGCGGTGAATGCCCTGGGCATCCCTTCCTATCACAGCCTCCACCAAGGGTGGGACATACTGATCAGCTCCGGATGGCCCTGGAGCCGATGGGGGGCTCACGTATCCCTGCTCCCTGATGGAGCAGCTCCAGCAGCGTGTGGGTGTGCTGGAAGCCTGACAATGTTGCAGGGTGTCAGCGTTGGCCAAGTGGCCTCAAAATCCGGGCACGGTCTTGCACAGCCCCATGCAGCGGAGAGGACACATTGTGCTCCTGTGATGTTTGTTTTCAAGGGGATTTGTATTTTGAAACACAGCGAGGTGGAACCTCACCTTGATCACAGGGGGTCATCCAGGTTTAATTACAGTGTGCAGTGGGGATGGGCACAAACAGCTGGCAGCTCAGGGAGGCAGGATGTGAATAGCTGCATCCCCGCACCAGGGAAGAAGGCGGGTATGAACTGAGGATAGGAGGGACGGATACTCCCCTCTGGCTTTTTTTGTCGTCTTCAGCGCTACTCAAAGATGGACTCCTAGCAAGACCTGTTTTCTCAGCCACATCCTGTTTTCTCCAACCATCACCCTAACACTGCCAAAACCACCACAAAACCATGTCCCTAAGCACCACATTTACTCATCTTTTAAGTACCTCCAGGGATGGCAATTCTACTGCTTCTCCTGGGCAGCCTGTTCCAATGCTTGATAACCCTTCCGATGAAGAAATTTTTCCTAATATCCAATCTAAACCTCGCCTGGTGTAACTTGAGGCCACTTCGTCTTGTCTTATCACCTGTTACCTGGGAGAAGAGACTGCCCCCCACCTCACTACAGCGTCCTTTCAGGTAGTTGCAGAGAGCAAGAAGGTCTCTCCTGAGCCTCCTTTTCTCCAGACTAAACCACCCCTGTTGCCTCAGCTGCTCCTCATAAGACTTGTGCTCCAGACCCCTCACCAGCTTGGTTGCCCTTCTCTGGACACGCTCCAGCACCTCAATGTCTTTCTTGTAGCGAGGGGCCCAAAACTGAACACAGTATTTGAGATGCGGCCTCACCAGTGCTGAGCACAGGGGAATGATCACTTCCTTAGTCCTGCTGGCCACACTATTCCTGATACAGGCCAGGATGCTTTTGGCCTTCTTGGCCACCTGGGCACACTGCTGGCTCATATTCAGCCAGGTAATCATGGGGCAGGGGTTCTCATGGATGAAGAGCAGGGCTGCAGGGTCTCCAGGGCTGCTGCTGGAGCCATGCTGCCTGCACAGCAGGAGCTGGGCTGCCTGCACCCAGCAGGTACCTGTGCCGGCACAGGACAGGCACCCACGGTGTGCAGAAAACCCCCAGGTGGGTCCAGAAACTTCCCTGACACTGGTGTCTGCTATCAGTGGAAACTGCCAGGCTCCAGGGTCTGGCACTGCCTGGTGGATGGGAATAGTCAGGGAGCCATGAATTTCAGCACAATGTGATTATAAGGTAGAACTTGTACAAAGTCCCACTGTTCTTCTACTGCAGTGTTCTGGTCTGAGCTTTGTACTCAGTGCCTCTGCAGCTCAGCTTGGTGCAAATTCTCCTAAACCCAGCTTTAAGCTACTCTCATAAGCTCTTACCAAGTTCAACAGACCTGCCTAGGAAGCCTGGGGCTCATCCCAGCCAGCTAGCCCATCTGACACAGACAGGTCTCCTGGCCTGCTCTGGGTTTTAAAAACCACTCTTTAAAAATTTATTTTTAGGACATATTTTTAAATACATCTTCTATTCTGGCTTGGACAGAGCTCCTCTGTCTGCCCAGGGCTTGCTGAAGGAGGGATGCTGAAAGATCAGGCTTGACGCAGTCGTGCCTCCCACAGGAGGGTTGGACAGCCTCAGAAAGACGTGGTTTCTGGGGCATGTGCCTGTTCACTCAGGTGCCGTTTGACTCAGAGGCATAAACACAGGTGTCACTGCTGAGGTCAGTAGGGAAACCTCTCAAATTGCTGTGCAACTCAGGGTCATGTCATGTGCTTTCCTATCTTGTCATGTTGGTCCATGAGATGAATTTCCTCCTTCAGCGGATGGAAGTAGGAGGGAGCTTCCCTCACCCTGGGCACCTGCAGCAAACTCGTGTGGTGGAGCTGATGCATGAGGGACTGCCACTGCTTGCTGCGGCCCCTTGCCAGGCTGTGTGGCCTCCTGCCATCCAACCATGTGCTGTCCCCAGGTGAGTGGCATCTGTTGAGTCCACCTCTCACTTCAAATGCTCAGACATGTCTCTGCTGGCCCTTGGGACTACATAAGCATTGCCTTCATGAGCCCCTGGCTGCTGTTGGCAGCAGGCACTGAGCTATAGAGCCCAGAGACATGATGGCATACTTCACCAGCCTCTTTCTACATGTGACCTCTGGAAGGCACAGCCAGACTAGCTTATAGTGCCTTGCAAAATCCAGCATGGGAATGCAAATGAGCAGACCTGTCTCCTGCAACTTTGGTCTTTCTCAACAGGATGTGGTGCTGACACCTGACGCCACAGGACCAAGTGCTGGGACACATGACCAAGTGCTTCCCAGTGCTGGGAAGAGCTACAATATGTACCAGGAGTGTGCAAGGATCAACCACAGGCTCTAGCTCACCTTGCTCACCTCTGGGATGGACAACAAGAAAGTTGATGTATTTCACTGGGGCTGCTAGGCGTCTCTCAGCTTTTGGCTCTAAGTTATCCGGGTTGTGTCCCATGCAGGTGAGTCTCCTTTCCACCCCCACCACTGATACAAGACTGGCAGGAGTGGTTGACACACCAGAGGGTCATGCTGCCATCCAGAGACAGGCGGGAGAAGTGGGCTGACAGGGACCTCACGCAGTTCAGCACAGGGAAGTGCAAAGTCCTGCACTAGGTGAGGAACAACCCCGTACACCAGTACATAGAATCAGAGAATGGTTTGGGTTGGAAGGGACCTTAAAGATCATATAGTTTCAACCCCCCTGCCATGGGCAGGGACACGTCCCACTAGATCAGGTTGCTCAAAGCCCAATGCAGCCTGGTCTTGAACACTTCCAGGGATGGGGCATCCACAACTTCTCTGGGCAACCTGTTCCAGTGTCTCACCACCCTCACAGTAAAGAATTTCTTCCTAATAGCTAACCTTAATCTACTCTCTTCCAGTTTAAAACCATTACATCTTGTCCTGTCATTACACTCCCTGATAAAGAGTCCCTCCCCATCTCTCTGTTAGGTACTGGAAGGCCATTATAAGGTCTCCCTGGAGCCTTCTCTTTACCAGGTTGAACATCCCCAACTTTCTCAGCCTGTCCTCATAGCAGAGGTGCTCTAGCCCTCTGATCATCTTCGTGGCCCTCCTTTGGACCCGTCCCAACAGGTCCATGTCCTTGTGCTGGGGGCCCCAGAGCTGGACACAGCACTCCAGGTGGGCTCTCACCAGAGCAGAGCAGAGGGGCAGAATCCCCTTCCTCGACCTGCTGGCCACACTTCTTTTGACGCAGCCCAGGATGTGGTTGGCTTTCTGGGCTGCCAGCGCACATTGCCAGTTCATGTTGAGCTTCTCATCCACCAGCACCCCCAACTCCTTCTCCTCAGGGCTGCTCTATGTGCTGGGGGCCACCCAGCTGGAAAGCAGCTCAGCAGAAAAGGCCCTGAGGGTACTGGTGGACACCAAGCTGAACATGAGGTAGCAATGCCTTTGCAGCAAAGGTGGCTAATGGTGTCCCTGGGGGCATTAGTGAGAGTGCTGCCAGCAGGTAGAGGGAGGTGATCCTTCCCCTCTGCTCAGCACTGATGAGGCCACACGTGAAGTGCTGTGTCCAGTTCTGGGCTGCCCGATACAAGAGAGACATACTGGAAAGAGTCTAGTGGAGAGACACTGAGATGATGAAGGGATGGGAGCATCTCTCCTGTGAGGAAAGGCGGAGCGAGTTGGGGCTGTTCAGCCTGGAGAAGGCTCGGGGAGGGTCTCAGGCGGGCCAGCACTGGCCCTCTGCCCCTAATATGACGCATTTTAATCGCAAAGAATTTTAGCGAGTGACAGCCGCAAGCAGCCGGGTTGTCTCTGCCGGGCCCTGCGTGGGGCCGCGGTGCCACGCGGTGGTGCTGCGCCCCCACCGAGGGGAGGGCGGCCGGCGGCGGGCACGGCCCGGGAGCGGCGGCGGCGGCGGGGATCGGCCCCGGGCCCTCGGCACTGAGCATCCCCCGGGGAACGGTGCCCGGGCGAGGGGCGGGCGCGGCCGCCCCAGAGCTGAGGATGGCAGCGGTTGTCCTCAAAGGGCACGATGTGCCGCGGTGTGCGCTGCCACCCTGGGTCCTGCGGCGCTCAGCATCCCCTAAAATCAAAATGAATGACTGCCTAGACCTAGCATCCCAGATCAGGACCCATGAACCCCAGATCTATGATCACAGACCCACCATCGTATCTGTGGCCTGACTGGACCCATAATCTCAGCCTCCCTGCTGCTGGTGCCGCTCACAAAGCACTGCCCAGACCTCGCAGGGGCCCAGATTGGCACAGGGAGATGGAAGGTGCACGAGGGGATGCTTTACAGGGGGGTGGGGGGGGGGAGGGCAGGATTTTTGCACCCACAGCTCCCATCACAGAGATGCTGTGTTGCCTGTCACGGGGCTGTTAGATTCCCTTTTTCCCAGGCTTGGTGATGTTTTCACTTGTGGCGCTTGAAGAGCAGTACCTGCCTGCTTCCTTGGGGAGCCCCGGCTTTGCATGAGACCAGTCACACAGAATGGGGTCAGGTGTGGGGCCACTGGGGCTTCATGCTTAGCCCAGGGTCTGGGCCAGCGTTCTTCAGCAAGACACTAAAAACAGGGCCACACTTGCTTGCTCTGCTATCCTCCTCTGTCTGTGGGTTTTTTATGTTTTTTTTTTTTTTTTTTTTTTTTTCTTGAAGGGGGAATGTTCAGACTTTAGAGATGACCACAGTGAACCCAAAGTGCCTGTTGCTGTTGCTGTCTCCTCTTGCCCCCAAAGGACAGGCTTAAACTTGTCTTTAACCCAAGCCAAATACCACCAGGAAGGCTTTCTTCCCCTTATAAAGAAAATAAATCAACATAGAATGTCAGTAACATGTGAAATCTTTCCTTTTCGTTTTGAAATACTGTTGTCTATTTGTTTTCCTTCCTTTTCCAGCCTTGAAAGTGACTCTTGGAAAACGGGTTAAAAAGTTTTAGGTGCTGCTTGCCATGGGACCTCATGGGGCTGCTCTCAGCTGCAAGCCCTGGTGGTGACACATCTGCCTGGGGGTCCAGCGCTCTGAGCCAGCTGAGGTCTCCTGGAGGCCCTGCAGGACATGAGCAGGGGGCTCCTGAAGCCCTGGTCTTTCAGCCTCAGGGCAGTCTGTGCTGACAGATGGGGTATCTGCCCCCGGGGAAGCTCAGCTGTTGTCAGCACTGAGCAGCAGAAATGGAAGTGAAGGAGATGGTGCCTGAGGGACATTTTATCCTTGAGAGAGGCTGGTGGGGGGAGGCTTTTAGAAATGCCTTTCCCCTCCTGCTGCTCTCCAGTTGCCCAAAGGCTGTCTGTCCTTGTCCTCCCATCCTCGCCGGCTGCTTCCCCTCCTGTTCTGTTCTGCAGGGACCCGCACATCCCTGCCCCCTTCTCCACAAGCTTTGCTTCCCAGGGAGGCTGAAGGAGAGGGAGGCACGGTGCCACGCCACATGGAGCCTGCGGTCCTGGCCCTGGAGTCAGCAGCTTCTGCTGTCCCCTGTGCCACAGATGCTTCCTCTCTCACACAAGATGTTTTCTTTGTGTCTGGCAGCTCCATCCCTCCAGTCTGCCCCTTGGACAGAGCAATGGGATGCGAGAGCCTGAGCCCCCTCTAGAGAGGTGCCCTGTCCCAGGGCCGCAGGCACCAGGTTTGGTGTGGTTTTGGGACACGTGTGTGTTAAGGACTGGGGGTGCTTCACTGGTGCACAACCTTGCTTCAGCAACAGCTTTGCGCGGCCTCTTGTGCCGCTCGCTGTGAGTGCGGCTTCTCCCCCTGGCCCACCGGCCCGTTTTGAGGCAAACGCAAGCCCGTGCCTACACCTGGGGCATGGTGCTGGCCTGTGCAGTTTGAGCACCGGGCCCACGCACCGCCGGGCTGGGGGTGAGCTGCGGGGAGCCCCCGACGCAGGTGGAAAGCACCGCCTGGGGCGGCCCCGTCCCGTCCCCGCCCCGTCGCCCGCCCGGCCCCGCCCGGGAGCCCGTCCCGCCGCCGAGGGAGGGAGGGAGAGAGGGAGGACCGGGGCGGGAGCCCGGCCCGGCCCCGCCCGCGCCCGCCGCGCCGCACCTGAGCGAGCAGCGGCGGCTCCGCGCCGGCCCCGGCCCCGGCTCCGGCTCCGGTCCCGGCCCCCTCCGCCGCCCGCCCATGGCTCGGCTGCTGCCGCTGCTGCTCTGCCTGGCCGCGCTGGGCGCAGGCTGCCGGGCAGGGTCCCCCCCCGCTGGCACGGCCGGGCCCTCCGCCGAGCCGCTGCAGGACGAGGCGGACAACCAGGAGAACATCCTCTCCCAGGTACCTGCTGGGGATGCTGGGCGCTTGGCGGGGCGGGTGCGGGGCACCGCGGCGCGGGGCTGGGCAGCGCCGGGGGGAACGCTGGTGGCGGTGCTGGGCGCTGCTGCGCGTACCCTGGGTGATGCCGGGTGTCCGCGCTCGCCCGGCGCTCCCGGGCGGTGCTGGGAGGGTGCAGCTGCGGGGAGTTTATTGCCGGGGGTGCAGTGAACTCGCTGAAGTCCAACGGGGCGACGTTCACAGCCTCCATCCTGTTGTTTCCCTGAGGGGGACTAAAAAACCAGGGAGCTCCTTGGGAGGGGAACTGGTGGAGCCTCTTTGTGTGCAGAGGGGAGGGATCCAGGATCCGGGCTCTTTCCCTGCCAGTGGGATGCGGTGGAGGTTTCTGCTAGATTTGGCTGATCAGACTGTGTGCTATTATCTGCCCTCGGAAATGGCTAATGTGGAGACTATTGGAAACATACCGTCAAAGTTATTTTTGTGCTTGGGCTTTCAGAAGTGCTGTCTGCAAATCTCCGTAAAGGAAATTCCTGGCATTGTATGGGGCTAATCAGAAATACTGCTTCACCACCAGGTTAAGCTACTTATAGGGTAGCTTTCAGTTGCCCTTCCAGGGCACCCTTACCCTGTTTGCCTGTGTAAAGAAATCTTGCTTAGGGTAGCAGGTGACTTATTGGGTCTACTGGACACAGAGCATTAAAAGACAGCAGGAATTCAAAATTCTTGTATTTAAAATTCAAAGCGGCTAGGTCCACTTTACACAAAGCGGAATAAAAAATACCCTTTTGGAAGAAGCCAGTTTTCATTCCCCTTGTAGGTAGGGATCAGAAAGCTCTGCACTCTCTAGAAAACTTATTGGTCAGCAGATTTAGGAAGAGCCGGCCAGTTTCCCCAAGGTTCAGGGTGTCCAGGGTGTCCTTGTTGAGACCTCAAGGCCCGGGGTGTCCTTGTCCCTTGCTGGGCAAGCAGAGGACAAGAAGTTTGCTAACTGCTGGTGACCTGTGCTCAGCTGTTAGGTGACTACGACAAGGTGAAGGCAGTGTCCGAAGGCTCTGACTGTCGGTGCAAATGCCTGGTCAGGCCCCTGGGCCGCGGTGCCTGCCAAAGGATTAACGAAGGCGCTTTCAAAGCGGAGGATTTTTACACGGTGGAAACCATCACATCAGGACCCAGCTGCAAGTGTGCGTGTGTGGCCCCCCCCTCGGCGCTCAATCCTTGCGAGGGGGACTTCAGGCTGAAGAAGCTGCGGGAGGCAGAGAGCAGCGACCTGAAGGTAGGAGAGCAGCTTGAATTCGGGGCTCTTCTTGGAGGGGGAGATCTGCTGAAGCCTTTTCTTTCAGACCTTTTTCTAAAGAATACTTTTCCTAAACTTTTTGTCTAAAACATCTCCTGGTTACTTTTATATCTGCACGTTGGATATAAAAATCAAGCTCGGTTTAAGGGATTGCTTCGAGCAGCTGCAGCTGATGATTCACTCAGCAGCACCCTGCCCGATTTATCCCCTGCTGCCTGGGGTCTGCCACGGCTGCCTGCACAGGAAGCCCAGGAGGGACTGGGCTGCTCCCTGCCCTTTGTCGGGTGCGAAGTGTCCCCGGGGGGACGGCTCTGCTCCACTCAACAGCTGCCAGGTCTTGTTCCCGTCGCAGAGAGGGGCTCCCGAGGATCCACGCACAAAGCTGCTTTGGCTTCCATGGGCCAAGAGCTGCTGATGCGTCAGCATGAGGGTGTGTTACACAGATGGCTGATGGCTGGATGGGTTTTGTTGTTTTAAACGCTGACGCTTCTATACTAATAGTATTTTATCTCTTTAGTAACATGTACCTCTTTTCCAAGTTCTTAAGTACTCATGACTTTTCTTGGATGCTTACTTTTGCTGGTCTAGCAGCTGGCATTTCCAGTTTGTTACCTGCATAGGGCAGCAGAAATCCTCCCCAAAGGACCACTGGCTTCTTCCAGCCCTGGGAGTCTCCAGAGCAGAAGGTTGAGGGCTGGTGGCATTCATGTGGGTGGTGATGGGATGTGCTCTGTGGCAGTGCTGCCAGTCCCAGCTCAGGTGGGAAGGCAGGCAGCGTGCGAGGTGCTGCGGGGCAGCCTGCAGCCGGGGCCACCGTTATGGGTTTGTTCTAATTAATTTGGAGTTTGAGGATGTGTTTCGTCTTGTCCGACTGCAGACAGTTAGCCGCTTCTTGTCCAAGCTCCCCTGCAGCTAGGGAAGGTAAACAGGCACAGACAGATAATCCATCATTTCAGGGAAGGAGGAGTCCCAGTCTGGAGTTGTTTGGTGGTCCCTCACCTGCAGGAGAAGCCAGGATGTCCCACTTGGTATTAGATGAGGAGCCGTCAGCTCTCTGTGGTTAGGGAAGGGGTCACCCTCTGGGGTGACAGAGCCACCCCTGAAGTCCCTCACCGGGAGGTAGGCAGAGCTCCTCCACCAGCAGCTCACACCTCTCTCCTGGTCCTCTCCGGAGCCAGTCAGCCTTCAGGAGCAGAGCAGCGTGGCTAGCTGTACCCTTGGCTCCGGCTGCCTCTTCCCACTGGGGAGCTGCTCACAGCCAGCTGTGGTGTGAAAGCTTGTCCTCTAGGAACTGGCCCAGGCTCCCCGGCTCATTTTGCAAGGATCTGTGGCCAAACGATTTCACAAGATTTATCCAAATATACACACGTGGGGTTTTCATTTGCTGCAAAAGTCAAACCCCGGGAGCTGTGAAAACAGGCCTGCTTTCTCGCTGACCACAGAGTCCCTCCTGGGGTCGGGCGCGCTGGAAACAGCAACAAGAAGCCGGGAGGCAGGAGAGGACACAGCTCCGGTTCTTATGTGACTCATGAGGAGCAGCTCCCACGCTCTTTGGTGGGGAGGGCCAGGCCAGGCCATCTCATTGCTCCTACCAGCCCCAGGGTTTTTACTCTCCTTGCTGGTCTGATGAGCACTGTTCTTGCCTGGTCGAGCAGCGGGATGCACATGATTGTGCTCCGTGTCTGTTGTGTTTTACCAGGCTCTGACTCAAAAACCCTAGGTACTCTGTGGGAAAGCTGTGGAAAGGTCCCCAGAATGAGAGCCCTCCCTTACGACGGGTGGCTGGAGGATGTGTCCCCAAGGTAGCGGCAAGGAAGGCAGTAGATAAGCCTGGGGAGCAGGGGTACCCCTGGGGCACCCCAACACAGTGCTGAATGGCTGCGCTCGGCATGCCAGCTGAAGGTTTCGGTCCCATCCGTGCCTTTAATAAGGTCCCATGGGAATGCATGGATCATCAGACAGTGAGAGCCAAAGTCTGCAGTGGGCGAAGGGAAGGAAATAGTGAGTTGGTGTGTGGATCAGTGTGGTGTTCTGGCGAGGATCAACTCGGTGTTGGCAGGTGTAGCTGACTCTAAGATGTATTTTTGTGAAATTGCAGCTTGTTGCTCCTCTGCTTGTAGGCGCGGTGTGTGTTTTGGGGGTCTCGGATGCAGAGTCTGCACAAGGAGTCTGCATTCAGGAAGATTTGGAAGGTGGTTAATAAAGTCTGCAACCTTTGTGTCTTGATGGAAATTATCCAGCCTGGAGGGAAAGCACATATCTCCAGTGGCTGTCTGGCAGGTTGTGTGCATTATATCGGTCATCTCCGTCCAGTTCTTGGTGGAAAGTGGATGTGTAGCCATAAAACAATCCCTGTCTCTTAATGCTGCCATTTTATCTGGCTCAAAAAAATCTTTCCTTTGCTGTCAGCTCCACAGGGAGACTGCAGAGGCCGGGATGGAAACTCAGAGTGCTGCCAGCAGTGCTGCCTGTACTTCTCCCATGTTTATGGAGCTCTGTTGACTAGTTTGTAGCTGCTGGGAGAAAATGTCACTGCCTTGTACTAATTCCCATGCATTTAAAATACCTCTCAGCCGTCAGGGCTGTGAGGTCTGCAGTACTGTGGTGCATGTGTGGGGACACATGTGACAGGAGGGAGCAGAGGCACAGGATGGCCTGGGAGTTCTCACCACCAGCTCGTGCCTGGTTAAGTGTTGTCCTCTGTGGAGTGAGCACCAGGAACCGTATGAAATGCAGAAGGAGGGTGTTGCTGTCTGGGCCCCCAGCATCAGTGAGCAGGGGCTGCTGCTGGGCAGGACGCGGGGACACAACCCTTCCTGCTGCAGGAAGGAGGTGAATTCAACACAGGGCATCTCTGAAACGGGTGATTTCAATCACCCATTTCAGAAGAAGAGGCAGCATCCCTCTGATAAAGTTGTCCTCCAGGGAAGCAAACTGTTGACAGGCTGGCACTGAATTGAAATTGCTTCTCTCATGCATTTGTGAACGTTTTAAAAGTTTTTAACAAGTTTCTTCTTGTTCCAGGAAAAAAAGCACGGGATGGCACGAGCTCAGAGTCTGATGTCAAAGTCACTTTTATGCTTGTTGCCTCTTTTGTTGCCAGTCACGTCACTGGTAGTGTAGCTAAGCCTTTGGGCTTGTGAGAGAGCCTGCCTAGAGCTGGCAGTGCTCCTCCTTGCTCTGCTCACTAATCCCCAGCACCCAAAACATGCTCCTGAAACTCTGCCTGCTCTGCTCCTGACTGCAGCAGCAATGTGGCAGGGCTATGTAAAGAAAAACCTGTTTTAATAAAGTTCTTGTGCTCAGATGCGCGTATTGCGCTGGACTTCTCGGCTGTAGAAAGCACACAGAGTACTTCATAGCAAGGGCCTCTGACTGACAGTGCGCTCCCTGTGCCTTGCAGCTGTCCTCCATTGTTGAGATGCTGGAAAGTGCCTTTTACGGCTTGGACCTTCTGAAGCTGCACTCGGTCACAACCAAGCTGGTGGGTCGGGTGGAAAAGCTCGAGGAGGTAAGATGAGTCCTGTTCTCCTTTGAGGTTGTTGCTTTCAGTGGGCCTTGCCTCAAGTCATGTACTTAGTACCTCTGGTGCATTCAGAGCCTTGTTCCTTTTGGAAGAAATGTTCATTAACTGTTTGGCTGAAACTTCACTAGACCAAACTAGACCAGACTAGACTCTCCAAGCTAGATCTCCACTGCTCCTTGCAGGCAGTGCCCAGGGCGTCACCACCCCATCAGCCTCCCCTCACCCTCTCCAGTTCCCCCCGTCCCTTGTGGCCCAAACTAGGTGTGACATCCCAGCTGTGGCCTCACCAGGACCAGCATCTCCTCGGGGTCCAAAGGGCCCGCTGTTAAGTTTTTCCTCTTCTCAATTTCATGTCTGTGCTGGCGTGATAGTTGCCCTCAACCAGGTGCGTTTGTGCTGTTTGATGTCGGGGTGAGCGATTCAGGGCTGATGCCGGGACACACTCGCTGGGACAGCTGGTAGTCAAGGAGGTCAAATTCCTTAAGGACCAAGTTACATCTTGGCCTGCATTTAAAAAGAACTGAACCCTTAGTGCTGCTAAAAAGATAGATAAAGTACCTTCCTTTTTTTTTTTTTAGAGCAGACTTCCAGTGAAATCATTTTTACTTCCATACAGTTTAATATTTCTTTGGCTAGTACAACGTGGGGTTTGCAGTTTGTTGAGCGGCGCTCAGCTATGTAGCAACAGGTTGCCAGATTAAATACTGGAGTTTTCTCCCGTGGTCTGTATCTGGGACAGTAATTCCACATTCTTGTCGGAGTGGAGCAGTCCCGTTTGTCTGCAGCCAGGGGCCGAGAGGCGATGATTTATAAAGCCAAAATTCCACTTGCGAAGTGTTTCGAGAGGCACGGCATGCTCCATCCCGGGGTCAGGAAGGAGGCAGCTGAGAGGAGCACGCTTTCCTGGGGGGCTCTGGGCTTCCAAGCCTGGTGAATGATCCAGAAGGGGGAAAAGGGGTTTTGAGGTCTAAAAATAACAAAGAACCAATGTTTTTGTTTGCAATCCCACCCTCTTCCTGTGGTTTAGCGATTTCTCCAGTTGTTACTTGGGTTTGCTGCTGAGTCTTTGCTAATTAGGGGAGAGGAGCAAGGGAATTGGGAGCTGTGCCACCAGCCCCATGCCACGCATCCCCATTGGGGAGCTTTGCTGCCACAGCACTGGTAGCCGTGGGGCTCGTGGTGGGGGTGAGCCCTGTCCCATGGGCAGAGGATGCTGCGGTGAACACAAAAGGCCCCATCAGGACAGATCAATGGTTTGTTGCTATTTAACATCCACCATTAGCTAGATTAGGGGTGACGGAGGAGACAGCCTTTTTTTGGTATCATTTATGGATCTGTAGCCCATGAATTTGTCTCACCCTGAAACTAGTTGACTGAAAATCACAGAATGACAGGGGTTGGAAGGGACCTCTGGAGATCATCTAGTCCAACCCCCCTGCCAGAGCAGGGTCACCCAGAGCAGGTGGCACAGGAACGCGTCCAGGCGGGTTTTGAATGCCTCCAGAGACGGAGACTCCACCACCTCTCTGGGCAGCCTTTGCCAGGGCTCTGGCACCCTCAAAGGAAAGAAGTTCCTCCTCATGTTTAGGTGGAACTTCCTATGCTCAAGTTTGTGCCCGTTACCCCTTGTCCTGTCGCCAGGTACCACTGAAAAGAGCCTGGCCCCATCCTCCTGACACCCACCCTTTCAGTATTTATAAGGGTTGATAAGATCCCCCCTCAATCGTCTTTTTTCCCAGACTAAAAAGACCCAAATCCCTCAGCCTTTCTTCATGAGAGAGGTGTTCCAGTCCCCTAATCATCTTGGTAGCCCTTTGCTGTACCCTCTCCAGCAGTTCCCTGTCCTTCTTGAACCGGGAAGCCCAGAACTGGACACAGTACTCCAAATGTGGAAAATGGTGCTGTTGGACATTGTCACCTTTAAACGGATCAGGCCAGAGTGACACAGCCCATCAGGTCAGTGGGTGGGGAGTGCAGGTTCCTCAAAGACGTTGCAGATGGTCAAGTCGGAGGCTAAGGTAAGGTAAGCATTAGGAGTTTGGGTATTGACAGATGACCCGAGGGATTACTTCATGTGCGCTCTTCTTTGGTACCAACGTGGCTCTGTCTACCAGCCTGTTCCTGCACAGGAGGTTCAGTGTGAGCGGTGCTGGTGGGACTTTTCTGTCTGGGCACGCTGGGGTGACCTTGCGGTGTGGCTGCTCTGCTCACAGCCCATCGCAGTGAGGCAGATGGGCAGAAGTACTCTGGTCTGGCTGGAGTAATTCGGCCAGAGATGGAGCAGTGAAGGTGTAGGAGGAGGGAATTCACAGATTTGGGTCTTTAATTTCCCAGAAGCAGGGCTATAGGATCACGTAACAAGCAGCTGAAGCTGCCTGCGAGCACTTGGATGGGATGGAGGAGGACAGGAGAGGTTCTGGGTTAGATGGAGATTCCCCAGTGCTGCTGGTGCAGGCAGCAGGTGTGAAACATTTCCAGCGGCTGGCTTAGCACATAAATTCCTGTTGAGAGGAGGAGGATCACACCCTGCATCAGCCATGGGATCTGATACAACGGACAGCTGAGATGCTGAACAAGAGCCTGGCATCGCTTCAAAGCATCGGCCTCCCAGGCGGGTGTGCTTTTGGCAGCTGCTTCCCGGTGAAGAAGCTGAGCAGCCTCAAGCAGCTTCACAGGCTGGGCTTTGGTGGTGCCTCCCCACTAAAGGGGAGGCAGATTTTATTCCTAAGCAAGTCGTAAGCCAAACATTACACAGAATAAGTGATAAGAGCACAAGGCTGTCGGAATCAGCCGTCATCCCAAAAGGAGGAGTGTGTCGAAGCTGCTTCTGCTCCTGCCCTGCTCTTAGGAGAGCATCATGAGGCCCCCTATTCCTTTTCTTACCACAGCAAAATGCTCGCTGAAAAGTCCCCGTGTTATTTGACTCAGCCATAAAATAGCATGATAAAGCTGTGTCTCGCAATTCCTGGGTGAAGACCGGGAGTTCAGATACTCAGGGAGGGGGCTGGTGGTTAACTGAACTCAGGATGGTGTTTTTGCAGAGATGAGAAGGTATTGCGAGTACTTCCAGTATAACAAGGCATTTCACACAAATGGTGTCAGTCGAGGGAATTAACCCCCAAATACTTGGTCCTTAGAGCTAGCGCTTTCTCTAGTGAGGCAGCTTCTCTGCTTTGTCTTCAGTTTGCAGCTGTCACATCAGCTGGCAATTTTGAGGTCGCAGATGGAGGTCATGGTGGGCTTTAGGAGAAAATAATGGCAGGACAGATTGAAAGTGAAGGATCAGGGGGAGCCACCCCCAGTCTCTGTGTAAAAGCTCTTTGATTGATGTGCCACCTAATTCAAAGTAGTTGCCATTTAAGATGTAAAAGACCAAAGAGTGATGAGCAGAGACTGAAACAACCCCTTGGTGACAAGATGTACCTGTGGTTGGGGAACTAAGAAGGCCAAAGGGGTTTTCCTGCCCTGGGCTGCCCGATGAGCTGCAGCTCACCCCAGCTCCCTCCCAGTCCGGGACAGCTCTCTGACGGTCACTGGCGCTCTTCCTCTCCCAAAATTCTCTCCCTCTTCTGTGGGAGCAGAGGATGGTGGGGAGAAGCAGTCCCTGAGTGCAGGGACTCAGGCAGTGGGGCAGGACCAGGACAACGGAAACCGGACAAGTGGGATGCTGACCTTGAGGACTTGCCTTGGGGTTAGGCAGGTGGCAGCCGGCCAGGTTGTGACCCTGCTAGGAAAGTGGGATTAATAAATGGGAGGTGAACTTTGCTGCCATAGGGAAAGGACATGATGTTGGGACTTGGGATGTTGTAGCTTGTCTTTTGCTTCTATGAGCCAGCAAGCATGGCTGCAGATGGCTGTTGAAGAGCCTCAAGGCCACTCTCCTGCTCCCTGGGGCCCCATGGCAAAGAGTAGATCTGGCGTGTGCACACCAGGGATGGAGTTTCTGGATGCCACTGGGGCCAGGGCAGTGCCTTCTTAGGCAGCTGAAGTGTGCAGCTCTACAGAGAAGCCCAGCTGTGAGCCCGGGATGGCAGCACAGAGCTCGCTGCCTCCTGGGCTGTGGTTTGCAGACCGTGGAGCATCCCTTGTTTTTATGTTGGGTAAAGTATCTTCTTTTGCTTTTCTAGGGCATGTCCAGGAACTTCACGCAGGGAAGCCACCGGGCAGGAACCAACGTGGAGGAGGGTCTGCAGGATCCCCACCGCAGGGGCAGGGAGAACTGCTCCAGCCTCATCACCAACAGCCTTGCCGACATAGAGAGCTCGCTGCAGCGGGACGCAGAGGCTGCCTATACGCATGCAGAGGTATGACCGCCCCAGAGGGCTGCACAGCTTGAAGTCACTGTGCAAGCCAGCCCAGAGGGTGTCTCCTGGATTTCCCCCCACCACGGCAGGCCGCTGGCCCGGGGTTATTTTCTTCTTGGCTTGGCCGACCCCTGTTTCCGTGCCACCGGCTCCAGCCTGCTTCTCTCGGCACAGCCCAGCTGCCGCCGGGACGTAGGAGGGAACGGGAGCAGGCTGCTCCCCAGGCCTCCCCCCTTCCCACGGGGTTGTTGGTTTTCGAGGTCAGCAGCGGCCACGCTGCTCGGAAAGAATGATGTCATTGTGGGGCCGGCTAAGAAGTGCTGGGAAACTCGGAGCCTTTGATTAGCAGGGTTTGGGGGCTCGGTGGAGGGACAGCCTGTCGCCCTCCCTCCCAGGGAATTATCCCTGCGCCTGGCTGGCTCCGGGCAGAGAGTTGGGCATCCCGCCAGCTCCAGTCCCCAGCCCCAGACCATGGGAGTCCCTGCAGGGTCTGTCCAGCACAGGGACATCCTCTGCCGGGGGCAGCGGTTCCTGTGCGGTCCCAGAGAGGGGTGAGAGGGGACACCTGCCCAGGACACCCTTGCTGCTCTGGTGGCGCAGCGTAGGGTGGCCTCACGCTGCTCCGGTCTGTACCGGGCGGCTTCTGGAGCATCCTGCCTTCACCCCAGGGTCCCCTCTGCAGGGGCAAAGGAGGTGTCCAGGGAGGGAGGAATGGCTGCTGCATCATTTCCAGCTCCAAACAGGAGTGCTCAGCTCTTGGGGGTGAGGACAGCCTGCAAGTTGCGCCCCCCCCACCTCGACCCTGGCAGCTGAGAGCCGGTGTTGCGGGTCCCACATAGGAGTGGGCTCCCCAAGTCCCCACAAGGAGAAGGGCAGGCTCCCATGTGTGCGCTGGGGGTCAGCGGGTGGGAAAATGGCACTGACCACGATGTGTCAGTTATTCCGCTCGGGGGGGGACCCGTGTCCTGTGTCAGAGGGTGTGCAGCAGCGCTCCCAGCCCCTCTCCCCCTGCTCCCCGGGCCATAACCTGAGCAGGGGCTCTGCTGCCCGCTGGAGAGGAGCCAGCCCCAGCCAGGCAGGAGAGCGTGGGCTTTTAATAAAAATGCAGGGTTTTTATTACCCTGAGTGACCTCATTTCCCAATGTTCCCCTTTCCTTGCCGCTAATTGCAGCAGGGCGGCGGAGGAACCCTGGGCTTGTCTTCTCAGCCAAATGGGCACCGCTTCAACCTTCAGGCTGTCTTTCCGATTTCCTTTAATGAGATGAAATCCTTCAGGCATGAGCTGCGGCAGCTGGTGGCTGCCTCTGCCCGGGGTTCCTGGTCCCTGCCTGGGGGGAAGGTCCTGGTCCTTGCCCGGAGGGGGTTTCTTGTTCCTGCCCTGGGAGGGGGCAGTTCATGGTCCCTGCTCCAGGGGGTTCCTGGCCCCGCTGGGGAGGTGCCTCCAGCCTCTCTGCTCTACCAAAGCTCGGTGCGTGTTGCACGCTCTCTATGGATCAGCTGCGCACCGTCCCTGGCGTGTGAGGGGGCGTCCGGCTAGTGGACGTGCGAGTGGCTGCAGTGAGGAGTGTACCCTGCTAACGCCGCCCTGGGGTCCCCTCGCTCTGCCTGCATGCCTCGCGTCCCACTGCCCGTGCCTTACTGAGCGCCGAGTCCAAGGTTTGCTGGGTGGCACTGAGGTCAGGTGGAGGCAATGCTGGGCTGCTGCCCCCGCTGTCTCCTGGGGGTTTTCCCACGGCAGAAGGGACTGAGGTTGATCCTGAGGAAGCAGGGAGGACAGAGCATCCTACCCAGCGCTCGGCTGGCCAGCCTGACCTGTCCTGTCCCCTGAAACACAGCCATTCCAGCCCGTGCCATAACAACCTCCTGCATCTCTTCCAGGGCAAATATGAAGAAAGATTCCTGAAAGATGAAACCATCTCCCAGCAGATCAACTCTGTCGAGTCCCTCCCAGAGCTGCACCTCTCTCCAGAGGACGAGAAGCCCGAGCAGCTCTTGCAGAGGAAGCTGCGCGTAAGGAGCTGGCCTCCTTCTAAGCCCACCATTGTCCGAGGGGTCACCTACTACAAAGCCCAGTCCACTGAGTCGGAGAATGACATCGAGGAGCAACGTGAGTTGGGTTTGTAGCTGCGTCCAGCGGGATGGCTGTTCTGTGTCCCATAGCAAAGCCAGCATCTGTCCCCGAGTCCTGCCTTGTCCCTTGGGAACGTGTGGGCAAAGTGCAGGGGGCCACCATAGAGAGGAGGGCTTGGGGGCAGGAGGAGGTGGGACAGTTGGTTCCTCACCACTGTGCAGCCTTTGAGCCCTGCACGGGGGAGCAGTGCAGTGTTGTTATTCCATGGAAAATCCCTCGTAGCTAAGGAAATGGCTCACTGCTATGGCTTAAAACACCCAGCATCAACACCTTTCCTGAAAGTAAATGCAAGTCTATTACTTATGTTAGCCCTGCAGATCTACCTACCCCATGGTATCCCGGGAGGTTTGTGCAGTGGCTGGGGTGGCAGGGAGGCAGCTCAGAGCCGTGTCTGGCTGCCTTGAGGGTCAGCAAGTGCTCCTCGTGGCAATGGCCATGGTGAGAGCCGGGGGCCAAGCCACCAGGGCCCAGCAGCACAGGCAAACAAGGCAAGTGCCCTTTCTGTGCAGAGCCGGCTGAGTGGCGAGGTCAGCCAGCACGGCCGTGTGTGGGTTTGTGAGATCCCGGAGATGAGGAGGAGCAAAGGGCATGGGCGGTCACTTCCTGCTCTGCTGAGCCTGAGGTGGTGGACAAGGATGTGATGGGGTCTCACTGACCTCCTGATGTGGGCACCATCAGACCCTGCCCATCGTCCAGCCCTTCTTCGGCTGGAAATTAAGAGGAAAATCACATGGATTTAGTAAAAGAAAGCCTGGATAAGCGGTTGAAGGAGCCACAGCGGTGGGGCAGGTGGAGAGGGGCCACAGGGGACCTACTCCTGCTCACTGTGGGACTGATGCCCATGCCTGTGTTTGGCAGCAGACGAGCTGTTCAGTGGGGACAACACGGTGGACTTGCTGATTGAGGACCAGCTCTTGAGGCCCAGCAACCGGGCAGGCGAGGGTGTGAGGAAGCCCTCCCCGGTGGGATGGCCGCCCACCCCCGGCAGCAACCCCACCACCCCACCACTCACCGACAGTGCTGCGACAGCCACAGTGCCCCTGTCCTCTGCCACGGCCATGGGGCCCACATCAGACCCCACCACTGTGAGCCAACTGACCCTCACCCCAGAGACCACAACTGCCCCGGCAGGGCTGGCGGAGGAGGGGACCCCTCAGCTACTGGCCTTGGCCAGCACAGTGGTGGCCACAGCCACAGAGAGCCTGCCCGCAGCCACTAGCCCCGTCCTCAGCCCTGCCGTGGCCACCACTGCTGGGACCTTGAATGACATGGAGACGAGCCCTGCCCTGGAGAGCAGCCCAGGAGCTTGGGAACAGGAGAGGACCCCTGCAACACCGGTCAGCCCCACCATCCCTGCCACACCGAAGCAGGCCCTGGAGGAGGAGGACATCAGGAACATCATTGGTGAGTGTTTCATGTCCTGCACCGATCCAGCTGTGCGCATGGGGGCTGGCTCATGCCCACAGTGTGTCCTGCTAAGTGCAGCACACCTGGATTTGGCCACAGGTGGGAGTTGTCATGGAGATGATGGCTGGGCAAGTGCTTTACTGGGGCACCAGATTTTACTTGCTTGTTAACTCTGGAAGGGGACTACAGTAGGTTCCAGTTTGAGGGGCTGGACAGGGCAGGAAGACACCTCCTCAGAGATGGATCTGGGACATGTCTCAGTCAGGGTGGGGACAGCGCTAGTGCCATGGGGAGCTCTTTGCAGGATCAGCCTGGTGCTGCTGGGCTTTGTGAGGCTGAGCCCAGGCCGAGGCAACGGGGGTACCTGCTGGGTGGGCAGGGAGATGGAAGGGGGACGATGCCTGCAGACCCCCAGCAGGTGTGGGGAGGGCATGGCCACCCTGCCTTGGGCCTCGCAAGTCTCTCTCTGCCTGCGCAGGGCGCTGCAAGGACACGCTGTCCACTATTTCGGGACCCACCACCCAGAACACCTACGGGCGCAATGAGGGGGCCTGGATGAAGGACCCTCTGGCGCGGGAGGAGCGGATCTACGTCACCAACTACTACTATGGGAACACGCTTGTGGAGTTCAGGAACCTCGACAACTTCAAGCAAGGTGGGCTTGCACCATCCTCGATGCTGCGCTGGCCGCCATTCAGCTGGTCCAAGTAGCATCCCCGTTCCATGGGATGCTCTGCCCAGGGACCCTCCCCTCTTGGGCACTGGTACCCAGAGTGTGGGGTTCAGAGCATGGGGCAGGTCAGGCTGTCCTTGGTGGCTCTGGACTTGCTTGTCACCACGCCAGGCTGCGGCTGGTGGCTGGGGAGGGAGTGTACGCAGAGCTGGGGGCAGAGGGTGCTGGCAGCCACCTACCCCAAAGAAAGGGGGGGTCTCACCAAGGTATCTCTGCCCTGCAGGGCGCTGGAGCAACTCCTACAAGCTGCCATACAGCTGGATCGGGACGGGGCACGTTGTCTACAACGGTTCCTTCTACTACAACCGGGCCTTCACGCGCAACATCATCAAATACGACCTGAAGCAGCGGTATGTGGCCGCCTGGGCCATGCTGCATGACGTGGCCTACGAGGAGTCCACCCCGTGGAGGTGGCGGGGCCACTCGGACGTGGACTTTGCCGTGGATGAGAACGGCCTGTGGGTCATCTACCCGGCCATCAGCTACGAGGGCTTCAACCAGGAGGTGATAGTGCTAAGCAAGCTGAACGCAGCTGACCTCAGCACGCAGAAGGAGACCACGTGGCGGACGGGCCTGCGGAAGAACTTCTACGGGAACTGCTTTGTCATCTGCGGGGTCCTGTATGCGGTTGACAGCTACAACAAGAGGAACGCCAACATCTCCTACGCCTTTGACACGCACACCAACACGCAGATCATCCCCCGGCTGCTCTTTGAGAACGAGTACGCCTACACCACGCAGATAGACTATAACCCCAAGGACCGCCTGCTCTATGCCTGGGACAATGGGCACCAAGTCACCTACCACGTCATCTTTGCCTACTGAGACCCCCTGCCACAGTGGGGCACTGCGAGCCAGGGGCCACCAGCACCTTTTTATTATTATTTTTATTGTTATTATTATTTTGTACAAATCAAAGAGTAAATGATGGGTTTTGTTTCAAGCTGTTTTTTTTTTTTGTTTTGTTTTGTTTTTGTTTTTTTTTAATGGTGGATTGTAGATCAGTCCCCAGGCCAGAACCACCCCCTTCGTCTTTGCTGTAACCTTGCTCCTGTTTTCCCTTCCCGTGGGCAGGGTCCCTCTTTTGGGAGGACAGAACCCAGCACTCCTGACCAGAGAGGAGGAGGTGGCCCAGACATGATCCTCCTGATGAGGTTTTTAGCTAATATTGATCAGCAAGAGACCCGGAACCAGCGCAAAGCTGGCCTTTCTGCTGCAGGCACTGGGTGCCAGCGGGACACTGATGTCAGTCTGTCCTGGTGGAGGGGGGCGCGTGTCCCGTGGCAATGTCCCACCTCTCAGGACCATCTTCCCAGCTGACGGCCAGCAGGCCCTTTGGAGACCCTGCTGTACAATGGGGTTGCGAGCGCAGCTCCGGCAGCCCCTGGTGCTGGCGCTTACGCTGAGGACTGTCCCCTCCGGCTGGGGCTCTGCCCTTTGCAACCTGCTCTGGGGGGCTGGAAGCACCCTGAGCCCCAACTCGCGTCCGGAGCGAGCCAGCAGCGGGAGGAGGACACTGTAAATACGTGTAGATGGCTTTTGTTTGTTCATTTTGTAACCCGAAATAGTCCCCCTTTGGCATTTGCCAGGTGAAGGCTCTGTTGTGCCAGGTGCGGGGCTGCCTGGGCAGGGAGCTGCGGAGCTGGGGGAGCCCTTGCTCCCGATCCCGCTGCCACTCCGTCTCCCGCAGGGTCTCAGCCCTTGTCCCCTCTCACGGCTGTGCTCGCCCTTTCCCGGCTGTTGGCCACTGGGAGCCTGTCATAGAGGCATGGCCCTGGCCCTTCCAGCCCGGCAGCATCTTGTATTTACCTGCTGTTAATAATAAAAAGATCAAGTACCTTTGCAGCCGTTCGGGGCTTTCTTTGGGTCTGGTTCACCCTCTGGGTGCAAGGATATGCACGAGGGGTTTTTTGGTTGGTTGGGGGAGTGCCAGTTTACAAACCAAGTGGCAGCAAGGCCCAGTGGCTGGAGGGGACCTCTGAGGTGGCTCTGGGCTGCTTGGGCCTGGAACCATGGCCTGGTGGTGTGGCAGCGTCCAGCCCGGAGAAGAGTTTGGCTCCGTCACAACTGCAATTGCCTTCAGGTCACAAGGGGCTGTGGTGAGACACGCTCCCTGCCTGTCCCCCACCTCCCCACCCCCCCGGTGCATGTAGCTTGGGCATTGCCAAGCAGAGCCACCCCACAGCCCAAGAGCCGGCAGAGACTGCACTGGCCTTTTGCTTAAGTAAAACAGTATTAACAACAATAATAATAATAAATAAAAGAACCATTTTATTGCCTTCAGTGCTAGGGACACAGAGAACAGAAGAACTACACGGGACAAGAGATGCTCTCCGCCACCGGAGCCCACGGGTGCTGGCTGAGGACAGTCCCCGAGTCCCCCAGCAGCCCGTTCCAAGGTGCCGGGCTGTGCCAAGCCCAGCCACCACCGCCCGGGTCCCTTCCACGGCTCCCTGGCAGCCAATGGCGCCCCCAGAGCAGCTGGCTGCCCCTGCCCGGGGCTGCGGGGGAGCTGCGTGCCTCTGGCTGGGGCACTGCCAGCGTTTTTATTTTTTGACTATTGTGTGAGCTGGCCCACAGTCAGGTGGGGCCGGGGCCAGGAAAACAGAACTGGTGCAAGGAGCGCAGCCAAACCCCTCGCCGAGCCCAGCCGCTTCCCAGCAGTGCAAGCGCCGAGGGGACGGGGGGCCTTGCGCAGCTTGCGCTGACTACGTGGCAAAGGGCAAAACTTTTCCATAGTGTTGCAAGGCACATACTTTACAGGGGTGTATTGCTCCTCACCCTCCTCCTCACCTTCCCCGAGCTGTTTGTCTTGCTGCAGGATCAACTTTTTATTTCCTAACAGATGCGCGCACACACACAAATAATAATAATAAAAAACACGTCAGTCAGTCACCGAGCGGTTCAGACAATGAAGGAAAGGCAGTAGGCTGGCAAATTGAAGCCATCATCTTCTCTGCTAACGGCAAAGGGGGGAAAAAAATAATAATGTAACATGCTGAAGTCATTAGGAAAGGCCAATGCTCTGCTGGCGGCTCATCCCAGCTGAGCACCGCAGCGCACCGCACCGGAGCCCCTCAGGCCCGCTCCGGCCCAGGGCTTGGCTGACAAACCCGAGACCAGTCACCAGAGCTCTGCAGCGGGCTCTGTAACGGCAGCAGTCGATTGCAGCAAGAGCCATGTCTAGTAGCTCAGTGCTCGGGGGCAAACGGCACGCTCCCCTGACGCTTGACGGGCATCTGTCAGTGCTGACAAGGCAGAGAAGGGGCGTGTGGGTTTAAGTGTGTGTGTCTGTTTCGGGAGGAAGGTGCTGTGGCTGTGTCCCACGGAACCGAAGCAGCTCTTCTGCCCCAGAAGTGCCAGTGCCAGCTCCATAGGCTGTCTGCTGTGAAACGCATTAAATATCGCACACAAAATAAAAAAAAAATCCAAACAAAAAACAGGGAGGTGGGGAAGAGGGGGGGAAAACCCAACCCAACAGCAGTACAATCTTTAGAAACGCATTAAATCACCACCCTTGGGCCACGCGCCAGCCTTTTGCCACGCAGCTGCATGGGCTGGGGATGACAGCAGCAGTCTGCGGGCGAGCGCACACAGGTGAGGGGTTCGTGCCCCTCACGGGGCGGGGGACAAGCTTCCCAGCAGTGAGGACTGTTCTGCTCGTGGTGCTTTGGCAGTAAGTGCGGGTTGCCACCCCCCAGCTGGAGGGCTGAGGCTGGGCTGCCCCATGGTACCACTGCAACCCTGAGCAGCCGCCCACCGCTTCCCGGCAAGGGAGGGCACACGGGGAAGGAATTTGGGGCAGGTGTGTGGTGTGCACAGGGGTGACGAGGAGCAGGGCTGTCTGGCCAGGCCCTGCACAGCCTCTCTGGCAGAGAAGGGATGCTCCTGCTGCTGGGGCGCAGGGCCGGGGTGGGGTGCAAGGCTGTGGCTCTCCCTGCACCCACAGCTCGGAGACAAACACTGCTTCCTCCTGCTGCCCCGAGCCCACTGCCGGCAGAGAAGCCTGATCTCGAGCACAGTGTCTCTAGGCAGGACTCCAGCACTCAGCACCCCACCTCAGGAGACAGTTTAATGGGACAAACAAAAAAAAACCAACAAACCAACCCCACAATTTTGGACAGTGCGTAAGTAGCAAGGATGGTCCATGTCCCTCCAGTGCTAGCCCCAGGCATTGATGTGCCGACACCAGGAGTGCAGCAATGTGCATCACCCACACCCCTGGCACCAGGCATGGCATGCTGTGTGCGTCCCACCAGGCCTGTCCCCGGCAAGGGGACAGCTGAGCTGTAAAAACCCCGGTCAGGATGCAGACGTTGGGTAGGGTCAGGCACAGGAGTGGGCTAATCGGGGTCTGCCCTTACTGTGCCGATGTGCCAGGAGCCCTGGGGACCTGCCAGCAATGGGGCTCAGTGTGGCAGCAGGACCTGCTGCATGCTGGTTGCACAGGCCGTGCCACAGGAGCTACTGCAGGGATTTGACAATAGCCCTCCTCAGGGCGTGGGGTGTCTCGGGGACGGAGGGAGATGCGCTGTAGAAGGTGTTGGTGTGATTTCTGCGCTGCTCTCGGAGGTATGGAGGGACAGATGAACTTTTGATGTGGATGATCCTGGTGTCCATCACTTCACAATCTATCTGCATCATCACCTCGTAGTCCTGCCCATTGATCACATTTTCTGTAAAAGTAACAAAAAAAACCCCAAACAAATCAGACTTAGCCCTTCAAGCTAGTGACCTAATGGGACCAAAAGCAGAGCTTTCTGGAACTTTTTTTTCTGGAGCAGGAGCTGGAGGGGGGAGACCCCTTCCTTTTTGCAGCTCCAACACATGGAGCTCCATCTCACACAGCGCAGCCCCAGCCTGCTCGTGACACCTCAAAGGGCCCAGGCCAGGCTTAGCATGTGCAGTCACACTTAGAAATTAATGTCTTGTCTTTTCCACTTCCTCATCCGCACATAATTACCAATGGAGTTTGCCTTGTACAATATTTATTACTGAACTGTTGCTCTTGAGCCACTAAAGCATAGGGGTGATTGAAGATAAAGCTTATTTAAGAAAGCTGAACGTCTCACTTTCTTTTTATTGGTTTAAGAATACTGTAACCTTCTTGACATTGAGGATCTAGAGGAATTTCTTCACCAGACTATTAATAAAAAACGTCAAAATGCTATCTCTCAAAAGAATTAACCGCACCTCCTTACCGTGCTGCCCTGGCTGTTGTACTTGCATGACGTTTTGGTGTGACGTGGGACAAGGCGATTACCCTTGAGAGACCCCCCCAGACACGGGGAGAGGCAAGCCAGCACATGGGACCCCAGTGCAAGGACATGCCGGGCTGCATCACCTCGGCATGGCCCCACGCCGGGCATGTCTGCTGCCACAGAAGCTCCTGGTCTTGCAGGCGGAGGCTGTGCACATGGCCAGCATCTGCTGCCTGGATTTAAAGGTGGGAGAGTATTCCCTGCATAGACAGCATGTCCAGGAATGCGAGAGCTGAGATCGGATTTCCAGGCACGACCAATCCTTGCCTTCCAGAGTCTGACTGCCATCAGCAGGCTTTTCTTTCTGTGCTAAGGAGGATGGAAGATCACCTAATGGAAAGCGTATGGATTGGAGGAATGCACTATACATTACTAATTTTTACTGTTTTCCTGGATTAACTCTGACTCTGGATGACAGCTGACAACTGTGGCCAGACCTTCTTGTACCCCACGCCACCTGTAGAAGCCATTAGATCGAGTATGTCTGGTATAGTAATGAAAAGCAGGAGCAAACCCTTGCTAAGGGGGCTGAGAGCCTGCAAGGGAAATCAAAGCTCCCACCTGCAGAAATGAAATGGAAAAAGCTCCCTGTGTGCCATTGAGAGACCACGGCCAGGAGCACCCAAATACCCCAACAAGCGCCTCGTCCCTCCCGGCAGCAGTGCTGCTGATAAAGTCCTACCGTAGCCTTGAGTGCTATGTACCCAGTTGGGACCCTTTTTGAGGCCATCCCTCCAGGTCACCCCTTCTCTCATCCTTTGGATGTGCTCTTGGTTCTCACCCAACAGGCGCAGGACCGGACGGTGGAGAGGGCTGGTCTGCTCAGGACAGGGGCTGTACGGGGCAGCTGCGGGCACAAGGGAAAGCTGGGGTGGTGGGGAGAAGAGTCTGGCCTTTGGGCTGGAGAGACCAGACAGGAACAGATTGGCTCCCTGTGACACAGCAAGCTGAAAATGCAGCCCCTTATCTCTCATGTTGCAAAGATGACAGCTCAACAGGACCCTGGCTATGTGAGAAAATGTGCTCCAAAGCCATAAGTGGGTGAGGTGGGATGGGATGGTGGCCAGGGCCAGGAAAACCTCTTGGTGAGGCAGTAAGACTTTCCCGCGTCTGCCTGCAGTGGCCAGCACAGTGGGCTATCATTAGGTTCCTGGCATTGCTCAGCATAGAGAAGGACAGCACTCCCAGAGAGCAGCCCATGTGAGGGAGGGAGCTGCACTGTGTGGGTGGCAGCAGGGAGCATGGCGACCAGATCAGTTCATCTCGGCCAGCCAGGATCCCACTTCTCCCATCGCTGACACAGGCTCCCCTGTGACTAAACGGACCACGATTAAGTCACAGCTCTGCCACCCTGTGCAAAAGGTGCTGTGTCTGCTGAGGCCACCATAGCTGAGATGATAGCTGGGAGGAATCCCACTCACAACGAGCCTCTGGGGCCAGCAGACATGGGGGAGACTCACACACCCAACGCTGACATTTGCAAAGTGCCTCAATCCTGCCCTGTGAGTGTGAATTAGCACAGGAGTGACACTTGGCTTCAAAGATGGGCATCTGATTCTTTCCCCTTTTGGGCTGAAGGCCCTGCCAATGAAGAACTGCTGCAGGAAGCCTCTGCAAAGAGTCTCATCATCTCACAGGGATGAGGACAGTAGTGGGAATGGCTCAATTCCCACTACAGACACTTTTAGCAGCCTTTCTCATTACTGTTAGCACTAAACCGATGTAGAAGAGGAGGTGGGATTTTCCACAGAGACAGTAGCTGCTGCTCAATGATGCCTCTGGATGCCTGGACCAGCTGTGTTCAAAGGAGGAGCCTGAAAGCCGTGCCAGCCCCAGGAGGCCTGGCCACCATCGGAGAGCCCTGTCCAGCCCACCCCAGCCCAGAGGGTGGAGGGGCTGATGCTCTGCTTTGGCCCACGTGATGCTCTCAGCAAAACAACAGGCAAACGTGACCTGAATGCAGCCGGCACAACCCGATGTTTGGAAAGACTAGCTCACTGTCAAAGGGGCAGGCAATGCAAAAATGATTCCACGTGGCTCCATCCTGAGCTCAATGCCATTAAACTGTTTCATGATCTGAATGAGGAATAGAGAGTATACTTACAGGATTTCTGGAAGATGCTAAACTGGAGAGATTTCAGCCTTGGAGTACTGGATGAAACTGCAGTTTTGATAAAGGAGAGAGGCTGTCCAAAATCTTCAGGATGCATTTCAACCAAGGCCAGAGCAAACTACAACGCTCAGGAGAATTGGAAAACACGAGAACAAAATGGGGCCAGGCAGAAGCACTGCAGAAAAAGCTTGAGGACTGCAGAAGATCGCTGCACGTAAGCCAACAGCATGACAGGGCTAGAAACGATCAGATTGATTTTGAGAGAAACAGGTTTATCTTTGGCCATGTTTCTAATGATAATGAAATATAAGCTCTGGATGAAGGTACCCTGGGAGACCAGAGGGTCTTTGTGACTGGCAGTTTTTAAGGAAAGGCTGGACAACCGCCTGTCAGACAAGACCTGGGGTACCCGATTGTCCCTCTGCACAGGCACAGGCACTCGCAGTCACTTGTGGTCCCTCTGCACAGGCACAGGCACTCGCAGTCACTTGTGGTCCCTCTAATCCTGCTTTTCTGTGAGCTGCAGGTGCCTATTCATGACCGAAGACCCTCAGGGCAGACTGTAACCGATGATTACAGAGCTCTGCTCTTTGCTCCTGACAAAGACAAAGACAACTTGGGCGAAGCCCTTTCAGTGAGATTTGAGCTGACATTTGCCACAGGGTAGGGAGGCACACCAGCCAGCGCCCACGGTCCAGATGGCAATGAGAACACTGCTGTGCCATTCCTAATCCCTTATCAGCAAGTGGGTAATATCTGGAGTAGAACTGTGGGTTCCCCAGGGGACCCTGTGGTCTGACCTCACCCACAGAGCAGGCCAACAGTTTCGCCTTGTGATTCCTACATCAGACCTTTTAAAAAATAGCCCGGTCAGGCTTGCTTTCCTTCCCCTTGCCATGGGGCCATCCAGCAGTACCAACATCTGCGAGACAATGTAGCACAAGGTGGACTTTCCAGCGAGGCCGCAATTAACGCTGAGCTTGGCAGCTGCGTGTGGCTGATCCCCGGAGGGGTCAGTCTACGCAACCAGTGCCTTCTCTGAACGCTCAAGTCAGACGTGTACTGCGCTGCCCGAGCACGCACCCATCGCACCTCCCAGCCCTCCGCAGGGAGGCAGACACGGGCAGGGGTGCCTGCAAAGGCAGGACCGACAGCCCAAAGCTGCTACTGCTGCTCGGTTGTTGGCTGGAAGGTCAGCGCTTGCCAACCTGTATTACAGGTTAATAGCCCAGACCAACACCGACACTGAATTATTTCTAAAGTTTATTGTGTTGAATTACCTATGACTGATGTTTTGTGGGATTACATAAGTGAAAACACGGGAATGGATCTCCTGTAGAGGTGTCTGGATTTATAAACAGTTTTATTGCTCCTCTTTGAAGTTCAGAACATACAGCCGTTCATAGGGCCTCAGGCGTAAGAAGCTATCCTTCCCAGGCCAAAAGGCTGTGTTGCACTTAATTATCTGTTAACAGATTTAAAAGCTGTACTTCAGATGATAGACTATCTCAACAGCAAAGGTAATTGTGCCAAGCATTGCTGTCCTCTGACTGCACTTTCTCAAAGAGGCTTGCTGGCTCTCATGGACCGTATGGAACTCCCAGCATGAGCTTGGTATAGGGAACAGAAATTTAATTCCCCAGTGCTGCTCTCCAGGGTTTATGGCAGCTCCTCTTAAAAAAAAAAAACAACCAACATGTTGCAAGACCCAACTGATGAAAGCTGAAGTCAGCAGTCCAAACCAAAAATGTTTAGCAAATCCGGCTGAGGGTAATAACTACTGTTACAAATTACCGAAGATGATGGAAGACTGTCTTCATATTTGAAGTAGTAGATTTTCAAAACTGGCGTATTAGAAAGACCATAAAACCAAAGTCCTCCTTCTCCCCTCAGTAGTACTGACACGTTATCAATCAGTTGAATGTTCAAGTGTCCGTCTTTCAGATCAAGCACCTACTTCTATAAGAGCTGCTGTTTTAGAGAAAGGCAGAAGACAGGCAGAGGGCTTGAGAGGCAGGCAACGGAAAACTTAGTGTCTGTTCTGTATCAGGTCAGAACAAATGGTGATGTGAACTGTGTCCCTAGACTCAAAATCTATAGATGTCAGTGGGCTGCTTGGCCCTGTGGATGCAGTCATAGGAAAGGAACGAAGTATTCCAGTAATTTACCCTTTCCCACTTATATGCACCCTCCCCACAAAGCTTTGTCGCAGGAAAATACTTGTGTTGAAAACTGCACCATTTGCAGAGAAGCTGCAATGGAGCTCCCCTGAAATACCACCTGACCTGGTGAAGTGTTTCAAGGCTGCAACCAACCACCGTGGAAGTGCTTTGCAGCTTTCTGAAGATGTGCTCACACCTTAGGTACATTGATAGACCCTTGTTCTACTAAATCAACTATGAATTTCGCCTTACCCCTGGCAATCCCATCCAAAAAACATTCTGTGAGACCAATACTGTATAATTCAGGGCCTGGGTTACTGATCTGCCATCTCCCAATCCTAAAACTCTTCTCCAGGGTCCCAACTGCCTTTATGGTGGATAACCCACATACCTAGTGGCTGGCTTCTTAGTAGGTGACTTGTAAAAGTGGTCAGAACCTGCCCAGCTCCACTCCCACACTGTGCTCACTGAATGTACAGTTAAGCTAGTGCTGACCACATAGATCTGGACTACATGTCCTCACTTCTGCTGATAAGATACAGGGAGGAAAATCACCTGCCTCATCTTTACTTTAACTACCTGTCTTTGTCAGTAAGGCCAAAGAATCATCCCTTCCTCGTGGACAATGGCATAGCGTGAATTTGATACCCATGAAACCAGTATAGTTGATGTCAAAGTTAGGGGCCAGGGAATTATCTCTGCGTAAGGTGATACAAAACCACCAACTTTTTTAAAACCATCTTTGCTGAAGAGCTACTCATGCCCTTTATAATTTCTACATTTCCATCTAACAAGAAAGCTTGCTTCGCCACACCAGATTCCAAAAAGTCAGCGTCACTGTTAATTTACCCTTACAGCCCCTTCCGCGGTCCCATCAATCACACCAGCAGGAACCTACACATCTTTCAAAGAGTCACCACATGAGTTCCAGTACCTGGTTGCTTTGTGCTAGCTGCGTCAAGCTGATGATGCTGAAGTTTGGTTTAAATAATGATTTAGCACCAAACTACCCAAACAATTTATAGCGCAACCTGCCCTATCCCAAAACAAAGCTCATGTCTAGGGCAGCACAGAGCCCAGAAAGCACAAGGTTCAGAAGAAGAGGGCACCGGCTGCAGGCAGCTCTGGGGCTGAGCTGTTGAAGGGCTGCAGCTGTCCCCAGACATAATTCAGGGGGCTTTCTCTGCTCTGTCACTCTGCAATCTTCCATCTAATCACCACTGAGCAGCCCTGACTGTCCTACCCAGCACATCTGGACAATGTTTCCATCTGAAGGGTTGGTATACACTACCAAATAAGTATATAAATGAAACAGTGCTACTCTAACAGCTACAAAGACTAAAAATACACTCGCTGCAAGAACGCAGCGGGTTCCTAAAACATTTACAGATTTGTTTGTCATACAGGATTATTTGAGGCAAGAGAGAAAGTTATATTGTGACCCGAATAACTTCTCTTTTTAAAATCAAATGCCTGCTTGGAACTGCCTCCAAACAAACCAGTTGCAATGGTCTCACCATTGCGGACTCAGCTGTCCTGAGTCCCTGAAAACAGGTTAAGTGAGATCCTGGGCATTTCAGTTCTCCAGGTCTCCTAGCACCTCTCAAACAATGAGCCAGGCTGCTGGGTCTATATGCATACAGGAACAGGGCCCATGATCAGAAACACTGGATCTACATAATCAAAGTCACTTTGATAAGCCACAAGCTGACAGCAAGGAGACAGGGTCTCTCCCCATGTCTAAGCTGCTGGAGCACTGGTGCCAGGGGCTATCCAAGGAGGATATATACAGACACGAGGGGTAAGCAAGAAAACGGGAGGAAAACAAGCTCTCTGTGGCTTCCTAAGTAAATAATGGACCCACAGGAGAGATTGACACTGGCTGTGGATGAGGAGCACAAAGTGCCCTTAGCTTACACCACTCTGATTTTTGGAAAAGGCCAGCGCCTGTGGGCAACGTGGTCAGTGGCAGATCTGTGCCAGATGTGTTGTGCAGTACCTGGTCCAGACTAGGAGGTCTCAGGGAGAGGGAAGGAAAGTTGGCTCTTCCCAGGGATCATTTCCAACCTGCTCTCCCACCTCCCCTTCCAGTCTTCTTTCATGCCGCACAGTCGCTTCACTCTAAGAGAAAGAGCATGAGCTATAGTGGAGAGCGCCCAGTGTGGATCTGCTGTGGTTGCTTTTGTTTTGGAGAGGGAGACAGTGGCTATGTCAAGAAGAGAAG
This sequence comes from Chroicocephalus ridibundus, assembly GCF_963924245.1. NCBI lineage: Eukaryota > Metazoa > Chordata > Aves > Charadriiformes > Laridae > Chroicocephalus > Chroicocephalus ridibundus. Next base: position 27,526,889 of record NC_086291.1, on the reverse strand, counting down.
ATCAGAACCACCAACGTTGACCCTCCCAGGCACATAATTTAAAGCTCCCTGAGGTAGAGTATTTCTTGGAAATACTGAGACATTTTTGACAGCACTGGCGTGTTGTTGCAGGGTATCATTGCTGCAGCATGGCCCTATTTGAAACCTAACCAGCTGTGGCAATGCTAATGAAAAGGGAAAAAAAAAAAGAAGAGAGAACAAAGACAAGGGGCAAAGTAGTTGTGCTGCACAGAAAGCTCTCTTGGGAGTGAAGGACGGAGGCTGGAGAGAGAGAAACTCCGTCAGGCAGAACCATTCTGTGCCTCCTTGGGAAGCACAAGAAGTATAAACAAACTCCCCACACAGCCTGCAAATCCAGACATAGCTACTTACTAGACAAATAATTGTACACAGAGAAGTAGCCTAGAAAGGCATTCCAGTAGAAGCTTCTTTCAAGAACAAGGGCTGGACAGCTTGTCCCAGGACAGCATGTAGGGGATTGCTCCCTCTGAGTGCAGCAGGGAGGGACTGGGAGGCATGGGCATGTTCCCTTTGGTCCCCACCATGTGTCTAGCACCCTACAGACGCTGTTAGAGCTGGAAAACCTTTCTGGCCCAACGCTACCTTTGGTTTTAAATGCTAGCAAGCTCCTCCTTTTCCCGCTGTGCTGGTGGACTGGCTGCTCTCCTTTTCCAGCCTTGGTACTGCTTAAGGATGGCTGTTTTGCAAAGGCAGGAGAGCAAAGTCCTGGAAGCAAAGGCCCATCCAACCTGTGCTTCTGCCTCTAACAGTGACCAGCAGCAGAAGCAAAAGTCAGGGCAAACATGTACTTTTGGTAACACATGAAATAGTAAGTACTTGCTTCCCAGACACCTTATGTACACTATTCATGGTTCTTCATGTTCTGTTATAACCCTTCCCTCAGCCATTGCTGCCAAATTCAGTAGACGCTGTGGCAGGGAAGCTGTTACACTCAGTGTTCATTCCCATTGCTTTGTCTCCTGCATCTTTCATTGTGTTATACATCTATAAACATCTATGACCAAATAAATATGCATGGTATTGAAGATGAGGATTCAGCAGGGCTGTAAAGGTGGTTCATGCTTTGTTTTCTGGTCCCCCTTTAAAAAATTATATTGCTTTTCTTCCTTGTCTAACCTGACACTCTGGGGAAGGATGCGCAGTGGCTCGCTGAGCAATAACAGCTCGGTTATCTCCCACTGTATGCTTGGTCAGGAACGCTTTTCCCATGTAAATTCTTTCGCATTTTTTCATACCAAGCATTACCTGCTGGACAGAATTACACTGCTTCCCAACATCTTCCAGCTGTGCCTGGAGATGCAGGGGCAGGGACCCCAGCACGGACCTGTGTGGGAGTCTACTGGTGACATCGCCTTCACTGCAAAATGTGACCATCTGTTTCCACCTTTCATTTACATCTTTTATGGAGAAACCAATCCACAAGTGAGTCTTCCCTCTTGCCTCACAAAAACTTTCTTTCTTTTAGCAGTTTATGAAGAACTCCTTTTTTCCAAGATTTTTGGAACACTCAGGTATGCGACTGTGCTGAGGAGACCACCCTTATCCTCACACTCGCAATTCCTCTGAGCCTGTGATGGAGCACTAAGGCAAGATTTTCCTCTGCAGAAGCTGTGCTAGCTCTTCCCAATCTATCGTACGACCCCAGGCACGATCAACTCTCACAGGTTCAGCCAGCTTGTGCAAAAGTGAGACTTCATTTTTTTACAGTTCCTGAGGCCATTTTAAAAAAGTTTGCCTCACTTGTCACTTGCCGTTCTCCTGCTAATTATACAGCCTCAGTGGTTAACACCAGCACCAGAACTTTTTGCTCCTTCCTTCAACAGTGCTGACTTTAAGTGCTCTTTCACACCTTGGTCCTCTACCAGCACTAGAGATTCCCTAGCAGGTGTCCTCTGAAAAATGTTGTTGGGTTTTTTTTATGCCTCAGACACACTGTTCCTCAATATCTTTTTCTGGCTTGACTTCTTCTGGTTTGACATTTAATCTGCCAGAAATAGTGTTCTTTTTTCTATTCCCTCATTTGGCTACAAAGTCTATTGTTTAAAAGAGGTCTCCTTTCTTCTATGAATCTACTTTAACGTGTTACTTAAGCCTGTTGGATTTTTTTAGGGTCCTTTTAAAGACTTTTGCACCGAGCTTTTAATCTTCAATCAATTTTCATACCACTTGCCAACGTTTTACCCTATTGGGCTTTTTTTCCTATTCTTATTTCGCCCTTACCTTTGAACCGTAGTATGTACTTCATCATTTCAATTTGTAGGCACTTACTGATAAAATTAATCTAACTATTTGAATTTATTTTTTTTCAAGAGGCAGCGTCACTTTTTCACTGAAATGCACCTCATCTGCCACCCAGTATCATTTGTATCCTAGTGTTAGCGTCTCACTGATTGAAGAGTGAAGGCTGGTGTAAGCCTATATTCACTTACAGTTGAAATGTCTTTATAGGTTGGATGGTATCCAAAGAGTGAGCTGATTTTTCCACCTGTCTCACTTGGATACATAAAGTTACCTCATTTATTTAGGTACTGTGATCAGCTCTTGCTTGTAGAAGAGTATTTTTAACACCATCTCCATGAAGCTTCTGTCTGCGTGGGGTGAGCACTTTCCTCCACATGAGCTTCTCTGATTCAACGCATTTGCCAGTTAATTAAAAAAAAAATCATATACATATGCTGCAGAGTGCCTATCTGAACACACCACACCAATAAAAGTGAAACCTCTGTTTCAAAGATTTCTGTTTCCCAGCTACAGCAACAGGAGATTTACAGCTTTAATGTACGAATCCTGTTCTGAAACAGAGGTGGCTCCTTCCTCGTGGTGAGGAGCATGGCAATCGGGATCGCAATCCATCCACATTCACCCAGAAGACGTTTGTGCTGTAGTGGGATATGCCATGGTCTTTTCCCCTGGCGCTGCTACAGGGTACTACAGACTAAGACAGGATGGATGCAGGTGATTTCCAATGAAGTGGTGGATGACTGAAACTGAAAACGTTCTTCAGATGCTCAGGATGCATTTTTCAAACGTTTTCCTACAGCAACCCTCATTCAAAGGATCAAGCCTGGAGGACTGGACCTGGGATACGAGAAGGCGGCAACAGCCTCCTGTCCCCGCTGGCAGCAATCTCCTTAGAGACTGCAACCCAAACACTGAAAAAGACTGTCTCAGACTGCTGTGTTTTTACTAATCTCTAGGTTTACTCCAGTGATGTTCTCAAGACAGAACTCATAAATGTGAACCTCCTCTACCAGCACTGTTGCAATTTTTTATGTTTTTACAGGGTGAGCTCATTATGGATAATTATGTTTCAGATCACTGCAGAAATAAAGAGCTACCAGTAATCAGAGTTGGCCTGTGTATCACAAACATAAAACTGTGTTTGCCGCCTATAATTTAACACCAAGAGGAATTATGTAATCTTGAATTTACAACATTTGAAAATGTATTAAGGCAGATCAGCTGGGCCCGAGGCTAGAGTTATGATGTGCTGCACAAACACAGGTCAACGTAGCCAAGATGGTGACAGTAATCTCACAGCTCGGGATGAAAATTTTCTCTCTGCTTTGCAGCACAGCTCTCGGGCGCAGTGCTCTCTGTAAAGCTTGGTGGGAGAGCACACCTACACAGCAGTATCGGCATTCAGAGTTAACAAACATCTAGAAGATAGGGTCTCTGCAGTGAGACACATACTCGTCCAGTTCTAAACTGAATGTGGCTCCTTCTGCAACTCCATACTGGCATCCATGCTGGCAGTTAAGGTGATGGGTTTCTTTTTTCTTCTACTTTGTGGATTTTATATAAGTGTGTCATTTATATGGACAAAACAATCTGATGTAATAACTCGACACTGGCATTGGAAATACTAAGGATGAAGTAAAATTAATTTATGACACATTCTCTACCCCCTCCATGAAGAGTGTGTTCCCAAGAAAATGCCATCTGTAGCATTTACCCTGTCTATCCAAGGAAGACCAGTCACACTTGGCCTGCTCTATCACACAAAGCCCAAGAGATATTCTTTTTCGTATTAACGAAGGGGCAAAAAGGCACAGAAGATCATCTGAAATCATCTTCCTGTTCTTTTGAATACATAAAAATAGGTTACTCATTTAGCAATTTAGGTAGACAGCTCATTATCAAAAGTCACTGGGGAATAAGCCTTTATGATTTCATTTCTCGATCATTTCCTGTCTAACTAAATAAACATGAACTCAAGTGACACAGATACCATTACTTTTGTGTGCAGATTCTTGAACGATTTCTTTCATAGTTTTTTGAATAACTTAATCTTCTCCATCCTGTCAAAGACAACATATATCAACAGACAATGGCTGGGGAGAGCAAAATCTCTCAGAGACAACCAAATCTGTTGAAAACTTCTACTTAATATTGAATCTAGGCAATGACCACTTCTAATGTTCAAGTTTGAGGGGGTTATTCTGTTTTGATAAACTGCGCTTTAATATCACTTTGAAAAGAGAACAAGAGTGAGAATAGCAACATGTCACAATATGACTAAAATCTATGGTTAAAATTCCTTGATACAATCTGTTCTGCCCCAAGTTCAATCCTGACCTCTACTACATGAGCACGAGAGTTGAAGTACATCTGTGACATTAGCAAACCATCCTAATTACAGCAGAACCACTGTAATGTGACATGCTGTTTGTCCACGACTGCACACAGGAGACAGCAGGCTCTCGCTGTTTCTCAGTCCAGACTCAGTAACTGGCTGTTGCAGTGAGGTCTAACTGAAAGCTAACCACGGCTCTGAATTTCCCCTGGTCAGGCTTCACCAAACTACTTTTATTCCTCAACTGGCAGCTCAAGAAGTAGAGGAGTGGCATTTTCAAAATGGCCTGTAGACTTACAGCATGGAGACATTCTCAGATATATTTTCCTACATCCTGGTTCAGAGGTCTCGATGCTTTGAAGGATTCTCAGTGACCTTCTTAAAAACCCTTAGCAGCCACCCTTCTTCCATCTCACAGATAGACCGTAATCCTACATGTACAATTTCCAGAGCCTTCTGCTCATGCTCTATAGCTTGGTAAGGCTGTGCTGAGTTCTCAGCAATTTCTGCAAAATCCAGATATAAAAGCAGAAACAACAAGAGAAGTATCTCTACAGATCATACTTGTGTAGCCGAGAGGAATCCTCTCTACCTCCTCGAGTGTCATGAGCTTCTCAGTATGGGGACAACGACAGCATCTGTGAAAGGGAGCAACAGGGACTAAGATTTGGCCTCTAAGCACGAAGAGAAGAATGAACCAACAACAGCTAGAGATAACTGGGGCCATTAGCCTCCTGGAAACTGTTCTGAAGCTATTCAAAGTGAGAGAGAAGGCTACCCAAATGTTAAGCAGCAACCTTCAGGGAAGACAGCTGCTGTAAAGCGGTATGTATTGTTTTAGACCTTCCTCATTCAATGGCTGACTGGGAATTCTGCTTCTTGCTCCAAAAGACGGAAATGGCATCTTTTGTTTGCTTGACCCTGAAAGGCAGAGGAAGTTGGAGACTTTATTTATTCAACCCCAAGACATGGGAACTTAGAGAACATTGTCACTTCCCAAAGAGCTTTTGTTTTTATTTTCCTTCTCAGCCTGTGTGGGTTCTGTTTGCCTTATGGATTTTTCACAGACAGTTTGCTACCAGCCATGGACATCTGTGAGTGGCTTTTGCACGTGGCTGTCAGTTGAAAGAACATTCTTTGTAGCTGTATGCAAATAATCATGCTGCTTGATGGCAGAAATCCCTCCAGTTTTGATCAAAAAGCCTTACCACTAGATTTATTATTGACCATTTTAATTAGAACATGCATTATTTCAGAGCACTTTTGAAGTCTGTTACATTAGTATGATGACGGATGCTAGGAAGGAAGGGGATGCTGAAGAGCTAGCCAACACAACAGAGCACATGGACTTTGCAGAACTCGCCATCCTATTCACAGTAAATTTCTGCATTTAGGAGAGTATTTTGCTGTTGTGTTTGATGAAAAAAACCAACCCTTAAGAGAACAGGGTTCCTTAAAGACCAGGAACATGCAAGTTATAGAGAGTCAGGCACACAAACAACTATCTCAAAGGCAGGCTGAAGACAAGCCCCATTGTGTGACATCAAACTAAGGACCCACTCAGAATATTTGTATAAAATTCAAACCTCTCTCTGTCATGGCTGCTAATTCGCAGAAAACGAGCCTTGGATCTCACCAGTAGGTGAGAGAGACCAGTACCTACTTACCAGTAGGTAAGAGACCCATCAGGTCTCTTACTTTTGTTTGGCTGAGAGTGGAGACACCAACTCCCAATTTAAAGAGAACAAATGATGGAAGGACTTTCACACACAGGGAACTCTTTTGCACAGGGATCCTAAGAAGAAAAAAAGGCCTTTTTGGTCTTTGTGCTGCTGCTGTGGCCACCAGTACTCATGGTGAATACACACCTGCACAGACGTTTACAGCTGCTCCTACCAAGAGAAAGCGCAAGATGTGAGAGCATCTAACCTAATCCCAGGGAGAAATGCATTATGTAAGGGGCTTCTTGGGCTAAATGTCGAATGCTATCTCCTACACTGAATGACTGTACATATGTTCTTACTTTTGTGTGCTGCAAGGAGAGGACTACTGGTGGTGCGTGCTGAGCCACAGAACTGCAGGCATCCTGCAGAGACAAAAGGCTTGTACTTGGGGTAGGAAGAGTGACTTAGCTATGCTGTACTCTATAGATTATTTTGATCCAAAGATCGATGTTATAACCCGCTGCATTTTTTACAGCAGTTAAGTAAATACAAGGCTAATGGCAGATGTTTTCATTTAAACTTCAAGAGAGGCACCGCCTATACGTCAATTTGGAATTGGTGTAATGAGCCAACAAGACTCTGAATTACAATAAAAGCAAATTTAGAAATGAAATCTACTGGAGACTTAACTGGTCTCAAGTGCATAGTTAGATTTCTAAAATAATAGCTGCAATCCAGCATAACAAACATGACTTGCTTAAAAACAAAAGCTGGAGTTTAACTGTAATTTGCAGTTGGCTTTCATTCCCACGAGAAACTGCGAGATATTTCTTCTTGGAATAACTTCTCAGTAAAGCCACACCAATGGTGCCCCCCAAAACCATGTACACTGGGACGACGACTACCCAGTTCTTTTTTCCCTCCAGGCTTACCAACCCTAAGGTCCTTAAGGTACCATCAGGCAAATTTTCTGAGTGCTACCTGCGTCCACAAATGCTGGGGCTTTGTTGTTGGGCAGAGGCACGTCAAAACGTGGACATAGGTGGCTGTGGGGACCCATGGGGGAGCTGTACTGAGGGACAACAGCCAGCAGGGAAATGGGAGGAGGGTAAAGGGCAGCAAGAGCATCTGGGGAGGCAGAAATGGAGGAGCTGATAGTAAGTGCTGGCTGTGAACTGGCGGGGGGTGGCCCAGCAAGCTTGGAAAGGGGCTTGGAACAGGGTGGGGAAGAAGGAATTAGTAAAAGGGCAAGAGGGGAGGGGTTACATTTGCCAACATGTAAGGAATTACTACATATTTTTTTTTTAAATAATATTTAAATATATTTAACATATGTCAACATATTAAACATATTTAAATACTTAAACATGTTTCTGTCATCTGCAGAGAAGCCCTCAATGGGGAGTTTGATCGCTTACCTTCATGCTCACAGAGGGGAATGGGCAATCTAAGCCGACCAGGAGCACAAGCACATAAGAGGAAGTCATAAGGTAATGGCCATTTTTACTCTTTTCCAACATACAACTACTCCATAGTTTTTATCAAGTTTTTATCTTGAAAATGAATAAAGTACCGTTAATTGCTTTGTACAATAATATTCTCTTAAACTTCCATCTTATTGAATGCACACATACACACACTCGTCTACTACAAAATTTTCTGCTGAGATTTGCCATTAGCTGCAAAGTACCGGCACTGCCCCTGGCCAGATTTGCCCCAACTCTTCCCTCCAAGAAGAACTCTTCAAACTGTAAACTTGATTCTGCATTGTACACTGATGAAAACTGCCAGGCCCATCTTACAGAACCATGTTGTTAACCTCCATGCAGAGTGATGTAGGACAGTGAATCACAACTCATTTTAATTCCTAATCTTTGTCCGTACCTGTTCTCTGTTCCTGCAGCTGGTGCTGGGAAGGGCTCAAGCCAGCTAAAGGCAGAGTCTCTAGCAGAGCTCAGAAGGCACTCAAGCAATCAAAGCGCAATCAGAAAAGGATGACAGTCCTGCTGGGAAAAGACTGTTCAAGCAGTTCAAAGGGTTCTCGACTGAACTGCAAGCTGTTTCATGTTTGTAAATAGTGTCATGGGTTAACTTTAGTACACAGAAAAATAAAAGATCCTGCAGAAGAAAGCTGCACAAAGTGGAAGAAATGAAGTTCCGAAAAAGTTTCAAAGCAAAGGCCACTTCAGTTGCATTCCCTTCATCTCCTCTGCCAGGGTTGTGGTAGCAAAAAGGAAGGGCGAGTAAGTGGCAGAGGAAAAGGTTTCCCTTCGTCCACAGAGATCTGGTTGAGACACGAGAACAGGCAGGAGAGGACAAGTTCTTTCACTGAAAGTTTTCCCAATTCCTCCCAGGGAGACCTGTCCTCTTCTAGCAGCCAAATCTCAGCAGGTGGACAAAGAATTAAGGTGGGCTTAAAAGAACAGCAGACAGCTGGGAGGAAAGCTTTGTTGTCAGCTAACTTCCAGATGCTTGTTCCTTTCCTGCGGAGGCGAGGGTGGAGGAGCAATGTTCTCAAAGGAGAGAAATGGGTTCTTCTCCAGACAGAACTTTTTAGGGAATTGTCTCCTCCACGTAACCTACTAATAATCAAATTAAAAATCAAGCCAAGTTACCTACTGGCTCTTGTGCATCTTGTAATTTTTTTCCTAATACCTGGCTGAGTGTCACAGAGAAAGCTGTGTTTGATGTCGTTGTTTACTTAATGCTATGCTTGTGTCTCATCTGTTTCAACATCCCTGCCCAAATCCCTGGACATTATTTTATTTCCTGGATTATGCTGATGTCCTGAAGAAAAATCCCAAGGAACGCAAGTAACTATAATTTCACAATGTTTCATTATTAACGAACGATAAGATTTGTCACTGGATTCTGATGTGTATTTTCCAAATTATATTTACTTCAACAACTGAAAAGTTATTTCAAGTAAAACAAGACTCAGCAACATGTTAGGAAGAAATACTTCGTAATTTAGAAATCGTGTTTGTTCTTCAAGTGATAAAGTGCTCATTTGCACGTGATAATTCAGCTCAGCCAGAAAAGGATTTTTGTAATGGACATGAAAAGGGAGCTTCAGGCAGATAAATGCCAAAAATAATTCTGATACATCTAATAAAAATTCCCCTAACACAGCTGGTTATAGATTATCACACTCGACTTACTGTACTGCATGGGAAAATGTAATTATCAAAATGTTGAAAGCTTGAACGGATTTTTTTTCCCATAGTTTACGGAAATTTACATCATCAGACAATGTTTTCGGCATACTTGAATTTAACAAAAACATTTGGGTTTATGATTCACTTGTACTGTAAAACACGTAAGTTTTAAACAAGTATTATGTGCACAGATATTCAGAAAGTAAAGTTTGCACTGTTACAGGGTTCATAATGCGTTTGGTGACTGTGACAGTGACCCTGTGCCCCAAACATGTCCTAACTTGGCAGCTCCTCACCATATGAATTAATAATATATTTATACAGTTCATGTCCTATCTCTCATGTGGGACTAAAATGCAGATCAAGAACATTTCTGTTCGCTAATAAGCCTGGGACTCTAGTGCAAGGCTGCTTCCTCTGCTGTCCTGCAGCACTGTAACATGATGATTATTAATCCTGACCACTGCAGAGAGGTCCCACTCACAGTGAGTGTTGTATAACAGAGTGGTAAACAGCTGAGGAAGCCAACGGAAGGCAGTCAGCACTCTAACAGACCAGTAAGGCCAAGGAATTTGCCCTGTCGAGCAGGCATAGGAGGAACCCAAATGAGAGGATGAGGACAGTCTCCACACTACATGGGATCTTTGCAGCCACCAAGTTAGAGAAGCTAGATCACATTCAAGTAACCCTTAATCAGCTGTGTGTAAATCACTGGGACTGGACGGCACCACCCCTGAGTCCTTGAAGGAGCTAGAATGAGATACTGCAGAACTGCCGGCCAAGGCACGTAGCCTCTTGTTACAGTCTCGGTGACCAGGCACTGGTGATTTGCCAGCACCCCAGCTCCAGCAGGGACCCTGGCAACTACAGCCCAGTAATGACCAGTTTGACTTCTTTCTCAAAGCTATAACGACAGACATTTGGTCTAAGTTTGGTTTCTATATACAAGTCAGGCACATCTCATTGAAATAATTCTATCGTTCTCTTTCATGTTTTGGACTTACCATTGATGTTTACAGCTGGCAACACTATAGACATCTTTGGTCTTCTGGTCTTGTTATGTGTGGTGGCTGGCAATAACAGGTGGTCCTGGAAAACAGGGGAAAAGATGTGTTAAATCTACCCTGGAAATACGAAGCTGGGAAAATTCCTCTCCATTCTGTCTTACAGGCATTCCACATAAGACTATTTAAAACATCTTAACAAGTTCAAATCGTTGAGGGAGTCTTCCAAAAGTCACAGCAATTGCTCATGCTGTGTAACCAAGAGGAGATCCCTACTGCATGCAGCAGAATATGAAAAAGCCTTGACCGTGTGGAAAGAGATGGAAACTCCTATCAGGCCTTCATTCAACAGAGAACTTATATATATGATTAAAGCAATTTAACTTGACTTCAATGATATTTAAACATGTGGTTAAAGGCTTTGCTGAAATGGTGCATTTACTTGCAGTGCTGTCTGCTTTATATATAAATGACATCTTGCTATATCTATGTCAAGCTCTATACCACACACCTTGTGCAGTAGGACTGTATCAGTCAGGGCTGTGATGGAGTGTGAAATATAAGCTTTGCTGACAAAACCTAGCAGGGAAGTTTGACAGCAAAGCTGTGCTTCAGTAGCTTATCTCAGCTGTGAGGTGGCTGAGTGCTGCTATAAGACAGCCGTGCTCAAACTAACTACCCTGGGTTTTAGCAGTAGAAGCGGCATCTGCAGGAGACACTCTGGATATGGACCTGACCTGCAAAAAAAATGCAGCCTGTCTTCAGGTTTTTTTGCTGTTGCTGAACTCAAATTGCTCAACTTGTAACCTGGGAAAATATGGTTCTTCCCTTATCAAGAGAAGTAACAGAACACAAAGCACTAGTCCAGCCATCTCCCATATTATCGTGCTATGCTGATCTAGATGGACCAAAGAAAGACTACTGAGGGAAGCTTCCTAATAATTAGGAGCAAAAGACTGTGTTTACATAATTAAGAAATTGAGTTGAAATTTCTAACTCAGGCTCTAAGCAAAACAAAAACCTGCCAATCACTAAGTATCTTTCCCAGGCCCTAAAGAATTAATGGAAAGGTTTATTTTCACAGCCTCTGTTTGCCCCTTTCCCGTTCCCAGCAATGCCAAATTCATTCCCAGTGTCTCTGAGAACAAAAGCCAGCAGGTGCCACGATATCAAACGTGTAGAACAACTCATTAAGTACTTTTTGCAACTGTCCTAAAACCAAATCTGAACATCCGCCTTTCACTTTTCAAGACCCAGCCACCTATCTCATATGGTTAAAAAGAGGAAACAAGTTTGATGCTCTCATCCCATTTCATGCTTTCCCATTTGTAAAACTCCCATGATATTTTACAAACTCAGCAATCTGAAACTTCCCATGCAGCCCTTCAGCTCCCTGGTTAAGGATAAGAACAGGCATACAAACATCTCATGCTTTTGGTCAAGGTTATCTTTTTGGCAGATGGAATTAGACTTCTTTCAGGATAGAGCTGTTAACTTCTTAATGTCAGCATAACTGTATTTTCCCCATTTTAATATCTAAACACTAAGATTCAGGGAACTAAGTTACACATAAAGTTGGGTGTTAAATATATCAAGATATTCTGTGGATACATTGCAGAAATATCACTCCCTTTTTTTCCCACCAAAAAATCCCCCAAAAAACCAAATGACTGACCATGCGAAGAAAACATTACTTCAAAAAATGGCTGTAATTAAAAACATCTTGGTACCAAAATTATAAAACCACTCTGGTATAATTCTCAGACTACATATGTAATTCCCATTTCATTTGTAGAGAAAACCTCTGGTGGTGCCTAGCCCAACCACTGAGATTAAGACAACACTCAGTCAGATGATGAACTTTACAGAAAAACTGTTCTTGAAATCCAGTGTTCCCAAGGGAACAGGCCAAAGATAAGATGTCCATTAAAACCCCATATTGTAACAATGTCCTTGTCATGATTTGATGATTATTTTTAACATCACTTAAAAAATGCTTATCCTGTTTTTTTTTTTTTCTTTTTCAATGCTTCTGAGAATCTACACCACCATTACCTAGCAAAACACAAGTACTACACAGATGATCACCTGTGAATCTGTAACATATCTGAAGATTGATGCTGGACTGTTTTTGCGTATTAATGGTAATGGCACCTTTACTTACTGTATGTATAAAATGTATTAAGAACTATCACAAAGACTTTACAATCAGAGTACCTCTACAGAAATTAACAGCAGTGTCATGACTGAAATTCAAAATTTCTGGATAGCAACAAAATTAGGAAGATTCCCCAGCTGCCTCCTGTATCATTACCTTCTTGGCTGCAACACGGGAGGTTCAGGCTGGACATTCAGAAACAGTTTTTCACCTAGAGCATGGTGCAATCCTGGAGCAGGTCAGCACAACGTCAGGGGATTTCTGTCCTTGCAGGTTTCCAAGACCCAGCCATACAAAGCCACGGCTGCCCTTATCTAGTGTCAGCAACAATTCCAATTCAAGGAGAAGGTTGGGCTAGGCACCACCAGAGGATTTCTCTACCCATTTTGATGATCCTGTGATTCTTTTTTTGCAGTCCACGGGACAGACACTGGCAGTGCCAACTTCTCATGAGGGTCCTACGGTAACTACAGAGGCAGTGCAAACATCTCAGACTTGGCCTTTACCAGCGCTGCATCTCCTCTATCATGGTTAAATTCAAAGACTTGGCTCAGACTGACTCTGCAGTTAACAAATTTCATTTCCATGACTACAATGCAGACAAACTGTGCACTACTACTGCTGGGCAGGTTCAGATTCCACCGAACTGACCTGCTTGAAAACATTACTTTATTCTAACCCTTGTATTGAAAATGAGATGTAAAATTCATCTTTCTTAGTTCCACCTCACCTAGAAGCCATTTTTTTGTAAATAACAGGACGCAGATTTAATAGCAACTCATTATAGACTTCTGGGAATGACGTTTCAAGAGCCGCAAAGAAGAAATGAGCAGCTCGCCACTATCTGCTCTGCTTCCTCATAATTCTGGCCTAAAACAAAACCACCAAGTCATTTTCTGGTAGACCAGTCAATTGAAGGGGGCAACTCCAGCAGGTATTTCGCCCTACACTAAGAGAGCACAGGACATGACAGGAGCCCCAGAGAAGCCTGCTGCTCTCCAGTGAGTATCACGATAATGAGGTCCAGTTCAGACCAGTCAACCAATGTCCAAACACCTGAAGCTGTATTAAATGAATCCCACCCAGTCTTCTTTCCCTGATTCAGAGAAACAAAAGGAGCATTGTTTTCTAGACCACAATTACAGACATTCAAAATCAAAGAGATATAAGAAGGAGAACAGATACATAAAATGCTGATATTATAATTCTAACCTAGTGAAGTGAACTTATTTTGCACGCATCATGGCAGCCCAACACATCCTGCTCAGCCACACAAAATCCTTTTAGAGACAGAAATTGGTCAGACAAAAACTTTGATACCTATTATCTATGCATTGTTACTAGCAAACCCTCCTCACACAGCCTGACAAGATCAACTCACTGCGTCTGAAACAAAGTGCATAGAGAACCATTTTCGATGAAGCTGCTGTGCTACCCAAGACATTAACTTCCCATTAGTTTCCAGAGTCTGAAATGTCTCCTACAACTACACACCCAAGTGGTATGTTCATGTATCAATTCACCTGCTACTCCTCTGTTTTACTGGAGCAGTTGGAACAGCGTGGGAGGGAAAACCCAGACTCCTGCTCCCACAGCGTAGTGAAATAATGAATACGAAGTAATTTACACTCACATCTGTGTATCCAAATATGCTTTGGAGTTGCCGCACAACTCCCCAGTGTTTCAACACTAACTTTGGAGAAGCAGACACATAAAAAGCCAGTCAGCCGTAAGTTCAAACTGCTACCGAGAGCCAATGCGCAAGATGCGCAGACTGTCTGGAAGTTGAGTACTGCCCATCTCTACTAAAAAGAGCCATTTTTTAAAACCTGCAATTAGGGAGATTTACCCATCTCCCTAATAATTTTTAGCTTTCATACGCAGGAGTGTCCGTCTGACAATCACGCCTAACTTACAAAGTTTCATAATTACCATCATTCTACTTTGAAGGCAAAGATAACAGCTGGTATGCTGCAGAGTATCATAAATATTTTGCCTTAAAAAACTTAGCTATCTACAGTTATCTACAGCGTTCTTGAGTCCAAAAGTCTTCAAATAGCCCCCAACTTTCATTTGAAAGCAATACCTAACTATTTATATGCAACATAAGCGAGTATATGGCTTAGTGAAATTAAACATTTAGAAACACTGTTTGAATGTATTTCTAACATGTAAAATATTTTGTCCTGTCCTGTTCTCAAGTATGCTGAACTGCATCCCAGAGGGGGAGGCTGATGCTATTACTCATCTCTAATTTTAAGCGCTAGACAAAAATATCTAAAATTAAAACGCTGTTTGTAATATTAACACATGGTATAAAACTGAAAATGAATAAAAGCAAATCTTACAAGTCAGCATCTGGCCCATGAGCATGAACGTCAACCAGAGGCAGAATAAATCACGACTATTACCCAACAACAGATGGCCTTAGCTTGGGCCAAGATTTGCACTTAGATGAGATGACAATTTAAATAGACGATGCAGACCTGAGGCTGCTGGCAGAATGACTGGAAAAATATCAGCCTGGAAAGACAATATTTCAAACGAGACCCTAGCTCTACCATTCTCATTTTGCTTTTGAGTATCTCTACAGTTCGGTGATATTGAAGCCAGATTAGAGGGGCAGACAGATAAATATAGATATAGATACTAAAAATCCAGCCACAAACGTATTACCTTAATTTAATGAGCTGGGATACAGAAACACGTTTTTTCCTGGGGATAAAGTCTGAAGCTGTTACTTGTTAAACTTCTTATAATAATCATATTTATTAAGTCCTTGCCACCATAAAACATTCTGAGCACTATATAATTAGAATATAATTAACCAGAGTTGTAAACGTTTAGAAATAAAGTGCCCCTGCAGAATGAATTTCCTTACAATCTCTGCTGGCTATTTCAGTGCCTGTTGATCTGCTTCTGGACTCGACGACACATGGAACTGCAATAAAGATTTTAAGGCTTCTTGCATAAGATCAGTGTTGTCAGGGCTCTAACAGGGATTTAGCTTTGGAGCCTCATGTATCTCTAACCCCCCCAGTCAACTGGCAATGGAAATCCTGTTCCACTGTGCTAGATTATTCCAAAACTGGCTGCTCCTGCAGCTTCAGACTGAGTCTCATGACACATGGTATGCTTCTCAAAGTCTCTACTACCTGGATGGGTGACAACTTGCAAGCATCTTAGCTTTCATTTTTAAACAAGAAAATAATTGTTTCTAAATCTCATAGTTAAAGGACATAAAGAAAATATCATCACTGCATACCACAAAGTTTCATTAAACAGAGAGTAAACATGCTACTCAAGGGTCTTATTTTTTATTTTTTTTTAAACTATCATAATTTCATAAGCTGGACTCTTGGCTTTTAAATTATTAGAATTGGCAATATTGCTTGTTTTGGCTTTTGCAATGGATGTCTTATCAGCAACACTACACCCAGCAACAGACGCTTCCTCGCGGAGCAGTATGCTACCTAGCTATGGGCAATCTGCAGAGCTCCTCCTCCATTTCTGGCTGTTTGAAAGAAACACAAAGGAATTAGTCCTTGCAACATGCCCGCGATGGAGGAAAATGTTACCAGTGCTATGGGGAATGTTTAGAGGAGATGTGCATGCATTTGAGGGATGCCTGAGCGACACGGGACACAAAGGAACGTATTTCCAAACCTGCCAAGGCTCTGCACTCTCAGCATGAGCTGTCTTTCCTCCTACCCTTGAGGTTACTTATCTGTCAAATCAATTCCCCTAGATTTTTCTTACCCTCTTAGCTGCTGTACTGAGGTAAAGGTAAGTATTTTTCAAAGACCATTCCTAATGTCTCGGGCAAAAGCTTTACCAACTAGAAAATAATTGACATAACTTGATTTAAATGTGCTTTATTACAATTTATTTAGCACATCTGCCCACGCAAATGTTGTTTTTCATGCTACTGAAAGGCAAGCCATGCCTCTGACCCTTCCCAGTGGTTTGGAGCACGCACCCTTGCGAAGTATAGGTGTGATCCTTGTGGCAGCCATGCCTCCCCTCCTGCAAAACAGGCCCTAACTCACTTCTCACAAAGACTTTGTCAAGACGTCCAAACGAGCCTGCTCTCCGTTTTACAGATCCACCTCTGACAAACTAAGGATAATGTTTTCAAAAACAAGTGACATTTGTTACTTTACAGGAATAAAAGCTCCAAGGAGACTGGATTAAAATACCAATGGAAAAACCTTAATGTGCTTTTTGCGTAATTTGCCTTGATGAGGAGATTTGATCTTTACCATTGCCTTGGAGACCAGCTCTGTGCTAGAATATCGCAACTAACAAAGACAGTTGCCAGAGCAAAGTGGGCAAATAGAGCCGAGTGCCTGGGCATGCCAAAGGGTACTCTGTCCAGGCAGCTTCAGAAGGTTCTTACAGTAAACAAACACTGTAGCTGGGCATTTTTTCATCTCTGTTTATGACTAAGAGGTCTCGGAGGGAATCATGCCTCAGTCTCTTCCAGCCTGAATCTTCACGCTGTGATTCCACGACCATATTACAACCACTGTTGATACAGGAAGGAGCTTCCTACATCCCACTGAAGTGCTGGCAGCTCCCCAAAGCTCCTGTGGGTAATATTTGTCTTTAATGGCACTGCTTTTGGCAGGGTTCAATGTATCCTGATAGATTAAAAGCTTATCTATTAACTATCCAACCACGCCCAGTGATCTCAAGATGAAACAGATAGAAGGCAAGTGGGGTTTTGACTGTAAAAAATTGTGCATCAAATGCACGTAGCGTCTTGCAAACCTATTTTTTTTAACACCTTCAGGGATTTCAGGTCAATGAGATGACACTGGACCTTCTTTAGATTTATGCTTTTGGCCATACAAAGATCGTGAAACAAAAATGTGCCTTCACAGCCCCTAAAAGCTGCTTGCAACTGCAGAGACTGCCCAGCACAGGTCCTCTGAGGAGCTGGACTTTTTAAACCCCTGGGCTGACAGAGCCAGTGAGACAGCTTTTCTTTCATAAACCATAGATTTCACACTTTTTGAAAATCTCAAAATAATTGTTTCAGACTGTCTGGCTGTTGCCAGCGATGTGAGGTTTCTGTCCTGATCTCCTACACAGGCCACCTGCAGGGAACCTGCACCGAGCAGCAGCGCAGCCTTTGGCACGCGACTCTTAACTGGGAAAGAGTACCTGTGAAGCTGGAACTCGACCCTGAAGAGAGCCAGGGCTGAACTTCAGCAGCTCTCTGGTCACAAAAGGAGGCTGTTCTCCAGGGAACAGAACTCACTGCAATGCACTTGTGGCCTAGGGGCTGATTCTCATTTACCCCAGGAGTTCCTCACACTGCCAAGCACATCGCCCAGCTCACGGTGTAAATGAGAATCAGGTCTTGGCATATCTGTTTCTGGTTTCCTCTGTCAGTCCAAAGAGGACGTGTATGAAAGTTTACAAATTTGTAGAGGAAATGG
Source organism: Chroicocephalus ridibundus (assembly GCF_963924245.1). NCBI lineage: Eukaryota > Metazoa > Chordata > Aves > Charadriiformes > Laridae > Chroicocephalus > Chroicocephalus ridibundus. The sequence goes on along the minus strand of NC_086291.1, from coordinate 27,508,861 downwards.
CTGTATAATTTCACCATTGATTCGTCTGGGTGATGGCAACCATATGGCATCCCGAGGATACACCACACTGGATACAGCGCTGGTCCATCTGAACATGCCAGAAGTTCCTGCAATATTGCTCTCTCTACCAGAGTGCATTAAACAGGGCAGTCACTACAGAGAGGAGGGTGCCTCTGAAATGACCACTGTCCTACCAGTTCGGTCTTACCCTTACGTCTGAAAAGCATAGTGGTAGATTTAAGAAGAGAAAAAAAGAGAGGAAACCAGTTAAAACCTCTACACAAATTGTGACTCACAGCTACAGTACTTGCTTATTATACCGTGAACTGTAAAGCTGCCTTGTTTTTTAAAGTTGATGTGCCTTTTTTTTCTTTCTATTATTTTTTAAAGGTGGACCTTATAATTCCAAACGGATTTACTCACCCCATCATGGATCCTTACACAGAATCCGTGACATGCAAAGATGAATATGGGAGCGGGTGAAAGATGGGATAATGACGACAAGGAATCCACAGAAAAGCCGCAATAAAAATTCACAAGGTCTCAGCCTCTCTGCACCAGCTCTTGACAGCCCACCCTGGGAGGCCCCAGTAGCTTTACTATTTTGGGTTTAACAATAACCATTTAACTTAGTTTGTGAGAGTTAAGAGTTCTGCATATATTAAACTTGAGGTTAGCTAGCATGTATTAGCACAGTTTGATTTTGCAGCATACCAAAGAGAGTTTGTGATCGAGAATTCAAGTCCCAGTCCCTAATAATAGAATTTAATTACTTTTCTAAGTTTGAAGCCTACTGCAGGGGGGAGGGCAAACTGTCCCATAACAGGAAAGCTCCCAGAAGCGGTGGGAATAGAGCTTCTTTTTCTGTTTTTATTTTTGCCAAAAGTGCTCCTATTCACACCGATGCTGTTCCAATCCCAGTGTTTCTGTGCACAGGTGTTTTTTACAGCCTATACTTTGCACGCAGCAATGAAGTGATGAGATATGCGTTTTATTTAAGCGTTTTACCAGAAATAGCTCAATCCCACAGTCAATAAAATGTCCTGTAGTGTAAGATTACACTTTTCTGACATTCCCAGAAAACTTTTTATAAATAACACCTAACTGCACTCTGGAACACTTTCTGGTCCCTGTCCCTGCAGAAGAGGGAGTTCCTATCCAGTTTAGTTCCCACATGAGGGACCTTTCATGAAGAAGTCTTTAATGCCTTTTATTGCCAACTGTGCTACTACCAGATGTGATATGGCCTAGGCTCCAAAACTAAACTAACCGGAAAGCACCTCGCTGTGAGTCAGAGAGCCTTGGGAAAATCCCAGAGACCTCAGAGGAATGGAAAATTCACTCTGTCACAAGCCTCCTTTGGAGGAGTTTCCTGTGTTCCCTTGTCACTGCAGCAAGTCCACGAGGGGGGCTCAGCTTTGGAGGTCAGCACTAAGCGTTTTCTCAGTGTAAAGGAGAACCAGTGGCAAAGGATCTCCTCTGGATTAAGAACTAAAAAGGTTATGGAGGCTACTAAGGATATGGAGGCCTGCCGTGAACTGTGTCCTTCTCTGCAGCTCACAAGCAGAGACAGAAAACATCAGTAAAGCAATAATTACTTTTTGTCCTTTCTCCTTTTGGATTGAATTTATGTTATATTGCTATATATATAATATATATATATAATATAACAATATATTGTTATATTGTTTTATATATATATGTTATAAGACCAAAAGGAACCTATAAAACAGAGGCCAAATTAAAGTGACCTAGTTTACATTTTTAAACGCCTCAGGCTGAGACATTTATTCAAATCATCTCTCCAGTAGCTCTTGACTCCCAAAAGATCCAAGACATAACAAGCAGTCACTACATGCTTCTATTTTAGAACAAAAAAATCTCTCCAGGTGTAAAAGCAGAGTACCCAGTTTCGCAATGACTTGAGGGAAACTAGTCTTTCCTGCTGCTGAAGCTGTTCCTGATTTCCTCTTCCTGCCTGCCCTGGGCTGGGCATTCCTGCTGCTGCCCGAGCTGCTGCCGTCCTCCTCTGACTCTAAGGAAAGCCAACTCATCTTGCTGAGACGGAAACAAGCAGTGTGTACAGATATGACACTTTCCCCTACCTGTCTTCCAGCCACCAACCATTTTCAATTAGTGTTTTAGGTATCTTCTACCAAAGATATCACTTCTATATGTTTGAGTAGCTATTAATAGATTTCTCTTCCCCAAACTTTCCCAGTCTGTTACATCTGTTTCCCTTAACAGATGTAAACTTATAGCATCTATAATGCATTTTGGCAAGAAGTTCCTCAAGTCTACTTCTACTGTATGAATCGCTTCCTTTCCTTGGTTTGAACCTGCGGCCTCCTAGCTTAGCTTGCTGCCCTTTGTTTCATTTGGTACCCCGCTCAGGTCCTCCAGGTAGAAGATCAACATTACGATTGAGAAAGCAAGAATAGAAACGCAAGGGAATCTCACTACTCCATCACGGTTTGAGCAGACCAACACAACAACCTTCTAATACACCACAGACTACAATGCAAAGTATTACTTAGACCCGCTAAAGGCAGCTGTAAAGCATATGTCGTCTAAAAGTGGAAAATATTGATATAATATTCAGTTTTTCTATTCTTATGGTTTACAATCCGGTTACTCAACTTGTAAGGCCAAAAAGGAGGAATTACGCCTTAAGATAACACTGAAATATGCTGATAAGTATGTATCTATTAGTCAAACAGTAGAACGTACCCAATGGCCTCTGAGAAAGAATCCTGTCTCACTTCAGGAATCAGAATATGAGCACACTTCCAGAAGACAGGCCCACTAACCTTCTGTCTTACCAAAACATCTGTCTTCAGCCTCTTAACAAAGCGACACCATCCGCAAAATGACCAGCTATTCTCAAGCTCCCCATTCCTCTGCAAATCCCTCGTTCTGAAATTACCCAAGATGAACCCCCCTCGTTTCCATTCAAGCTTTTTGAATCTCACTTTTGACTTGCAACACATCCTAAATAAGAGGCACAAAACACCATCAGCCTTCCCTTGTGAACAGGGCATACTCTGGGAAATCACAGTTAGCAGAAGCTTGCGTGTACGTACATTAATTAGGCACATGATGAGGCACAGCAAAGCCAGTCTGATTGCAAAGGAGAATGAGGTGAAGACACCCCGTTCAGACTTTATTTCTATCGTAAATATACTCTTCCTTGTCTTTATTCCTTTGTATAGGAAAGAAAAAGAAAGCAGAGACTGGACAGAAAGTCAGCCAATTAAACTTGTCTGCAGAACTGCTTTGCAAGGCCCAAAAGTAAAGAACAATGCATGCATTTGCTATGATGTAATTTTGGTTTGGCGGCAGATTAAAAAAAAATTCCTAAACGCAAAGTAAGAGGATGTGAAGAACAGAATTCTATGTTTAAGTAAACAGTTTTGGTTAAAATTGTATAGGAAGACTTTTAAGGACTTGAAAACGCTTTGATAATTTGTGTGTTATTTGTGAAAATTAGTTGAATTTCAAGATAAACTGGAAAAGATATGTGCATATGAATAGTTGACTCAGTTCTGCACTTCTGTGAAGACAAAAAAGAATCCCAGCTTGCACTGGTGGAAAAGTTCCTCCTGTTACATTTGATAAGGATCAGATTTTCTTCTACAGGCTCTCTCAATCAACCTAGTATCATAAAATTTAAAAAAGTTTGCTCCAAATTATTTGAAAATTATGTTTCTCTGCCATTTTCTGTCCTTCCCATGGGCTACATAAGCACAGAAATGCAGTTTATCTGTAACTTCCAGCTGAGGCTGTCAAAATTATCTCTCTAGATTTTACAAAGTTGTAAGACCCAAAAGGAATTAATTGTTTTATTACTACTACCCATATGAAGAAATTCCCCTCCTTCTCTAATTCACTGCAGCAGAGCTCTGCTTTTGCATAGCATCTGCAGGCTATTAGTTTTGCAACTGCAATCTGTAATTGCAAAAACATGTAATTTAGGTAGGGCATGTGAATAAGGTCCAGGAAAACCAAAAAGGATATAATCCAGATTCTTTGCTTCTCTGACAAAACGTTAACCCAAAGTTTCTATATTTGCTTGCAAGACCTCAGGTCTTCTACATAAGACAAATTCTGTATTCCCAGAATTACTGCCCAACTGGAGACTCAGCCCCAAAAGAGCACACACAATACAAACTGGAGTGGGCAATGTTATTACACACACCTTTTTTTCCCCACTGTTCTGCCTTTGCAGCCCTGCCACATAAGCAGAGCGCCAACCAATGCAAAAAATGACGTGGTTTCATGGCCACGCTTCTTGGATCCAGTATCATGAGATGGACTAGACTGTAAATCCTGATTTCTCTCTACATCAGATTCCCCACAAAACAGAAGCTCAATGGGTAAAAAGAAATTTACGTCAGGCTTTCTCCAAATGCTGGATCAACATAACACTGTGGTTTAAAATCCATTTGCTAAGGAGGCTGTGCTCTGCTTTCTCTTCCAACTGAGTTCAAAGGATAGTGAAGTACTAGAACCTGTTGAACTAACTTTATGGTGAGATCTCCATCCTTAGAGGTCTACAGAGCCCACTTGACAATGCCACAGCCAACCTCACAGTGTCGGCAACAGCTTTCCCTCACACAGGAGGCTGGACCAGAGGGCTCCTCTGAACACCATTTCTAAGATCCACAAGGACCTTGTCTCAAATTTGGAAGGGTCTGTCAAGATTATGCTTCTGCCTTATCCTTTCACTGCCTTACTAACTTGCAGGCCATTCATGAAAAGACAGTAGGAGAAAGATGTTGATAGCAATCAATCAGGGCTACATACACATGAGAAACGTTTAGGAATAGCTACAGAAGTCCATGAAAGGCCACAGTCTGTGAGTGAACATGCCTCTGCCAAAATAATTTCCTTTCAAAGCAGAAGAAAGCATCCTTGTTTACGGAGCAAAAATGCCCACACATGCAGGTAGTCGGGAATGAAAGAGAACTTTAAAATTCTAACCAGAACAACTGTCAAGTAGAGTCCTGACTTTAAGCTGTTTTAAGTCAAGGCAATTAATTTGATCACAGTATGTTCAATCGTACAACACATGGCACAAATCCAGCCCTGGTTTGAAATTACTGTCTTTTTGCCTTCTGCAGCAACAGAAATAATTTACTAAAATCTCCCACTGAATCTCCACACTATTAAGATAGCTGCAAGGTAAGAAGTACACCACCTGCAGCTGTCACTGCAACAAACCCATCATCTTTGATGGCTCAGCCAAAGAGCCAGAATTTGAACGCAGATGCAGGACTCAGTCTGAAGGACAGCCTTTAGAAAATGGATCCAAAAGATGTCCTGATGAAAATAACAATTATATTTATTACTGGTGCACAGGTGAATGTACATTTTAAGTTTTGGATAGTAGAACTGCCAGACTGTAAAACTCCATTTTACCGAAGCTGCTAATTATTCTAAAAAGTACGTACGTGGTCCGTCATATTGTAGAAAAGAACCAAACTGTTCATTAACCCAAATACTGAACGTGAGCAGATGCATGCTTGAGTGGAACAACTAGCATGGGATTTATCTTAAAACATATTTTAGTGTCTGCAAAAAGAACGTACATGTCCTTTGCAGCCAGGATATCGGGTACTGTATTCAAATGTGGTTTGAGGGAATAAAATGACATTTGGACAACACCAACTTACATCTCACAGTCACTGTGACTTTCTCCCTTTTCCTCATCCTTCCGTTGATCTGAGATTGTTACTAACTTGTTGGCAATACATTCACTGGGGAGGGTAATGTATATGGAGGAGGAAACAAAATAAATTAAAAGCAGTGAGTGGCAAAAACCAGGAACAGCTTCAATACTAACGACAGGAGAGAATAAAGTAATAGTCTGAATTAAATTCTCGGCCAAAATAATTGTTAAATAGATGCAATTAAGGTTATCTAGAAATGATCCCAGTTCTGCAAATTAAATTTCTGCTCTGTCGAAGGTTTCAGTCAACAGTGAAACCCCAAGCCCAGTAGCAGAGGGTGCTCCTCTCTGTTCTCCCTGCTGGGACAGCCGCAGCTCGCTGCTGTTTGCCCTCGACTGCCCAAGAGCAGACAGCGACAGCCTGATTCTAATCTGCAGCCAGAGAGACGTTGCTTCTGAGAGCGCAGCAGATGTACAGGAAATTAGCAGCAACAAATCTTTCCTAATTGTGGAAGCTGAATCAGCTACACAGACATACATCAGAAGGACTGGAAAGTTTCTGTTAGAAACATTTTTTTATCCCTCAACTTTCTGGAAAAAGCAACTGACCATGAGTTCAGTCTCTGGCGATCTCCTCTTGCCCCCCATCCTCTAGCCTCTTATGCTCAAGGTACCTGAATATACCTCTTGATCTCTCCAAGGGTAATTCCTCTTCACTGAGATGGAGGGTATCACCTCACAGCAGTGGCAAGAAATTATGTTTAAGGTCAGAGACAGAAAGGTGTTTTAAAAATACAGGCAGTACTTTCAGTAAACTGCCTTTGACCTGTTTTTAAAAATTTAGGTATCATTTGCATTGTGAGTATCTGCTGGGTAAAGTGACTGTAGGTGCATCTCTCTGAGGAACCTAAAGAAATGGGTGCTCTTCCTTCTCTACTGATCTATCATTTTCCCTCCCCTGATTTCACTACAGAAAATGGTTTCCCCCTCCTTCCACATCCTGCCGAAGCTGAATAAAAGCATGCCTTTATATAAATATAAATTCAAATGCCACCGTCAAACCCGTAAGAATAAGACAACATGAGAGATACATAAAGAAACACAACCAGATAACAAGGAAACATGCACTCTTCCCAGCCAGCAGCGAGGCTGCATTTTTGCCCGAATCCCCTAGGATCTACCCAGAGCCCAGCAATGACTTCAGCTCATTGAGACTTGGGTGGGTCTCTGTACGCCTTGGCAGCAGGGACAGGCAAAGTTCCTAGGCCGCCGATGGCTGGACGGTGGTCTGGCACACTGGGGCCAGGGCTGGTGCTCCAAATCCAAGCTGCCTTTTGCTTTTCTTAAAATGTCGGTTCAGAGGCAGCAAGGTTTTAACATCAAGATGCAGTGGGCTGAATCCAAAATCGACGGCAGCGTTTTAATCTGTGCAACGTGTATCGCATTACAGATGCTTGTTGGAAAGATGTTTCTCATTGGGCAGATCCCAGGACATCTGTACGGCTATGGATTGATCAACTATTCATAGTTTCTTCTAATTAAAGAGATATTCAATATAATAACGTTAAAGAAGTTGTCACCTTTGTTACTAATAATCTCAGTTAAAACATGAGAGTATGAAGTTCCCTTTCATTTTTTTGACTGTCGGTTTGCTTAACTCATGTTTACCCCAGCCTGATGATCTTCCTCCTCTTCACATTTCTAGCTAAGTTTCCCTTCTAAATCTCAATTCTGAGTCCAGTTTTGTTGCTAAGTGCCTACTCTATTTGAATCTCTAGTGTTGCCGAGGAAGACGTAAATCAGTTCTGAAAACAGACTTCATTTTATAATGGGAAAAATGGCTACAAAGATTTAATGTTTTCCCCCCAAAAAGAAAACCTCAAACCAAAACAAGAAAACAACCTGATAGAAAATTGTCTTAAAAGCGGTAAATAAGTTACATCATTAACTCACACTTGGTGGCAAAATGGATCTGCATGCCTGACATTCTTCCTTAATCACCCCCAACCTACCTTACAAAAGTACACTTGAGAATGGCTGGGCAAATCCTACAGGTGGCTGACCGCTCTGACCCCCATGGCCACCAGAAAGGAGAGGAGGAACCTCCCTCCTTCAGCCCTCATGCTCCCTGCCAACCTCTGGCAATTGTCAGACTCTCCTGCGAGTCCCCTGAAATCTTCAGGCCATTTTTCTGCCAACACGATAAAATGGCTCAAGGACGGATCTGACAGAGCATGCACAACCAAGGAAACACTGGCAACAGGAACTCTTCTTTCTGGTGGCGGTAAACTGTTTAATTGGCTCACTGCCTTTTACCCTAAAAAAAAGCCTGGAAGCTACTCATGTAGCTAGGGAAGAGAAGAAATCATCTAGTTTTGAACAGCGTGAGAGCAAAGCATTATTATTTTCTTTTTTTTTTTTTTTTTTTTTTTTTTACTACAGCGCTGTCAGAACTCATACACCCCATCAAAACGTACAGCACTGTGATGGAGGCAAAACACTGCACTTCTCATGATGAAAATGGCAGTTTCCTTAGAGAAAAGCTTTCTCTTGTGACAACAATTGTTTACTTGGATCCTGGTCTGAAGCCTGACTGATAAATGATCAGGGGTGTAAACTGGCACAAGAACATCACACTCCCTGTCCGCCTTGTGACTGTGCATGTGAGTAGCTGCCCGTCTGTCTGCCATAGCAATTGAATTAGCAAGATCACAGGCAACAGCTTAGATTAAAGAGAGTGAAATGTCAGCTCCAGGAATATAAAAACGTAGCTAGATGCTTGCTTGCATGCTACTCAAAAGATCCATCAAGCTATAGCTTTCAGCCTGGGCCTGTCTCTCGTCCTGGAGAGCAATATGTTTTCTTCTATCAGTACTTGCCAACTCTCAACCACATTTAAAACATAATGGCTCAAGCAAATAGAAGCCTTTCATCTCCCCACTTAGGGTGAGATTAATTTTTTCCAGCTTTAGCTGTCTGACAGAGCTGTCTAGGCTCCCTTCAAAAACTATAGAAGGAGAGAGGCACCTCCAGAAGGAAATTCAGTCCATGCAGCGGAAGGTGTTTGGGATAGGTGGGAAAAACTGAGGGGCTTTTCTGCCTCTATTGAGTGGAGAAGGAACCTTGTGTGGTGCTTGAGAATTTGTGGTGCCTGGTAGTTTGTAAAGAAGCAACAGAAGTCTGTGAAATTATTTAAGAAAAAAACCAGAAGTATTAGAGGAACACTGCAAATCACGCAAACCTAAGCCAAATGTGGGGAGTGTAGCCAGGGCATTGAGGAAAGTTTTGTCACCTTCTGTTCATCATTGATGAGACCACAGCTGGAACACCATGTAAAGTTTTGGGTCCCCTTCTCTTCTCCCAGCCAAAGATGGATATGGGGAAACTGAAGAGAGGCCAGCAGAGGCTGGGTGGTCAGGGCTTGGGGCACGTGGTCTGCGAAGAGAGATGAAGGGAGCTGGGCTGGTTGAGTCTGCTGAAGAGGAGACAAGGGGGCCAACCTAGGAGCAACCTACAACTAGCTGAAGGGAGTTACAGAGACAACAGAGCCAAACTCTGTAGTGCTGGATGACGGCCACGTGTGGTGGTTTGGGACATTCAGATTCTTCACCTGCCAGACGGTGCAGTCCCGCGATAGGTCATCACAGAGGCGGCAGGTCTCCTTATTGTAGGTGGGTCCCAAGACTCAGCTAGACCAAGACACAGCTGATTTAGTGCTGACAATAGTCCCGCTTTGGACTAGACACCTGCAGAGGTCACTCCAGCAAACACTCCTATGATTTTGTGAACATTCACAGTTTGAGCGCAATTGTTAGCAAGTAAAAAACAAAACTGCAACACTGCACAAGACTGTTAGTGGATTTTTACAAAATGCTTTTCATTAAGGATTATTTAGAAATTCTGGTGTACAAGGAGGTGGTGCCAGTGACACCAAACAGAAATGAATTGGTGCAGTTCTCTGTGCACATCTCTCTTGACACGTGCCCTAACTTAAACATCTAGAAACACAATAAATGCTTTTGCCTTCAAGTATTCTAATTATGTACATTTTGCTTGTGAAACAAGAAGTCTCACGCTAATTTCAACATTTTCTGCCAACATACTGCAAAGTATGATGCAACCATATCAGAGAACCACAGAAGCCGTGTTTTCATAAATGTGGGTTTTAAAAATGAAATGCCCCATTGAAGCCACTGGAGTTTCCAGCTTTTCTAACTATTTCAAAATGCAGGGGACACTTAGGTCAAAGAAAGGCTCTACTGGAATTTTAATCATAGAATAAAGATGTGAAGAATGATGCATGAAGGTTTTTAGACAAGTTAAGTACATCGCTGTACTCTTGTACACTGAGACTACAAATACTACGGCAAAATAACTGATCTCACTGTGTGGATAGCATCAATTGCATGGGCACTTTTTTTTAACCACGTGAACCATGCTCCCATATGAGCCATTCCCTCTTTTTCTTACTACTGTAGTGGTTTTAATTCTACACAAAAAGAATGAACATCTTGGACTCAGCACAATTTCTGCAAAATATCAGAGAGGTACTGAGCACCCTGAAGGCACTAACTCGTAATCCTCTCCTCCAACACAGCTGGAGGGCCACTCAGCTCGTCATTAACCGATTTAATATGTGTAGTCTCTATTCTATTACCCCAGCTGATCAATGAAAAGACGTAATCAGGCCCACAACACGAAGGTACACAGAAAAGCAAGAGCCTGGGGCTAGTTCATCCTGGTGCATGCGCTCCCTTTCATTTCCATTCCCTCTTGCCCTCTGAACCTCTCCTGGCTCTGCAAAGCTACCCCTGACCTGCACAAAGGCAGTGTGAACTCCAGGCAGTCCCGGAGCTGCAGATCATTTCCCGCTCTCCCTCTGATCACACAGAAATCTCTTTATAAGAATACCAACAGCATGCACAGCCCTATAACAACTGCACATGCTGCCAGTGGGAAGGAAACACAGACAAGGAGCACAGCGATGCATCGTTTGCTGGGTCAGATTCAATATTGTAATTTCATACCAGCCAACGCAGCTGCAGCAAGGCTTTGTCAGGATGTTTTCAAACAGAAAAAGCACTGCAAGCAGATAAAGGTGATTTGTAACAGAATCGAACAAAAGGTACCATAGCCATTGGTGCCAGGGTTCTGGGTTTGTCTTCCTTCTTTTAATCCAGACCAGTCCTGTTCTCAGGCATCTATTTTCTATGAGAATTGAATTACTGGAAGTGACTTTTATAAGCAAACATGTAAATTCTTGAATCAACTATTGAGATTTGGAGAGACTAAGTAAATCACAAGGGCTGTCAGTTTTGATCCACGTGCAGAGGTCCTAATCCGCAGGATAATGGACGGTGATGGTTATTAATGGCCAGGAGAGCAGAGGAGGGATAGGAGTGCTGCAGGGATTTAAATGCCAATTATTCGAGAACATAGAGGACATCAGGCTGTTCTCCCTGACAAGATCTGCAGCCCTGCTCTCTGTACGCAGACACACATGTGCAAGATAACGAGACTGAAGTACTTACACACTTTTAACACTCACTTGTTACATCCTTTTGGCAAGTCACGTGCTGTGGGTAAAATCCTTATCCTGGACTGCCATCCCAAACTGACACTAACCAACTCTACATTGGAACAGAAATATCCTGTCATGACATTGCAACAGTTTACCCCGCTGGCTTAACACTCCTTTTTTAGCATTTGTAGTATCACCTCTGTGTTTAGCCTGAAGCTAAAGAGTTTCTTTCTGCTTGTGTAAACATCGTTCTTTACACTTTGTCTTATTCTAGAGAATATCCTAGAGCCACAATTAACTGCTTTTGTCAAAATTATACACCAAGAAAACTGCTGCATCTGTCCTTTTTCTCCAAATGACAGAGTGTTTATGTCCCATTTCATTTCTGTACACATTTCTCTATGTTGGTGCTTGAGAAACTAAGCTTGAGAAGTTCGGAAACTTCTTGCCTAGATGGTATGCGGCACCTTGGTTGCCTGCCGGAGAGTTACAGCTTATGCCTGTAAGCACATACCGAACAGATGGTTTAGCAAAATCAAAGAGGAACCCACAGTGTATTTCCCTGATGTCAAGGAAATACCCTTCTGGAGATGCTAGCCCCAGACTACTTGAGAGAGCAAAATGGTTCCTTTTCAACCTCATTTTCCAGTAGTCACCTGCCCAGCGATTGCCTACTGAGCTCCTGATCCTAGTGAAAAACTCCTGGTCTGAGCACTCAGGACTGTTCTTAGAAAGTAGGAGAGTCCCACGCTGGTTTCCTGGAAAGGAGATTAAACAAGGGCCTCCCAGATGCTAACAAGTGACTTAACCCAGGAACCTCCACACCAGCCAAGGCTTCAGGGAAGGAACCATCAATGAGGAACAGCTTGGGAATGTCCATTTCTATAGTCTCAGAGGAGAGTATTGTTTAACACACAGGAGCCTGGCTGGACTTAAATCAAGAGACAACAGCCTGTGTACCTTCCTTGCACAGAGCGAGCTCTCAGTCTGAGCACAGCTTAAGGTCCTTTTCCTCATATTGGGTATTACCCCTCTTTGAGATAGCTCATACTTCAAACCTTATTTTGGATAGTCATGAAACCAAGGAACAATAATAATCACTCATGCAATGCAATGCTTAGTGGACCTTTGCTAATCAAACTCCCAGGGCAGTGGCCCACGGGATTTAACAGATAGGCCATTTCTACCTAGGATTTTAAGCGGTGCACGTGCTGTTTGAGTTGTTCACCTGTCCCTCCCGCGTAGCTTTGCCTTCTCTTGATGAGAAATACTTTCTAGTGCCAAAATTATTCATGGGCACATTTTAACGTTTGTGATCAAAACACAAAGAGGATTCCCTCAAGAGTGGTTTACAGCATGAAAGATCTCTCAGCTTTGCCCAAGATATTCCAAATTCTGAATCACTGACCCAAAGCCAGACAGTTTCCATCAGCTATGCTGGCAAAACTGGAGTTTATCCAGCTACGTGGTGAGAAGCAAGCCATACCAGGCATGAAGCAAAATGATTTCATTCTCAGACCCATCTCTCCACTTTAACTGTCAGAAACAAAAGTCCACCCTACTGGGAGCTGGTATAGAAGTATATTTTTAAAGAATTAAGTGGTGAGAAACTGCTGTGGACACAGGTAGAACACACTTATATAGGACTCTAATAAAAGAGCGTTTAGCCATAGAGCCTACACTTCTGCAACAAACCCATCCTGATACTGGGATAAAACACAGAGAAGAAACAAAGACTGCATTCTGGGGAAAGGCCCTACTGCTTTCTAGGATTCACAGAAAGGAGATTTAGGTGACAGAGTCTCCTAACATGTCTTAGCCCTTTATGAGAAGCAAGTGAATTTCCGCAACTACTACTCTGTCCTTCCATTAGCCATCCTGGCAGATCAGCCACAAGGAACCATGAGTCCCATAAGTAGAAAACAAGTTTTGTGTTTCACTCTCCAACAGTTTTAAAGCCAGTTACAAGTTTCAAAGCCAGTTTACAGATAAAAATGTACAGTTAATTTTATCACGCTTCTTGTCCTAGAAATGTAAGTGATTTAAAAATAAAATCTGGAAGCTGCAAGTGTTCTGTTTGGTCCAGTGGGAGGTGATGATAATCTGTACACGCTCATAATAGCACCTGGGCTCTTACTTCATAAAATAAGCTTTGTGTGCTGTCCAGCTAAAAATCTGACAAAAGGATTAACTCAAACTGAAAGCAAATAACTTAATCTGACCAGAATTAACTCTAAAAGTGTGCCTAAGATTTTAAATGATGTTCTCAAATGTAATACTGTAATAATTAACATTCACTAAAAGGTAGGATTTATATTGTGGACGCAAACACTACTTAATGAAATCAAGAACATCTCAATTCTGCACATTTTGCCTCTATAAAGACTTCGTCTAGAGCTTGGACCGATATAAAAACTGAAAATGAACGGCAAAAAATCAGCAGTCTGAAACTGTGAAAATGTGAAGTCCAATTGAGAAAACAAGCACGGGTATTTCGAAGTGCTCTCTGAGTAAACTATCATTCAAGGCAAATGAAATACCATGAAGGTCATCTTTTCATGCAGAAGCTCATTCCTACCAAACACAAGTCAATGTTTTACTGGCTACTGCAGCTGCAGAGTTGAAGGTATCATTTATGTCTTTATACAGTTAGGGCTTGGTCAGCATCAATTCCATAATGAAATACTGCTACAGATCATAAGCAAGAGCCCATCATTCCTTTCTGGGAACTGTTCAGAATAATCTGAGCCAAATTTTCTTCAATGAATACCATGCTATCGCTAAAGATAAACGCATTATTATCTGGCATTATCAAAGCATTATGAATGCATTATTAAACTTGGGTTATTTCCTGAAGGAAAGGAACTGCTTCAGAGCTGCATTTCCACTGCCTGCTCTAACTGAATGCACATTACTTGTTTGTGGATAAACTTGTGTTCCTGCTCACTTTGTTGTCAGCAATTGACTGTTCTCTGTTCTTAGTAAGTGAGATACCGCTGTCACTTCCTTTACTGAGACAATTCCCACTTCATAATCAGATCTTCCTCCCCCACTTCCCGATTATACTTCTCTTGCCTATGTCCACACCAATTTCATAAGCAGTGGGTCTTTTACAGCGGCTTTCCAAAACCACCAATCTTCCTCTATTTCTTGCCCGCAACTCTTTGTCTGTCAAGCATGCAGCACATTTTAAATACATGTATACTGTTACTGGTCACGTCTGTCTGCAACCAGTTTGGGTTTTGGAGACATTTTTTGCAGTATGTTTTATTTTCACTACAATTATCTACAGTGTATGTTGTCCTTCCAAATACTAGTTTAAAAATAACAAAGTATTAGTTAGGCCTGGGACATACAAGGCTGAAAGAAGTTCAGTGACGGCATTAATATGATTCATGAAGTTCCAGCAACCATACAGAAGACAAATGAGTCAAGACTATACACACAAAACTCAAGAATATCTTTTGCTCCACACCAGACATATCTGAGTTACTTTTCTGTCTCTACTTACACATCTGTGCTCAACACTACATTCATTCTCAATTTTATCTGGAGGACAGTGGGGTTCAAAGGGACCCAAGGAGATAAAAATCAGAGTGAGTAAGACTTTGCTTCCAAAATGTCTTGGAGACATTTCCAAAGGAAACAAAACCCCACTTGATGCGACAGGCATTACCTCCCTTCTTAGAAACGCATTTTGCATTCTTGTTCCGGTCCCTCCTAACCACTGTTTGCATCTGGCTGAGCCAGACAGCTGCTGCCCTGGAGAGGCTATGCTGCAGCTGGTACTTGCTGGCTGCTCCTCTTTGGCTTCCACTCACTACACATCCGAGGTGTCTCATTGCCCGACTCCTTCGTTTCCTTCTTCGCTCAGCCTGATGGCCCGGATGCTGTCCCTCTGAAGCACACACATAGCCCTTTGCTTCTTTACTTTTGTATTTGTGTGCACATATTTTGATAGTCCCAGGATTAAGAGGCCATTTGTGCTCTACAGACCAACATACATTTTTAGACTTAATTCTAGATTCTTGTATTTCTCTCTGGAGGTTTTTAGACTAAGCAAGAACAGCCCTGACATGCTACAAGCTAAGTATCCATAAGACCACAGAGAACCCTTCTCCCCACCACCTCCCAGTCCCTTTGACAGTCAGCTCTCCCTGCTCCCCACTGACCAGAAATATTCCACACCAGGAAGGATGACAGTTTGAGAAAGACCAAAAAGAACAGCTTGCTTCACTGTTTTCATAGGGACACCAGGACTTTGGGAGGAGAAAATTCTCTCTGACATGGAGAAAATCCACAGTTTAGCCAGCAAATAGAGAATCTGTAACAAAGAATGCAGCCAGACTTCATTTTCACTATTGACACTTAGATAGAAACAGGAGGTTTTCATAATGGATTTTCAAATTTGAAAGTCAAATGCATCCATAATTTGACAGAGGCTGGCTTGCTGAGCTTCAGGGCATGCTGAAGCACAATCACACACACTGTTTGCTTTCTCAGATTTTCCAGGGAGGCAAAGGTTGGCCTCACAGAGAAGACTGGTTAAAGGGCGACCTCTGCTTCGAATGGGACAGGCAATTTTATCATAGATACTATGCCCTTACCCTCAGTTCTTTCAGCATATATTATTCTCAGCATCTGTATACAATATAGGACAAGACTTTAAAATCCTAGGATCCTGTAATAAAGTCATTTTTCCTCTCCATAGCTAAGGGCAGGTTCCCCAAGGAGAAACGGGAGTTTGTAAAATCTTTCTAAAATCTGCGTGTTAGCTCGCAGCAGTTGCAAATCCACAGGACTCAAACGTATAAATTAGCTACTGTGTCTTTAGGACCAGCAGGATGATGTGAGTCTAATCGTTGCATTTTATCTGAATGGAAGACCAAATTATACATCCCAGCCCACGGAAATCCACAAAGTCAACAGCAGAAAACTTCATGTTCAGTAAAAGCCACCCATTGTCAAATGTAACAAAATAGGAGAAAAGCATACGTTAGGACTGAATTTCTGGCTATGAAACATTCTCTGAAGCTGACTTCTTACAATGCAGTTTTTCCTGCAGGATGCAGATGGTGTCAAGAGTGCAGTGAGTTGTAACCTGCCTCACTCAATGTTCTCTGAATAAATTCAAACTATTGCTAGAACTGACTTGTGCAGCACAGCAAACTACTGCTATGCAAGAACGTAAAAGCCAGGCACTGTAATCATTTGCTGCCTGAAAGTAATATATCACCCCAAATACAATTAACACAACACAGGCTTATTACCAACAAAAGCAAAACACAACTTAGATATTTTTATTCCTAGCACATTGAGTGTTCACACAAAGAAAGAACAAAAGATCTGATTTACATTTGGCCTAGTCACTTTAGTGAAAATTTGTCTGCAGAATTTGAGAAGTCCTTAAATGCTCATTGCAGACGTTGGCTTGTAGGACCAGAAATTCATATCCATAATAATACGTTTCCCTGAAGCTCTATGATTTAAGTGCCATGATGGCACCAAAGTAGAAATTTACAACATGAAATTCTGGCCCTATTGAAGTTGGTGAAGGCTTTGCCACTGATTTCCACAGGGCCAGCATCACTCTCGCTCCAACAAATAATAACCAGAATCACCTTTTAATATCTATTTTTTTACTGCAATATACTGTAAGATATTGTACGTGCACTGCATTAAATGTAATTGGCAAACTTTGATATCAGGACACATTTGTGCTTTGAAACAAATAGAGAAAGTAGTGAGAGGGAATGCTAGTGGCCTTCTACATTTCCTAAGTGAATCAAACTTTAAACCATGCTTTCCTTAAGAACAATAATTACATTCTTAGCCTAAAATAATGACACTGTCCATAATAAGCCTGCAGAGATGTCATCAAAGGGTCACTGGCAGAATGTTCCAGGACAAGGACATCTACTGCTTAATCACTGCAAGTTGCGTGAGGATTCTGACCCTGACCACACAAGAGTGGTTCGATCTGGAGCAGCATTAACAGGCTGAAGTAAACTGGAATGGATTTGTTTTCTTCAATGATTTCACTTTATTACCTTTCAAATTAAGCTAGCTATTCAAGTAATCCTAGACACAACCTCAAGGTCTGAATACTGCATGGCAAAACAGATGCGAGCTCTGAGACAGAGAGCTGTTTCAGTGCCAGGCTTACAGGAGACCTGCCGTGGCAGCCAGACGCCTACCTCCCTGCTGGCAGAGCACCCTACACCAACTAACTTGGATTTTGCAGCCGTGCTCCACTGGGGTTTTAGAACAGATCAAGCAGACTGGATATCACAGATGTTAAAGGGCAGAAATCAAAGGGGTTGATAGAGCAACAGACTCAATTCTGCCTCTTGGAACTGGGAAAAATGGAAGGAAGGTTCAGCGCCAACTGGAGACTCCAGTGTGCTTCAGCAGAGCTCAAGCTGCCATACCCTTTTCACAGAAGCACGGCAACTTGTTCTCAGTACCCGCTGCACAGACCTTTCAGCTCTGAACACGCTCCCAAAACCAACCTAAAACAGCCCAATGTAGACACAGCCTGCAAAGATGTAGCTTCTGAGTGCTGGGCCATTTGGGGACAGCAGAGGGCCCAGGTGTGAAGATATACTACTGGGAACACATACCTTGTTACATTGCCAGGTATTCGTTTCTGCAATGCTAAATGACTGATGAAAACGATGGCTTCCGAAAAGTTAGGCAAAGAGAAAAAGTAAAATTAACAAGTTAACATCTCAAGAAATAAATGGTGATGAGCCCTGCCTACGAGGGATGTTGGCTGCTGAGGCCTGGCAGGGCTGGGAGACAACACTGCCTCAGTTCAAGAATTCTTTACTCACTGTCAGTTACATATTTCTTCTTCTTTAAAAATGACATTACAGATTCCCCTGGCAATGGCAAAAAATTAATTCCTCTAGACTCCCAGAGTGAAATCCCAGCTTCTTGTACGGACACGGCTGATCCAAATACAACTTTTATTTTCTTCTGTTCTCCTTTAAAAAAAGGAAAATCAAACTCCAACTGTAAATATGCAGACATGCAAGCCTTCCATGGCAAGGAAAGAAAATAAAGTTGAAGAGATGATGAGAAATTTGTTCTTACGGGTACCAAGCATCATCAGAAGATGACACAGCGCATTTCAGCTTTGCTCCCCCAGCTTGCACCTTCAGAAACCCTGGCTAAGTCCTACTATATGAGAGAGGCATGGGCAGCCCTTGCTAATGCCATTTTCTAGAAAATCCAAGGAACTCAGGGCACAACATGCAGAAAACACACAAAAACCGTGTTAAATTTTGGCTCATGCACCCAGGAGAGATGATGGGTTATGTGACACCGCACACAGAGCGGAAAGCCTGTGGAAAGAGGATCCCAGAGGCATCAGGTGGGAGGGATCTCTGGAGATCCATAGTCCTGCCTCCCACTTGCAGCAGGACCATCACCAATACCAGAACCATCCACTCCCTGGGACTCTTAAGTGGAGGATTCCTGTTCTTTTGTATATGGCTGTTAACAGTTTACTAAGTGCTTGGGAGTGTCTGTGTGGCAAACAGCCAGAGGAGGACAAAACCTACCATCTCCAGGCCTTGCCTTCTAACTTGGACAAGCATACAAGCAACAGGAGTGAACAGTCCCATAGCACTGAGGAGGAAATCAGTCCCCTCTCTCAGCTCCTAATCCTCACTGAAAATGGAATTCTGGTTCAAAGAAAATTAAGTCAGCAGTCCTCAGGAGAAGGTTGAAAGGGCACCTCCCAGGCTAGGGCCCTGCTGATGGCACCCCTCGGGCTGCGCGGGAGTCCTTTCTTCTGCACTCACAAAAGAATCCAAGCAAGTCATTTAAAAGTGCCTCAGGGCAGAGCTTGTCACTAGATCAGGTTTGCCCTGTTAAAATAATAAATGAGGTAATGCATAAAACTGCCTTCGATTTGAGGATGTTTCATTCATAAAACAGAAATACCATCAGCTTTACTACGAAATAAACTTCATAGATGGTTTAAAAAAGTCCCTGCACCTCTCCAAACCGTAGGGATTCTGTGGCACAAGACACCCTGTCCAAGGACAGCTCTGCAAGTCGAAATGAGAGCTCACAACTTCCAGGTTCTTAATCCAACAGTGCAAACAGAACCTATGTACTCGTACAGGCATTCAGGTGGACTACAGCAACGTCTGCAAGTAAAGAACTACGCAAACACTATTCCGCTTTTTGTTCTGAGTTTCCAGAAAAACTTTTATAATCAATTCTTCACTCCCTTCTACTCATCCTCAGGATATGCGGAGCCTGGTGCCAGCTATATTTGTGTTGCTAGCTGAAAGAACAGAGAACATGCCAAGCATTTAATAACAAAATTCCAGCCCTGTGACACAACCCAGTAATCCCCAAACTGGAAACTAACCTCATATTTCTATTCAGCATAAACCCTAATCCTAACAAGAGCACCTCTGTTTTTATTTTGCCCGGACATTTTCTAAAGGTGTGTATCTCACAAATTAAGAAAGCTACCATAGACCAAGTCGAACAGGGTTGTTACCTATGTACATATGGCATCTACAGATTGGTAGAATTATGACAACACAGAAACTGCTGAAACTAGTTATGCTTCTCTGTGTGCTCTTACACAGAACTGGTTATAGCTGGATGAGCTGCTGTAGTGGCAACTACTGGTTCCCCACCACCTTGGGACCCCTCTCAGGACACTCCTATGATGAGAAAACAAATGGAGAGTTGCAGGGTCCTAGGAAAACCACGGGCTATTATCTAATATCACAACTGCAAAATAGCAAGGCAGGAGGCTCAGCAAGCCACGAACACAGGTTCAGGCCAGGGACGAATAGGCATTATAGACATGTCTAGGGACTTATCAAGATCTCTGCAAAAAGGAGGGAACAAACTCTCCCAACCCCGAGTTGGTGTTTCAGCCACTGTTCTCTTTGATCTTTTCCATCACCAGATCCCAAGCAGCTTCTCAATACTGCAGCTGTCCTGGCTTCAACACCACTCGGGGCTGCAGTACAGAAAAAGCCATCAAACACCTGGAATTCCATTTGAAAGCAGCTTTTACTGTCACTAACCATGCTGCAGATGTGAAGATGTGCCTGACAAAGCTGTAGCACAACCCTGCGCTGTATCCCAGCACAGACAGCAGAATTGCTCATCTGTCTCGACTCACAAGTCACAAAGCAGCAGAAAAATTGTGCCAGTGCAGAGTCCTGTACAGCTGCAATATGTGACACATAAAACTGCAAATTCAAGTGTTTTAGTGGAAGACAGAAATAATATTATGTTAAGCTGTCAAAAATAATTTGTGCACAGGGTACATAAATTCCTACACCCAGAAGCACAAAAGGTTTATACACCTATTAAATAAATATCCAGTTAACTACTCCAATTACTGGCCTGCTACCATGCACAAGTGTTTAGCCACAGGGTTCATGCAATTTTGTGCTGTCTTGCCCTGGCACTATGATGTTTTATGCAAAGCTCTCTTTCCATTCCTAACTGTGATGGGCATATTTTGCAAAGACCATGATCTGGACATATTATTGTAAAGGATATACAGAAGCATCACTCAGTGCTAGAACAGCCTTACGGATATACACAAAAGGACAGAATTGAACAACTACTACACTTACTCTGCGAAATGACACAACATAGAATGTATCTTCCCTTCTGCGAATAGCTTCAAAAAAATCTTGATAACTCCTTGGAGAGGCATAATACACTTGCAGCTCATTACCTGAGTTCCTGCTGAAATAAAGAAGGGGAGAAGGTAATTATTTTAGACAAGAAAGTTAACTTCAGTGAGACAATGACTTTAAAGACCCGCTTTTCAAAGGAACAGCGGCTCTTCATCAATTGAAAGAAGCATGAGGAACATTAAACACAGGTGAAAACAGTGAAACTACTGGGTATTTTTTGAAAGTTCAAGGTGCTTTAAAGGTCTTGCTGCAGGAAACTTTTCCAGGCTTGATTTTATTAATGGTTTTGAGGCTGGCAAAAACCCTCTTGCTAGCTCAACAGAAAAAAAAAAAAAAAAAAGTTTCAAGTCAACCTAAAGTATCTGAAAAATTGTGATGACTTCTGAAAACAGATTTTAGGAAATTTTAGAATGAAATGTCATTCTGAAATAAAAAAATCAAAACTTTTAATATATTTTTAATGTTTTTTTTACTGCTAAGGATCCAATCACTCAAACTGAAAGAAGAGCAAAGTTAATCATAAATAGAGCTTTTTTCATTTACTGTCAAGTGACAACTTCACCTTCTCTCTCACCCACTTTTTTTTTTTTTTTTTTTTTTTGCATCTCTTTGGTCAACTCAAAGATTTGCTCTTGATTTTCACTTTAGACAGTGGAACAAAAATAAGATATTCACATAATTCTGGCTTATCTTTTTCACAATTCTCATCTCACGTATATCAGATGTGAGGAAAAGACACTCTAAACTATTCTAAGCAAAAACACTGGCAAGTCATACAATCATGGTACTTATCCACTGTTTATCTTGGAAAGGTGAGAAATTCCTAGCACATATCGCTATCATGTATACTTCCCTAGTCCCGTTCAAAAATAACACATTTAATCGAATTGGAAAGCTGTACTTACACAAACCTTCAACTGGACCTTCAACCAGTCATTTTTATTCTTTCCCAATTTAATAGCGTACTGACCATTTGCAGTATTTGTGGCCAAAACACTGACCAGGCTATCCCTCCCAAGCTGTCTTCTCCTGACCCAGATTTTAAACTATGGTGGCTAATTTAGATTATTTTGGTATGTTTCTAAAATACACATAACTACACACCCAAAACAAGGCACAAATCTATCAAGTGATTTTCTTGAGCAGCAGTAATAGTAGACCATTATTATCTCCTCTTCTACTGCTACCATAGTTCTGTCGCAATCAAAGGACTGCAGCTGCCAAGCCAGTTACCCTTTAACAGGACTGGGGGTGTAAGTCCTGAGGGACCAAGAGGCGGCAGCTCTACCTTATATATCCTCTTCAGCAAAACTATGCAAGTGAGGAATGGGATCACAGCCTTCACACACAGGAAAACAAAGACTGGAGCTAATCTGAGCTTGATTACTCATGCATAATAACATGTAGGCCCACCAAACCACCCCTGAGGTTCAGCACTGAAGTTTTACTGTGATAAAAGGCATCACACCCACGCATTGCTCAGTAAAACACATCCTGAAAATTGAAATAGGTCCCACAGATCCGTTTGCTCGCCCACACTCCAGAAGACACAGCTAGACCTAAAAAACAGTCTGTTATAACTCTAAATCCAGCCCTGGGAGAAAATTGTTCCACAGGACTTGGAAACCACCGGGCCTCTACAAAGCTCTCCTGGTCCACGGAATAATTCTAAAGCTGGTCCCAGATTCCAACTGATACCAGTAGATTACCGGTATTACACCATACCTACCTTTGAGCATCTAAGGGTAACCACAATGGACTGCTCCATGAAAGGAAGGGAGGAACTTAAGATCTCAAAGCAATTGCAAAGCTACCAGTTGTTTTAGTAATACCTTACCACATTACAAGAAGGCATCGTTAAATTGTGTATCCAAAACAGCGGTGCTGAGTTTGGCCATTTATTGGGAGACAAATGAGTCTTTTTTGTTTTAAAAGTCTGAAGGGCACTCTGTTATGCATCACAGAGCACTAGGATGTTGCACATATGCTTGTTTTAAGAAGGAATGAGGTTGTGGACACAGTGCTTTACGCACCATGGACCACAAATTTAATAGTGCAAAATTTAGAAACAGGAAAATAATTGGAGAGTCCCAGTTTGATATCTGGAGCCCTAAAAACACACTTGCAGAAACCCTCATCAAAATTACCTCTAAAGAAAGCTAAATAGACTGTAGATAGCTAAGAGGTTTTAATGTTTTTCCTGAAATCATCTTAATGTTTACCTTCCTCCTCTGCTTTGACTTCACTGCATTTTTAATTTATCAATTTTCTTTTGAAATCCAGGACCAACATGACAATGTTGGCATCCTCAGTGCTACAAAGATAAATCTAGATCCTGCTAACGTCCTCCTGTTCATGGATTCAGGTCACCAACAAGGATGTTCTAGAAGGTAAAAAGTCACTCAATTTCCAGTCACAGCACTGGTATTAGAAATTAAACGCCTTGACTGTATACTCCACAGGGGCAGCATCAATGACAAAACTGAATAAGCAGCACCTTTCTTGTCTGCCCAATCGATGAGGCACAAGCGCTGCAGGAAGGACCTGGGCTGGTGGCAGGCAAGCTGAATACGAGCCAGCAGGGCATCCAGAGGGCAACTGCGTAATGGGCTGCATTACGGTCAGGGTCTGGAGCACAGGATGTACAAGGAGAGACAGGAGACAGAGGGAACTGGGCTTGTTCAGCCTGGAGAAGAGGAGGCTGAGGGGGCTCTAAGTGCAATACTCAGCTTCCTAATGGAGATTACAATGGAGATGGAGACGGTCTTTTCTAACAGAGACACAGTACACCTGAAGTTAAACGCCCTCTAAGTAGGAGGTTGGACTAGAGATCTCCAGAGAACCTTTACAACCTAAACTACCCTGTGATTCTTTGTGGAATCTATGTGTGAATCTGTGGATGCTCTGTGATGGAGCATCTAATAGCTGATGGCTCTGGGAAGAACTGGAAGTCTGTTCTATGTTCTTAGCAGTTCCAGGACAGTCACAGCATGCAGCTGCCGTGACTCACTGGTCCTGTTCATTTAAACATCATTCATCTCTGCAAAAAAAAAAAACCCCTCACTTCCTTCTGAGCACAGTCAATTATTCCATGCAGAGCTGCAAGATGTTGCAGACTGCTTCTAATAATCCAGATATTTTTCTTAAAGAGTAATGCAAGCATGTATATTAAACTGCCTTATGCCATGAAGCTTGTTCGGCCAGTCTTCAATTAAAACAAATATCCTTCATCTGCCTGGAGAACTAAAAAAAGCTTTTTCTTTTTTCTTGTAAGTTAAGGCATATCAAAATTTAGCAGACTGGTTTCCATAACGTTTTCCTGCAGCTTGCTGTTTTCTCCCAGGATGATCCTGCTTTCAAAACAGCAATGCAAACAGCAGGGCCACAGCTGTCTTACTTTCAATGGCAACATTTCAGGTGTTCTTCTCAACAAGAAGTCCTCTTTATACTGCATTTTGCTCTTATACTCCTCTTTGGCACTTCAAAACAGAGAACCTTCCAAACAGTGTCACATATAACTCAGGAGAGAGAATTTTTGTTTCCTTAAGCTTTTCTCTCCAGTTCTTCATGTTGCCAGGGAAGAGGGCCAGGATAGGTGGGGGAAATCAGGAAACTCTGGATTAGTGTGTTCTAATAATCATCAAGGAAAACCAGGAGATGGAGACAAACCATGCAAATGGGATGCAATGATACTTTAACTTTGTCATAATAATTTGGTGCTAGCTATAATGGCTCTACTCTTGAAGATGGTGAGAGAAACCTTTCCCTTACCAGGCTCATGTCCCTTTGAAACCTTCTTACAAACTGATGTTGTTCCCCCAGACAGTTCCAAGACAATTCCCTCTTTTTTTTTCCCTAAAGATTCAAATCTGTTTAGGAAGGGACTCTGCGGAGTGAAGTAAAGATTTTCTTAAGACTCTTAAATCATTAGAAGCAGTTAATTTGCTCAGGGACAGAAATCAGGCCAATAAATGTAGGTAGCACCTGGCTTAAGAATACCTACAAGGTGAAACCTGGCATTTTTTACCATCTGTTGGTGAAAAATTAGGTTATTAAGTAGAAAGCAACAACAAAGGTGGTGTTCTGCCTTACCTGAGGCTAGTGTCTGTGTAAGGCATGGCCATTAGCTGGGAAATTGCCTTCTCACTAAGGGAGCTCTGAAAAAGGGGGAAAATAAAAAGATAACACAAAGTAAAAACAATAAGCATTTTCTTGGTTTGGCACTACATAAAACATGATGCACATCTCTAGCAAAGAGTTAATATACAACGGGGTGCAGAGGTTAATCAGTGCCCCACACAGTAAACGTGCGTTTTTCCACTGGTGAAACATGAATAACTGAAATGGCCAGCAAACAAACTGGAACCACAAAAAAGTGCAAGTGTTTTAATACAGTCAAATCTGAAGTCACAAATTCAGAGTCAGAAGGGAGGCTGGCACCATACACAAGAGTTGCACATATTGTGTCATCCAACTGCAAAATTTGCTATCACTGATGTCCGATTTGCAGAATTCTTCTGAGGTCACACCCACTTTGTACCTCTGCCAAGATATACTACCCATAACACACTTCTGGTGTTTGAAACACTAGAAGCACCCAAACTTGCCCTACTGAAATGCTCTACCATTCTCTGTTGGCCCCACTGAGAAGGAGCTGCTTTCTCTTGAGAAAAGTGCAGTATTTCCCACATTAAGTTCAATTCCTTTTAAAGCTGTTACTATCTTTTAATCAAATTAAACACTTTGAAAATTCACGGTCTTAATTTCATCCTTGCTATCGGTATGCCATGTAGATGAAAGGGATTTTAAAAAATGGGAAGTATGAGGACAAATCTTATAATTCTGTAGTCTTACCAAAACCGTAACCCTCTAGCAAAAATCTGAAAAAATGAAATAGGAATATTTCAACAAAACCAATCAGCTGTGACCCTCAACAGTGAGACAGATGAATGTGCTGCACATTTCTTTCCACTAAGCAACTGCTTATCCTTACCCTTCCATAGCTTTACAAAGCAGCCATAAAAAGGTTAACTATTGATTTCATTTTAGAAAACACTGAATGTATTTTGATGACTGCTAAAAAACCTGAAAACTTCTAACCGAGAATACTCACGAGTATAAACCTGCCTACCTGCATAACCCGTGCTTTCTGCTGTTGGTTATTTGACAGCCTTCTAGATCTTGTTCGTTCCACTTCATGTCTATGAACCCATCCTCGAAGTTCGTGATTCAGCCTAGAAAAGCCCACAGCATTATCAGATCAAAGAACAGTAGTAGAATTTTTTTAATTTTAGAAAACAGTTTAACTAGCCGCTATAAAAGACACTGCAGATCCCTACTTTTTTACCTTATGATAACTTACCTTTAACGTCAGAGTAAGAGAATAAAATTGCAAGCTTAAATTTATGAGGGTATGGAAATACCTATAAAGTACTGGGATCACAGATGTTTCAACATAAAGCAGATACACTACTTTCTTTTGCCCAATGAACAGTAATTCTGAAATTACTGAAGGACTAGTGATACTTAAAATCAAAAGTTGATCAGTTCAAGAGAACATATTGGTTAAGAAGGCTAAAACACAGCAAATAAATTTGAGGGAAAGAACGGACAAAGCAGAATGGAGATAAGGTTAATGACACACTCATATCTTTGGAAAAAGCAGAGCTAGGTGTTTTCTAACAGTGAATAAAGCACATCTGCAATGTCAGGTTCAGTCTGCTTGTACCAGAAGCTGAAGAGTAGGAGACCATCTTGTATGTGTTTCAGATGGAACAGGCTTTTAGCTGGACCTGATTTCCATATTGCGAACATTTCTACATATGAAGTGATTTCTCTTTCGAGTCATGAAAAACCTCTCGGCAATCAGAAAATTGTTATTTGGTTATTGCTAAACGACCAGTGTGAAAACTGAATGAAAATCATGACTAAAAACATCAAAAGATTACAAGGATCCAAGCTGATCTCCTGTCTCTACGGTAGCAGACAATGGACAGTGCAGACACTTACAGAGGCACTGGTCACATATGGGGTAAACACTATGAATGGATAATAACATCATTCACAGCTGTCTGTCCAATAGCACTCACCCAACACACAATTTATATCTAAATTCCTAATAAAAGCTTAAATGCTCAGAAAAGGCTGTTTGCTCACCTCAGCGACTCTGTCCGGTTGATCAGGGGCTGACAGGGGGGTGGGGGTGGTGAAATGTACAACAGTGGTTCTTCTGAGACTATCATCAGTGCTTTATTATCAGATACAGAACGATCATATCTGGGGGAAAAAAGAAAAAGACACCAAGAAATCCCTTTAAATAGTTTTTCATGAACCTTGGACCAAATCCAGAGAATAAGCACTAGCATCAGCAGACCCACAAAGGTTACAGCTGCTCCCATGGGACTTCTGAAACAGGGGAATAACAATTTCTATCAAACATCCAGCGTCTCAGTCAATTCCCCAAAGGGGTCTCATACCACTCAACACAGCGAAGACAGATGAGCATTAGCACATGTTGGATCTCTTCCCAAGCAGGCCAGATATTGAAAGAAAACGTAGTCTGTAAAATATTCCTATCTAAACTATGAGATCTCTGCATAAACAACTTACTCTTTCATTCCAGAGCCATGCAAGATTTGCTACAGAAATACTAAATTTAATAGCCACTAAAACCACGTAAATGTAAAGACCATGAGCTATAAGACAATGGAGCAGCCACAAACTACATTACAACTGAGTGGAGAGGATTTACATCTACAACAGTCTCCAGAAGCTAGCTTGGCTTTGATAAAAAGTGAAAAAGAGCACGTATTCCAATACAAAAATCCACAGCACTCTCAGCAAAAAAGCAATGACTAATATTCCTTTCTCCTAGTTACCTGTACCTCCCAAGGGGCTAACTACTTATCACCAAATACCTATTATAAGTACTTCTCTTGAGAGAGTATCAATATAACAGCCTTAGCCTCCTTGGTTTTGACACACAGTTAGAGCTCCTAAACCTCAACTTCTTTCTGAAAAATCAGGCATAAGAGCTTATGAACATCTTATTCATGTTCCCCTCTCTTTCCCAGCTTTCTCTCCATCTTCATGCCTGCTCTCCTCTTTACTGCATCTAGAACTGATAAAGGAGAATAAGAGCAAAGAGCTCACAGCTTGCCAAAAAACAGGGTGAAAGAGTGAGAAAAGAAGGAGGTACGCGCACTAGCGCGTCCTCCTAAGAGAATGACTCTACTACTACGTCTCGTAAGTCATGGTCTGAAACGTGCCACATAGGACACAAAGCCCTCACCATGGCTACAGCCTTAAAATGCTCTTGATTTATTGCGTTCTTTCTGCATAGCAAAATACATTCGGGCTTTCTGCACATCTGTGCCTGGCTTTGTTCAACCAGCCAAAATGCTCTACTGGAAAGGGACAATCTGATAGGATAAATCTTCTAAGGGGAAAACATGAGCTGGATTAGCCAGACTTCAGTCTGGAGACAATTATATGTTCAGTTATGCACTGAACGCTAGAGATCTAGGAAGCCTGAAAGCAACTATACAATTAAATAATGGGTAAGCATAAGGATGGACTCAGAGATTTCTAAAAACGTACAGTGCTAAGTTCAGAGTATGTTCTTAATTGTGAACTTCCCCAGTCTTCTCTTGAGCAACTAAGAAAATAAATACTACGCTTGAAAAGTAAGAAGAGATAGATAACATGACAAATACCATAACTTTGCAAGCTAAAATAAAGATCAGGGAAAAAAGCAGACAGATGAAGAACTGAAGAAGGTTATGAAAATCTCCATGACATAGTCTTGTTTATATGCTCTCTTTCACCACGCTGTCCCTAAAACCATACAATATAGCCACATGTACACTTCTGAAGCTCTAGGTATTGGGTAATCTTGGAGATAAAAGATCGTACTCATTTGAAAAGCAACTTGGTAAACTTTTTTAAATAATAAAAAAGAGAGATCAGCTTTTCAAAACACTCAGTTGCTCTATAAGAGCGGCAATGACTCTGGCCAAAAAGGTTAGCAAATGGAAGGGCAGTGAGGTCCAAAAAGCACCATTGCCCTCTGCCACTGAACTAACATTAAAAGTTTTCATCTAACCTGTTCTCGGGAATGATGTCCCCGGGTATTTTCTGAGCTGTGCTGGACTCCTGGCTAGCTGAGAACTCCAGAAGATTTCTGGTCCGGTGGCTGGAACTCGCAGTGGAATCAACTCCATTGGGATCTTTTTCGAACACACTGCAAAACACAGTAATGATAGAAAAATATATCGCATACATAAAGGGTCTGCAAGACACTCTACTGTAAGGTGCTAAATACACAGGTGGATCAGTATGTGGCTGCGGCTATATTATGTAGATAAAGTTCATGTCATATCTAACAAAAACATGATGTCTTGTGTCATTATATTACTGTCATTCAAAGCATTAGTAGGCAGAAAGCAATTCTGTTCTCTTCTTTAGTTTTAATCGTTCGAAGGATTTTGATGCTTTGGTTTTCATGTTCCCCCACAAGCTTCACCTGATGAAACTGAGATTGATCTGTTTGTAATCTAGATCTGCAGGCATAAGAAAATTACCTACAGTCAAATTAAAGTATCCCTGAACTTAAACTTTCATCAGCCTCAAAGCACAATTGATACAGTTTATATGAATACAATATGTAAGGAAAATACAGCTACCAAATTCTGTGCAGCTGCAAGCCTGGAATATTATGCCAGACATCTAACAAAACTGTACACAAACTTATACATGTTCAATTCTACTTGGGTTTAGAAACATTGGCAGGGCTGACAGCCCCATCCACATAGCAGCAGCAGGCCATGGTCCCAGATACCCCGTTGTCCTTGTCTGTGCTTGCGCTCATTGAAGGACCTTCCCCTGGGGGCTGCTCAGCCAGCCAGCCATACAGCACAGGAACGTCTGTGCTGCTCTCCACGCAAAGCCAGGTAGCAGCATTTCACATGGGAGCTGGAAAAATGACCAGACAACTGCTACGCGAGATCAACTGCATCCTAGTCCAGAAGGATGATTTGCAAGTGAGAAATTTTGAAAGCACAAAAACCAGTACTTTGAGATATCCTCTCCAGAGGCTAGCTTTGCTCTTTTGTAAACGTGGTTGCTTCCTGAAATATGGATGTATACTTACAAAATCAAGTCCTAAGCTTCTTAGCTGACAACAGCAGAGCGTCACCAGCAGCAACACAGCGAAAATACAAAAATACAAGACCCTAGCATGCTGATGAGATCTTTGCCATGCATGTTGATCACTGCCTACAGAGTCCATTTTAATTCATGCCTCACCTCTCCTGTGTGGCAGAGCATAAATTCTGCAGAGGAAGATCTCATTTTCCTATTTGTTACGTGGCATCACTTTGCAACAGGCAACAAATTCAAACGGTAATAACAGAGAAAGGCAAGAACTAGCAAGGAGGGCACTACATACTCCACAGCTAAGCAGAAGGCACGCAGACATAGATGCCTAACAATCCCCTCTCTTTTGCCAACACATTCGCGCTTCTGTTAGCAGTAACTCAGGTCTCCCCGTGAGTAACTGTGTCACGTTCTGCATAACCGCCGGAGCCAGGGCAAACCCAGATCCAGGCTGACGTCACTTGGACTGCCTCCTCTCCTTCAGGTTTCCAGGCAGCAGCACAGAATCAGGGCAGCAGAAATGCTACAGGCTCTGTTTTCACTAGGAACAGTGAGCAGAAAAGTACTTCGACGGTCTCCTTACTGTATACGTAGTCTAGTATCCAAATGTCTCATTGCTTCTACTGCATAGCATGGAAAGCTGGACACCAGGCTATCCAATTTTACAGAAACAATCTCCACTTTCTACTGTGTCTTATGAGATCATGTTTCTTCTCTTCCAATGCAAGCATCGGCACAGCCGGCAGCATACCAAGTGCAGAACCAGAGCTCAAAACTAAGGCTGATGCTTAAAGGGATGCCACACGTCCCTGCTGGAAGTCACTCCTCTGTGAAATGTCCCTACTCTACCTAAGTTGGAGCCGTAACAGGTAAAAGGAAGTTTATACATGAAACCAAGAATATCCATGATAAGAGCTGAAAGTTCTAACTCTCCTGCAAACTGTTTCTTCCCAGCCTGACGTGTATCAGCCATCCAGCGGGTCTGGTGTTTTATCCTGTCTTACTTCTTCCCTGTTCAAAATGACACACTGAACCAGAGAAACTTTCCGTGTAATTATTTAGTTAAAGCTGACAAATATCTAATCAGTAGAATTGTAACAAATCTGCATTTTTCCATGATGGTTCTTCCTATTTGCCTCGTTCTGCAAAGGCGATTCTTGTTATTTCAGGTTCCAGCTTGGCAAGGTGACAAGTTTGAGGTGAAGTGGCCCATGCAACATATTGCTACCCCAGTTCACCCTAAACTCTGAACACAAGTAGGGAAATCCAAACCAAGTCCATCAAAGATAAAGATAAGCACCGCTCCGCAATCACAGCTAACCTTCAGGTTTTGTAATTTAGTTGTTTTAGCTGTACGGCCACTCAAAACCACACACACCTCATTTTATTATATCAGCTTTAATAGAGACGAACTGTTTATTTTCACTCTTCTTATGCTTAAAACACCTTCATCTTTTCATCAAAATTAAAATTTCACTTTTGGCAGCAGCTAAGTATGGGATGTATTGACCTGGAAGAAGATATCTTCAGCAACAAAAGACAAAGGAGGCGGCAAACAGAGTATGTTTTGTCATCCTTACAGATATAAACCATGGCTCTCACTTCTGAGAATGTGGACACCAACTTGAGGACAAAATATGGTATTATTTACGGTATTCATTCCAATGCCCCTTCCTTTACCACGATTGTTACTTTCCACAAAATACTTCTTCTGAAGCAGGGCTAGCAGCAATTTCTGCCTTAAGCTACATGGGCTGTATTTACCTCTCCTTTCCCATTCATTTTTTTAGTAAAAGCTTCCTTCTCAAATTCTCAAATATGTCTTAAAAAAAAAAAAAAAAAAAAAGGAAAACCCAAACAATTCCCCTTCCTTGCTTCTTTGGTTTGTGGCAATGACCCAAAACCAAAAGAACTTTCATTTCGGATGAGGAAAACCCCACTACTTAAAATACCGCCCTGCTTCCACCTTCTAGTTACTTGGGGAGTTTTGTTAGGTTTTTTACCCATCTGAATAGAAGTTGTTGTTCTGTTGTACTTTCTTCTCCTTCCTTTCTCCCACAAGAGGTCACTTGTGGAGTTTGTCTGTAAATAGGGCTCCATCTTCAGGTGATAGGAGAGGACATGTAGGTAATGATGTATATATACTCCGACTTACCATTCTCAATGACATTTCCTTGCCAGGTGGGTACATGAGGGAGACACAGCATATCAGAAATATCCCTCCCTCAACATCTCAAATTGGCACGGGGGGAAAAAGCATGACTTAGGACCTTTAGCAGCTGGGATGAAGGATGGACCTCTCCTGCAAAGCTACACCTAGAAACACCTGCCCACCTGAGGCATACTGAGCTTTACAAGTGATAAGCAGAAGAGCAACAATACAAGCTGGACCAGGAGGGGTCTACAGAGCAAATCCCAACACCATGCCACTGAAGATGAAGTCAATATTGAGCATTTTAAAACATAAGGTAGAAGAGGCTAGAAACAGTGAAAAAGAAACGCAGATTATCCCATTCGGAGGGAAAAAGGCTTCTGAAAAAACAGCTCCTTAAAAAAAAAAAAAAAGTGTTAATATGTCAGATGGTAAAAGTGTGGACATTTTTTTCATTTTGTTGGGCTATAAGATAAGAATTTGGAAAAGAAAGAGCACTTTGGCATGTCTCCCCTAAGCAAGTCCTACTATTTGCAGTAATTGAGTTACTACCCCACGTTTAAAGTCAAGAAAGACCAAAGCTAAAAAATGGCTTTACTGGGAAAGACAACCAGTTAGAAATTGGAAGATGGAACCTCTTCTGTTTGGCCAAACTTACACCCATGGGGTGCCTACCAAGGCTTTGCAGCCTGCATTTGGACATCCCAGATACCATGAGCATTAAAGGGTTTTTACACAGCCACAAACACCCTGTCCAAGCTGGCTGACCTATCGGCTTGTTTAAGATTCAAAACCAGATCCAAGGAAAAAAAGAACCACTAAATACTTCACGCAGATGTTTGTTCTGAAGCGTAGATAAATTTGATTACAGGAGGGAAAGAAAAACAACACTTCTGTCATGGTTCTTCCAGGCATTCAATGGCACCTGATATTTTAGCTGTATTTTTACTTCTTTGGTTTGAATGTCAGTTTGATAAATGTGAAAGCCGGTCTTGCCAGGACTAAATTTCAGTTGTACTTCTGGCTGAACAACACTGTACACTTACGTTGTACAGTAATTTGTAGACAAAAGCCAATAGTGATATCATAACAAAGAGTTTTCTGGGGACAGAACCATCTCTGAATATAAGCTGGGATGCTCTGAATGGGCTAAAGTTGACATTGAAAGGAGACACCAACCGAGGACCTTGTCCTCTTCCTAAGTGATTCCAGATAAGGCTGCCACTGTGCCAAAAGCTCTCTGGAAAGTATTTCTCCTTTCTTATTCTCGATGAGGGCACCATCTGCTGACAGCAAGGCACTACCTTCCTTTCTTCTGCCAGGCTGCTCCAGAGCTACCCACTGTGAGTGCTGGGCTGGTAAGAGGAACCCAGCCTCTTTTCTCTGCTGGGGAGGATGAGGAAGGCAACCCAAATCAGAAGGACAATCTCTGTCCTTTTCTTGTGTTTTGCTTTCTTTAAAAAGCAATTTATTTCTAATAGAGCTGTTAGAAAAGAAAGGATGAAAGCAAGTATTGACAGAGCACTTATTTTTGCTTGGAAAACTACAGGTATTTGGAAGCGGGCTGACCTTTATTGCCAAGGCTTGGGCAGGCCTGATGCAAGCAGCCTCCACTGCAATGTTCATTCAGGGCAAAAGCTTTCTGTATTTCACTCTCAGCCCAGCAGCTGAAGGCATAGAGAAAAGGGTAAGTTATCAGTGAGTGCATCTGGCATTCTGTGCAGGCTCGGCAACTGCACCAGCAGGACAAGGCAAGTGAGCACAGCCAGGCCAAGGCACCACTCTGCCAGATGAACATGTGGCTGTCATCAGTAAAGGAAGGAGGAAGGAATCACTTCCTGCTCCTGCAGCTGTAGTTCCTAAGAAAATCAAGGGTATTCAATTTTATTCAAGCACCAACCCATCAAGAGAGGTTCTGAAAGGTCTGGGACCTGAACCCAAGTATGAATGATTCAACCTGTCCATTCCCTCTCGATTTCTCTCTCTCTTCAATGAGAAACTACAACACAAGACCAAAGGTGTGCTACAGAAGCAGCTTTCTAGCTTTGGGCCATCTCCAACACAAATGCACACTCAACTCAGCATTGAAATGTATTCTTTCAGTGTCACAAACATTAAAGCAAGTTTCCCATATTGTTAAGTGTTAAGAGCCATAAACGTCTTCTGGAGCTTCTGCTGTTTTTGATAAAATACTCAGAGAGCTCCATATTTCCTTGGCAGCCAGAAGGAACTGGCTAACATGGCACTGTTACATGCCTCTTGCTCTCATCTAATAGTTTTCACATTTCACCAGTTCCTCTCTACTAGCGTGTAAGAAATTAATAGCCCTTTGACTGTCATCATTTTTATGTATATTTGTTAGCATACTTCAGGTATACATCACATTTAAGTCTATTAACCTCCTGAAGATATATGGAAGGCTATCGAGGCTTGCAAATGGCAGAGAAACAATCCTTTTCTATCCTTCACTGAGTGCAAAAAAGACCAGGATTGGATGAACTGAGAGTAAGAAACTCACTCTGTTGTACAGATGACAATTAGTGGTTCTCTGTTCTCAGAACATCTTTTAGAGATGCTTCAAGCAGTCAGTGGAAGTTTATACAACACCATCTAACCTGCAGCTGAAGAAAATTGTGGGCCATAGGCACAGTGTTTAATACTTGGAGTTCACCACCATTGCCTCAGCTGGAAGGTGGCAACAGCCAAGCAAGGAGCCTGGCTGGCGAGTTCCTCCCCCATCACACTGCAAGCCTTCGGTGGTTTCAACTAACCTGCCCGACTTCACACTGGAATGGAGTGAGGAAGGAGCACACACACACAATCAGGAAAATCGCTAAGGCAACAGGAAGGAAAAAAAAAAATAAACAAGATACTGTGTTTCAGTTTCTAGTCATTGCCCTTCATTTTAGGCAGGTGCCAGACACATGGCTTTAGTCTGCTTGGCACATTATTACTCAAGAGGAAATTTGGGGTGTTTTCAAACATGCCATGACACTCCTTGATCTCATGATTGAGCTCACCTGCCAGGGCAGCACAGTGCTGAGGTCCAGACCATACTGAGACCTTGGCCCAGGACTGGCTGCTGTGGGTGGGATCTGCACTGACAAACCTGAGCACACAACATACACTGCAAAAATCGCTGCAGCAACACAACACTTGCAGTGTGTGATGTTATGGTAAAAAATTTACCTCCTTTGCACACACAGCTAATGCTCCCTTTAAGGGAACTACAAAATTATTTCTCTAACATCCCACCACCGAGGTATCCCTAGGTTCCTGCCTTCCGTAAGACAAGTCTGTTTCTTTAATCAAGGAGTCCAGCATTAAGGCTCAAACAGCAGCAAACTCGCACAAAAACACTGCTGAATGCACCAAACCTCAGAATAATCCTGCTTTCCCCACACACCAACTCAAGATTGCTCAGGTCAAGTAAGGTTTCTAAACCATACTGATACCAGTACAGGTGTGCTCAACAGATGCTGCTTTCAGCAGCCCAAATCACGCGTGCTCCAAAATCTCAGCAGGCCACGCTAGTACTGACTAGCGGCCTGCAGACTAGGAGGAATACTAATCCGGGTGCTGGTGAAAGACTTGGCTTTTTGCTTATTTCATCCTTAGAAGCAGCAGATTGTGGTAGGATGCCGCTGAACAAACCTTGGGCAATTTCTTCATTTTTAGTAAAAGATAATTAATCTTACCACTTCTGGGTTTTTTCCTAATGTTTGTGCTACCAGCCTAAGAAATGAGACACATCCTTACGTCTTTCAGGAGTCAAAAATCACTGCTTCTTCATTTGTTGCAGTCTGTGACAACAACAGACAAATGATAGTTCTCAGCTACCCAGACTGGTGTCTTTATTTGCAGATTGCTCAGTGAATCTAAATTTTAATAGATTATTCAGTTTCCAGGACAGTCCTGGAAAGTGGAGGAAAACCCATCACAACACTCTACAGAGGAGCTGCAATGAAGTCTCTACAAAGGGCCAGCAATTCTAGCACAGCTGCTGTAGGTCAGCAGGACACAAGAGATTTTGAAGCAGCAGCTTTACTTAACTCCATCAATCACCACCTCAGTCATCCTCCACCACAAATACAGCTTAAGAATTTTTGGTTACATCATCAAGTCTGTTTTCCAGTTTGAAAGGGGTTCCAGCCATACAGACGTGGCCAACTTGTAAGAAAAACCAAACATAATAAAAAAAATATTAAAAATCAACCCCCCTGTTCCAGTCTCTTTACAGATCTGCCTTTCCTCTTTTGAACTTCATATTTTTCTTTGTTTTCTGTCCACTAAATATCTGAAGTGGTATTTAGGACACATTCTGGCTGGCTGACATCTTTGTAAATGCCCTGTTGTTAGATGATGACCACCATGGAAGCTTCATCAGACTGATCAGGGTTAAAAAAAAAAAATAAAATAACTGGTTGAACATTTTTCATAGCCAAGAAAATAATGCTAGGACCACTAGCAAGTACCTGGCTTACATGCTTTGCTGCTACTGCCCCAAGAAGCAGAGATGCAGAAAACATATGTTTTGCATCTTCTGTGATCATTCTGCCTTCCCTACTTTTTATACATTAGTTGGGTTAGTTTTCTGCAAATATTTTACTATCACATGTAGGACTTGCATTAAAAAAAACAAAAACCAAAACCAAACATGCAAGGCAATTTATATTCAAATGGTAACAGGTAAGAAAAACAAAAGAAAAATATTCCCAAAATAAATACATGGGTTGTTTAGACTAGAACATGTGTTTCTTTTCCATTTGTTTCAGCATTGTTTGTGCTTGTTTAACAAATTTTCAGATCTGGTTACTACCCAGGCACAGTCTAACACAAATGTGAAATTAAACACGTAAAAGAGAGGCATCTAGGAACTGTAACAGTTTGAAGATTTTCAGATTTCGTGTTGTAAGTGATAAAAAAAAGTGCACAGCTAATTAGATGTTTCTTAATGCCAGAAGTCAGCAGTCTTTCAGGGGTGCCATGCCAGCTGAGAACACAGCCGTGCTGACGGACACCAGCTCTCACAGAGGGCAAGCATGACGGCAGGAGACTGTCTCTCAGAGATACCTGCCTCCAGATGTCGTGGTTCCAGCTCCCAGCCCTGCTGCACGCCAAGGTTTGCATGCTCACTGCCTTTTGTGCAAATACGGTGGGTTGCCAATTCCTGTCTTGTACCTCGTGGTATGTAAGACTGGGGCAAGGGGGTGACCTCTCCAAGGAACTGAATCAAAATGTACCCTTTTCCCTTCATACACCTCACCAATCATTCTTAAATAATAATAAAAGGAAGTTTTTATCGATGTTAAATCCAAATCCAAACAATTCACAAAGATTAGAGAATAGTTCATTGACACACAGATGGGAAATTCCTGGGCGCCTTTCTTCTAGTATAAAGCAAATAGATAAAATAGAAACTTACACTAACAGAATTCCTGCTAAATTACTTCTGCTTTTAATAACTGAAAGTTCCAGTTTTCTATAAAAAATATCAACAAACCTGAAAGAGTTTAGTAACATAGTACAATGTAATGCAGAGTTACCATAAACTCTGTACAAACCACTTTCATGACTAGAAGATATTCAATTTACATTTATATTAAATTTATATTTAATTCAACTTACATTCTTTTCTCAGAGATAACATGGTGCCACATCCAAGCCTGAAGGATGTTCTGAAAAGCTTGCTGGCAATTAAGCAGACTGGACTAGAGCCTCCCTACAATATTTTCAAACAGATTTCTTGGGTTGATACGCCAGCTTCTCTACCAGACTTTCAGCCCTGCTCTCATATTCCCAAGTCCAATGTTACAGATTACCCACACACATACTATGTTTGTCAGCATGAAAAAATGTGTGAGCAGAATAATTTTATCTGCTAAACTTGTTTGCCAAAGGCTGCCACATCCTGGATTGCTTCCCATAATCTTAGAACAACAAAACAGCACAGCCTCAGAGTTCTCCATGAAACATCACAAACATCTCACCACTTACATACACAGTCAAAAAGACTTAAGACCAATAAACAAAATTATGTGTGAATGAGTGTTAGTGCAACACACATCCATTAAAGCAGAACAAAACACGGAACTAACTACAAAGCCAACCACCCAGATGGGTTTTTTGTGGGATGCCAAGCACCCAAACACTGCACCTCTACTGACCCACTGCAGGCCAGGGAGGGTTTGCAGGACTGCCTCTCCTTCAGCTCCACATCTCCTTCCCAAAACAACCCAACCGCTTCCCTGCTTTCTCTGATTTGACAGAAACAGGCAACTAAAGAGAAAACCTATATACGTGTCCTTTTGTTTTACCTCTAGCCTTCAAAGAATCCTATCACTTCCAATTAAGAATCTGAGAAGCATCTTACAATAAGGCCAGCTCAGGGAATTTCAAAGTCTGCTACAGAATTTAGGGGGTGAATTTCCCATGATTTTGCTTTTTTTGGATGTCACTCTCTCTTTGCAATGGTTCAGTGGTTTTGAATAATGAAATATTCACTGCTAATATGTTTGAATCCTGTGCCCGAATGCTGTCACACCTCCATATGGGTGTGCAAGTGAAATGGTTTCCTACATAAAAGAAATAGCCACACTGCCACAAGGTTTCAAATCATATCTCTCTACAGCTGACTGTTGCATAGAAATTAGGTATTCCACAGTTAGCTAATTCAGGGGAGAAAAATACTTTTGCTGAACTATAAGCTAGCATGGATATTGTAACAAAAAGTTACTTATTTCTGTAAGAAGTTGCAGGGACTGAAAAGCATCACATATATTGGAACTTTCTGTTGTCAAGGACTAAGCAGAACAGCAATCACGACTACCACATTCATGGAGCCACCTTCCAGTGACACCTCTACAAGAGGAAGAAAATGTGTATGGGAGGAGTGAAATCTTAAGTAATGGTTTGTATATCCCCAATTCTGGGCCTTCCAAAGGGTACTACACAATAAACATTCACACCACCTTGATACAGTCTAGTATTTCAATTGCAGGGCAAGAATTTATTCTGCTAGGGGAAAAAAAAGAGGCAGAAAAGAACAGTTCCTTGCAAATTTGCTATTACATTTCTCTTCACTGCCAAAATCCAGTACTGATGCAGACCACATAGAATCATAGAATTGCTGAGGTTGGAAGGGACCTTTAAGATCATCAAGTCCAACCGTTAACCTACCCTGCAAAAACCACTTCTAAACCATGTCCCTAAAGTACCACATCTACCCTTTTTTTAAACACCTCCAGGGATGGTGAATCCACCACCTCCCTGGGCAGCCTATTGCAATGTTTAATAACCCTTTCAGTGAAAAAATGTCTCCTAATATCCAATCTAAACCTCCCCTGACGTAACTTGAACCTATTTCCTCTTGTCCTATCACTTGTCACCAGGGCGAAGAGGTCAGCCCCCATCTCTCTACAACCTCCTTTCAGGTAGTTGTAGAGGGTGATGAGGTCTCCCCTCAGCCTCCTCTTCTCCAGGCTAAACAACCCCAGCTCCCTCAGTCGTTCCTCATAAGGTTTGTCCTCCAGACCCCTCACCAGCTTTGTAGCCCTTCTCTGGACACGCACCAACACTTCAATGTCCTTCTTGTAGCGAGGGGCCCAAAACTGAACGCAGTACTCGAGGTGGGGCCTCACCAGTGCCGAGTACAGGGGGATGATCACTTCCCTAGTCCGGCTCACCACATTATTCCTGATACAGGCCAGGAGATGCTGTTGGCCTTCTTGGCCACCTGGGCACACTGCTGGCTCATATTCAGCTGGCTGTCCACCAACACTCCCAAGTCCTTTTCTGTCGAGCTGCTTTCGAGCCACTCTGCCCCAATCCTGTAGCACTGCGTGGGGTTGTTGTGACCCAAGTGCAGGACCCGGCACTTGGCCTTGTTGAACCTCATACCATTGGTCTCAGCCCATCGGTCCAGCCTGTCCAGATCCCTCTGCAGAGCCAACCTACCCTCAAGCAGATCAACACGCCCGCCCAGTTTAGTGTCATCTGCAAACTTACTGAGGGTGCATTCGATCTCCTCATCCAGATCATTGACAAAGATATTAAAAAGAACGGCCCCAGCCCCGAGCCCTGGGGGACACTACTTGTGACCGGACACCAACTGGATTTAACTCCATTTACCACCACTCTCTGGTCATGGCCATCCAGCCAGTTTTTCACCCAGCGAAGAGTACACCTGTCCAGGCCATGAGCAGCCAGTTTCTCCAGGAGAATGCTGTGGGAAACGGTGCCAAAAGCTTTGCAAAAATCCAGGTAGACAACATCCACATCTTTTCCCTCATCCACTAAGTGGGTCACCTTATTGTAGAAGGAGATCAGGTTTGACAGGCATGACCTGCCCTTCACAAACCCATGCTGACTGTGCCTGATCACCCTGTTCTCCTGCACATGCCATGTAATGGCACTGAGGAGGATCTGTTCCGTGATCTTCCCAGGCACCAAGGCACGTAGTTCAGGCACGGCAATTACACTGGCATGCTCAGCTACCACACTGGCCCAGAACAGCCAGACATCCAGGAATTTCTTTTTGCTTTATCTACTTTATTAAACATCAAACCGGTCAAGAAATTAACCCCATCACATTTCTATAGTTACCGATTATTGCAGAGATACGGACACAAATGGACCTTCCAGTCTACTTTGACAGCAGTTTCTTGCCATCAAGCTCAACACCTTACTCATTCCTGGGAATAGGGAAGCTGACACAGAAACTTTAGAGTACTGTGGTAAAAGACTTCCCACCCATCTTCTGTATGTTTCCAAGCCTCTCAAAACTAACAAGAGCTTCATGCATTCCAACTCCTCACTCTAATGTGGAGGCAACTAAAATTCCTCCCAGCTTCAGAAAGATTACTGGTTCTATTAATTCTCACCAAG
This sequence comes from Chroicocephalus ridibundus, assembly GCF_963924245.1. Taxonomy (NCBI): domain Eukaryota; kingdom Metazoa; phylum Chordata; class Aves; order Charadriiformes; family Laridae; genus Chroicocephalus; species Chroicocephalus ridibundus. Next base: position 27,467,783 of record NC_086291.1, on the reverse strand, counting down.
TATCTCTCAAGTGAGTGGTAACATTTGCAAATGCAGATGGGATGTATAAATCAAATGCTTAATATCTGGAAGCTAATTTTTCTGCCTGATAGTCAAAAATCCCAATATAAACCCTGAATGCACTAAGAAACGGTCTACCTTGAAATCATCCATATCAAAGTAAAATTATCAGCTGTATTTCACTGCCTGAGATAAACAGTATTTGCAATAAGTGCAAATACTTCAAAAGTAATTTCAGCTTTAGCAAATTTTCTAGTATTATTAAAAATACAAACACCAACATTGTAAAAGTTTATCATAGTTAGAAACAAAGTCTTCTTCCAGATTTATCCCATTCCTTTAGTTTGACTGGGGTTTTGAGAACAAATGGAGACACTGCTGACTGGGAATCTACTGAAACATCCTCCCTTTTTGAAAAAGCGAACAGCTTCATATAAAAGGTCTTTATGTTCCACAGCCGGGTTAACTAGACAGATAGGTACAAGAAGTATCCCTTTTTAGTTTCATCGCTTCCACAGATTTCTTTATAAAGTGTCTGGGAAGTAATGCAGCATTTCCTTCCTGCTCTCTGGTTTCTATGTCCCACTGATACGGTTCGAACAGGAGAGGTTTTTGATTACCACTTCAACTAATTAAGAGGAGGGAAGAACCTCTTCACCACTTCACCAGATCTAGAAGATAATATAGGGCTTACACTGTAATAAGGAAGATTGCTGCTAGACACATCTAATGGTCAGGATTGCAACGCACTGAACAGTGGTATCTCCTGCACTAGGAACTAGAAGCAGCTTAAACTCATGGCTATTGACATTAGCACAGGTACAAACAAGCAGATGAGCTCCCAAAGTCTGTGACTTTTTTTTCTAAAAGGAAAACACAGGTCTTTAATCTCTTCAGGTATAAATGGAGCAGACAAACTGCTATACGCTGCACTTAAAATGCCAAGCCAAGAGAAATTAAAAATACAAGATCTAGCTCGTGTTGACAGAAGGATTCCAAAGGAGGAACCATTATACAGCTGAGTCTTCCCCTATGCAAGGGGAGAGTTACGGACAGAATTCAGGTTTCAAGCTCAAGGCTTTAAAAAACAATACTGCCCGTGTTAAAGATTCAAACAAAAATCGCAGGACAGCAAACTTGCTGTGCAAAGAGAAATTCCTAGGCAGCTTACCTCAATGGACCATAATTCAACATTATGAAAGCCAGTATCACCATCACACACAGGGTCCTTCTCTTTGGAGATGATACTTTGAGCTTCTGGTTCTAGACAGAAAAAAAACCAGGAGACATGCGATAAAAAAGGGGCACAGACGTGCAAAGGTACGTCAAAAGCTAAATATACCAAATTGTGCTTGCTTTTTAGATTTATATTTGCCTTATTATGTATGAATACATGCCAGAACTACTTAAAAATAAAACTCTTTTGTTTGTACATTATATTCAGCTTCTATCCAGTCTATCTTCTCAGTGAAATCTTCAGAAGCACCATGAAATAAAGAACTGAAAATCAACTAGATAATGTGACAGCTCTCCTGACCTAGAGTTGATGAACGTCCTGCTTGGAGTGGGAAGCTGGGTTAGAAACCCCCACAGGTCTTCCAGTCAACATTTCCGTGACTGGAAGACATTCTGTTCTAGTGCCTGCCACCTGAGCAACTGTCTATATAAGACGACAGATCTCCCTCACAATCTCTTACCTCTAATACTACTTCATCCAGCTGCTTCTTCAGTGTGCTGTTTTCTTTCTTGAGTTTCTCGTTCTCCAATAAGGCTGCCTCCAGCCTCGCCTCCAGTCCCAGCATGTATTCTTTCTTTTTCTTCCGTGACTGAAAGGCTGACTCCCGGTTTTTGATCATGCGCTGCTGCCTTCTCAAGACATTGACCTGGACAGACAGTACTGAGGCCTGTTAATGATCCACAAGTTAAAAGTGCCTTTATTCCATGCATAATTTCTGCTCCTCTATTTTGTCAGAAGTCTGCACAGATAGCTTCCAGCCCTCTGCTTCAAAAGAGCTGAAATGTTCAGCAGGGAGGCAACTAGGAACCCAAGAATTATAGCTCACTAATAATGAAAAAAGAGGTCCTGCGCTGTCTCTGTTTTCTCCTGTGTTCTCAAACTTCTATGTGTAGGAGACACAAAATGTATACTCAAGCAGCAGCTTGATTTCATCAATCACATCACAAAGACAAGAAATACATATCTACAGCTTTGCAAGGTAGCAGGAATGTCTTCCACCTTCACTTTACCATACACCATTTTACAGGCTACAATTAGTCATCTGTTTTCTTAACTGGAAAATCCTATGGTTTTTCAGTCTGTCCTGCACGGAAACCATTTCCACACTGATTACACCTGTTTCTCTACCCTTTCTAGCTCTGCTATATAGTTTTGGGAATTTTGAATACTGTCTCAGATTGCACATTCTGTGTGTATCAAGCAGTTACATGGCAGTTTAAATGCAGTCTCTGGGTGTATCTACACTGTCATTTTAATTCAGATCAGGAGTGTGGCGTTGATGCACGTTTCCTGATTGTCCCACTTAATGTGCTTTGGTTCACATCACAGAACAGTCTCCGATAGAGCACACAAACTGTATTCCCTCTGAATGAAGCTAAACTGGCAAATATACTCCAGAAGGGCACATAATTCACTCCAACCACTAGCAGGCATTCAGTTTGCAAGACGAGACCAGAACAGTTAAAATAACCTCTCCCCATTCTCCAACAGTCCTGATGAGACTGATTTTTTTCCCGAGCAGGAACAGTCTATCATCTCTTACCACTTACTCATTTTGTGGTTTGCACTGAGTGGGACAACTTAGACTGAAAGCATCTTGCTGCTGAGAAGGACAATGATGATACTGCAGAGCTATACAGAACTACATGAAATCCTAAATTTAAACACTAGTCTGTTGATTTCCTTTCCCTCACAGATTAGCAACAGCAACTCTGTTTTTACCAATGAGAGAACACTTCCATTACATTATTAAGCTGCAACAGGATGTGCCTTAATGATGTTTACTTTGAAAGAGAACTGAATGCTGTATCTTACACAGACCTGAACGTCCTCCAGTAGCTACCAACATACGCGCTGGAGTAACTTGTATCTATTAGAGCATGAAAGCTAAAGAAAAAAAGACAAGAACTATCCTAGAAGTATCACTCTAGGAAGAAATAAACAAGTCACCGAATATTAACTTTAATGAACACAGACAGTGTGCTTCAGTTAAGGTCTGGCTACTTAAAGAACCCCAACCATAGCTTTCCAACTCTCTCCCTGTATATACCCACACACAGACAATATGTTGCTCAAGGGCTTTGGTGTCTGCAAAGAAAATTGGCTACAGGCTGTTTGAAGAAGTCATTCTTCTTCATGATACTGCAGTCTGGTGACAAAGACTAAAAAAACCCCACGTTACAGTGCATTAACATTTTGGACTGTCTCCACATTGATCTAATTGCTTTCTGTAAAGATCATTTATTATATGTCTAGTCTGCTGCCACCACCAAAAGTCTGTGAAACTATTTGTACTTACTCCAGTTTCTCTCTTTAGCAGAGAGTGGAGAAGGAAAAGATTTTAACATATTTTCATTAACACTAAGCTTTGTCTTGAATTTTTTTAAGTACCACAACACTTACGAAAACTTCTGCAGACATATAAAAACTTTGGAAAAAAAAGATTCAGGCCAGCCAACGACTGCAGTGTATAGAACACACCAGTTTTGGCCAGGATCTTTTCAACTGTCCAGAGATGAAATAATGAGTTCATGCAGCAGCTTTGGCTTGAGTTGTGTGATATTCCCAAAAAGTAACTACATTCCTCTTTTTAAAAAGAGGTTTTGCATCATGAAGTCAAACAAAGACGACCAAATTGTTTACATCCATTCTTGTTTGCAGAGCTGCTCAGGATTATTCACTAGTGGATAGCTTTTGACTATGTGTCTACAAACTCTGGCAAATCCACCTGCTTCCCTGGAGAAAACACGGAGTTAGAGCACCAGTGCAGTGTTTGTACACTAAAGTACATCCTAAGGTACACCTATTGCTATTTCAGACACTACCAGCTACGTTTCAGATGGTATTTATCTAGACTGCCCTCCTTCACTCAGCATTCTCCAAATGCTGTCATGCAGCTCTTCCCAGTCTGATTCAAGGCAGTCTGTGCAATCACTGCATTTCAGTCTATGCCACTCGTTTCTTAAGCTTGCTTAAATGAAACCAAGCTATTCATGTCCTTAAGTTACTTTGTTTTAATTGACAATCCCTAAAAAAGTTTAAGGTCCTTGGTGAACCCTCAAGCACTTGCCTGGATTTTCTTGGGGAAAAAGCTACAACCGCACACTTGATCCTACCTAAATCTGATGCAGGAAACAGAAAGAGTTGTGTGTGTGAAACGGTGCAACAATGCTTGAACCTGGAAGCAGTGTGGCACTAGGCGTTACATAGCTGGCTTGGCATCAAGACAAACATGCCCCTTGCTTGAGCATTTTGATAATCAGAAGAGAGAGAGGAACTAATATATAATGTTAGACTGCTTGAGTAACATTGCTTTGCAGAAGTGCTGAACAAAGATGAAGCGTAGAAAACACCTCTGCTAACTTCTTTTGAAGTCTCCCTCTTCGTAGGTTGCATTGTACTAATTTACCAGTCAAGACAGTAATTTCTGGTTCTGAGGAGGCACAGTGACATTGGCAAACATTGGCATTAAAGTCAAACATTAATCAGTGATGTGGCTTTTGCTGCCTAGCTTTAAAAACTATGCCACCGTAACACGCACATAAGAAAGATGTTGTAAATATGGGGAAGTGAAAGGTTCATTGCAAAACCTTGCTTCAAATAGTACTAACTAGATGCAGATTGTCCTCTGTCTTCAGTCTTTACAGAGTCATGCACTTTGCAAATAAACACTGCTACCTCAATTTAGTCTTCCAGTGAAAACTCAGTTCTGAGGAAAATTTCACCCCCATTCCAACGTAAGCTATATTTCTAGCACAAGGCGATAAGAATGTCTCCCACATTCCACAGTTTTTGGTACACACACTGGGAAAGTTAACAAAGAGCTGAAAGTACAAATCGCTTTAACTTTACATTGGCTGGCTTCTTACCTCAGCCCATGAAAGCTGCCGCCTTTGAAAATGCATCTCAAATGCAGGACTATAAAACCTATACAAGTGTTTTCTCTGTTCTTATGAAAGATCTCAGTTTTCTTGTCTCTAACTCAACAGAACACAACTTGACTACAGCATAGAAAATAGGATTCTTTAACAGAAATCCACACTTATGTTGAAGTACTTTTGTGTAATCTAATTTTTTCTAAATTTTCAATTTATGGTTTGTTTTTTTTTTTTTAATCAACACAACTGGGAGGCAGAATTAAATGCTTTTTCACTACAAAGTGGAAACACAAGAGAAAGGCCCTATAAGGACACAACTAAACAGGATTCCCTCACACACTTACCATTTATGTCCTCACATCATTTAATTGCAACAAGAAAAGCAATCTGCTTTTTTAGTTAAAAGCCTCTTTCCTTCAACCGGAAGAGTAACTTGCTTAGGCAGCGTTTCTTTCGTCCAATTTCCTAGTGTAAAGTTCTTGACCAGTTTCCCAGTGAAGAGCGACCGCACTGAAAGCCTGGTACTTCCCCGTGGCTGCCAAGCTGCATAAACGTGTGCCATCAGGACAAGTACAATGTAGAGCCTCACGCATATGGCTTGCTATCAGCTAATCTCAGTCTTACCCATTGGAAGGGCTGAGTGTTATAATATAACAGTTTATCCCTCCTAAGCCCGAAAGAAAGTCCTGCAGTGTTTCTTTTTATCCTGCAACATCTGCAGAGATTAGCAAACAAAAACACGTGTTACAGAGCTCAAGTGACAGCTACATCTGTGCAGCTCTGAGCGCCACATATGGTGTCTACAGCAGTCGCAAGATGTTTTAACCCTGCTGGCGCCAGCTGTATCCTGAAACATTTGTTCTTTTTCAAAATGCTGTTTCACAGTACGTGCCAAAGAGCAGTTGCAAGTGTTTTTTCGTGTTTCAATAAGCACAGGTAAGACATGCAGCATTTAGGCTGATACCAAGTCTTAAAATTGCCTTCCTAGAACAGCTTCAGGTGGAAACACCCACAAAACCATTATTCAAAACAGCTATTCATTACCCCATCTACACTGTCACAGATGTGTATATGAAGCATGATGACAATACAGGGGTTTTGTCAATTAAACCTCATATTCAGACAATGCCAAGGTGACATGCTAGTCCTGATCACAGGGAGTCACAAATCTAACAACTGCTGACAGGTCTCTTCAGTTTGGCTTTGCATGGCAGACAATTATCGTTTAAAAATGCAGCGCTCAACTGGTCTGTCTACTGACAGACCTTTGTTAGCTTCTCGCAAATTCAAGATTAGGTTTCCATTGCAGTCTGGCTGCTGAATTACTTGTAGCAAATAATTTTTCATTTGAAAATGCAGCCCCCCACACAAACAAGAATAGTGAAGAAAATTTAACATCAAGCAGGAGTGGCAATTCTCAGACACTAGGAAACCATACAACAACATCCCTCCAAAGAAGCCAGAAGGCACATGCCTTTGAGAAACAGTGCCCCGCGCTGCTAATAAGCAGGTGACTATACTGCAAGTTTTCATGGGAATGGACACCAGTGTTTTCTCCCTCACACCAAGAGATGCGATAGGACTCTCAGTTCACGACAACTGTGCTTGGAACACCACACTGGAGAATGACACCCCGAGAGTTTAAAAGTCACAAACAAGCAGCTTCGGTACTTTCCGCAACCGTGCCCTCCTTTGGACAACACCACACAACCAAAGCAGCTCCAAACTACTAAGAACTAAATCAAGTTAGCACCCAGCTTGATAGCTAGTTAAGATGTCAAAGCTGAAGGGGGGAAAAAAAACCCTACACATATCAAAAGCTATTTCTGTTTATAGCTACTGCTTACTGTCAGCTACTGTGGAAAAAGTTATTTGTTTGTGCAGTGACTGTTGAGAGCTTACCCCTTCTCTATTCATTCAGTATATGATCAAAAGGGAGCCTGAAGAGATTAGGATCACATGAAACTCAATACCCGAAGTTTCTAAAAATGATGAGTAAAATCTGGGGAGATAAAGGGGATGGAAAGAGAATCAGGCCTACTGCTGACATTCCCAATTCATCTACTTCTACTTTCATTATATGGATTAGAAAAATGATTCAGCACTAATCAAAAATCAGACAGATCAAATCTTTGTGTAAGAGAGCTCCAGTCATTAAGAGCTTGCAGTTGAGAAGACAAGTGAAGGAAAAAAATATATTAGCACTGTCTTCTGCCACAATGCTTGCATACCTGGTCTGCAACTCCAGGTAGGCCAGCAGATTATCAAGCTGTTCCTCCCAATTCTTTGCCAAGCTGTCGAATTCCCTGTTTGCTGTTAGAAATCCTATTAGACGAGCCCAACTACAGCTTTTTCTTCCTGAAGCCTCAAAAGTGACCTGGTTCTCCCACTATGTCCCACGTGCAGGTAACTGAAAACTGTTTCCAAGCTTTGGTTATTAGCTATCATCACATGGTCAGAACTTACATCCAGCCCCATCGCTGGTGTGGTGCTTTGAAGCAAGGGCTTAGTCACTGGTATTTTGCCACTTGTTGAGCCACTTCCAGCAGCTGGAGACAACGTGTTCACTGCGTGGTTGTGAAGTGGTGTGGTCCCTCCGGTGACGGCAATGACCGGCTGGGAGGCAGGAAGCACCCCAGAAGCCTGGAGCTGTACCACGGTGGGCTGGGGGAGCACCACCGATTGACCTACAACACAAGAACAAACAGGAGTGCTCGGTGTTATATGAAATTGATTTGTACATGACTAGTTTGTAGGGGAATACTGATACAGGAGGTGGAAAGTCTCCTGCCTCTTCCTGCCCCTCACATCTATCTCAAGTCCAATTCTAGAGCATTAGTATACTGCAGAGGAGAGGAATGAAAAAAAATAATCTCAAAAGCCTGCAAGGCTATCCTGCAAACCAAAACTACACATATTAAAAGGATCCAATAAATCAAGCTCTCTCCCAAAAGCTCTTCAAAGTTAATAGAAGTTAAAACTTCAAAATGTTACTAATTTCAGTATTGCTGATGCTTGATGCACTTTGAGCAACTTTTTCAAAGAACTTAGCCAGCTTACCTCAATTCTCCTTCTCCCTTTTGTCCGTCCCTACTTTATTGCTGTAATCAATGGAAAACTTACTACACAGAAGTGACTCATACTATACAAACCAATGTCAGAATCAGCACAGAGAAACAACAGTGCAAGTTACACTTTCAAAACTAAGTTAAAGCTTTAATTCACACTAAGACAAGACAAATCTTTTTTAAGAAATGTCTTAGGTAAGAAATTTTATGCACAAGCTGAACAAAGCTTAAAGAAAAGCAAGCATAAAAAAATGAGGCAATATTGACAGATTTTGAAATGGAATTAAAAACAGTCACTTCCAAGAAATTTCAGTCCAACAACTACAGTTAACTCAAGCAGGTGCTTAAGTAATATTTTGTTGTCAGAAAACACATGAACGTCTCTCTAATCCTTTGTAACAGGATGACCTCTCCAGCTTTCAGAAACAGCATGTTCCAGCTGAGCGTTCCAACCAAAATGCACAATGACGTATTACAGCATTTACCCAACCTTCTGGAAGGTGAAAAATGAAGTAATTCACCTAGCGCCAAAATCTTTATGTATGAGGTGTAGGATTAAATCTCCTTTTTTGCAGAGCTGAGCTTGAAGACATCATAAGTTAGTACTACCCTATTTTAGAACGTCAAATGGGAAATTTGAGATTATTTCAACAATATTTTTTATGCATGAAGTATGTGATGCTCTAAGATCATGCTTTATTCTATAAGCTTCATGAAAGGGACTATAAAAATATCATTCCTCCTGCTCCTTTGAAGATAATGGTATATTTCACACTGGTAGCTCCAACTTACCATGTGCAAGGGATTTTGATTAATGAAAAAGATCCTTATGGCTTTTGTTATGGAAGCAGCACAACAGAATTTTTAAACGCATCATCGGTTAAAGAAAATACGTGCCATGGAAATACTTTCCCCAAAGTATTTCCTCTACAGTTCCTCACAGAAACTACTCTCCTGACTTTTCTCCAGGGAGAAGGAGAAACTGATATTCACAGTATTATACTTGTATCCAAAAAATCCATATCCCCAACATTCCTTTTTCCAGATGGTATTTTATCAACTGGAACATCAGAAGGAATAAGAATTAGGTCACACTGACTGTGTTCTAAGCAGTCTAACAATCTTAGGCATGTTGTAACAAATGTCAGCATCTCCAGCTTTGGCTTAACTCCTGATGGAAGAGCAATTAGTAACGAAGACGAATTTTTCACTGTTGCAATAATTTCTAGATACAGGCCCTTAAAGTATTTGTCTCCTTTTCCTTCCGTGTCTCGGAGCCTGTACAGTCAACTGCAAGAGGCTGCAGCCATCAGCTGGTGAAAATGAGCAACTGCATGTGACAATTTCGGCAATGCAAGTAATGTCCATGCTGCCTTAGCTGAAGGGTAAAATAATGCTTTGGATACAGAAATGAAGGCTCAAGCTATTTCAAAAATCTGTTACAGGTCAACAGGAGGAATGAAGAATTATCAGTGGACAGAAAATCATTTGCCTCTCATCAACATCAGTGTGCAGCTGTAAGCAACTTTTCTAACCTCTAACATAGCTCTCAATTTTTAGCAGATTTCACAACATCCTATTTGATGCTGTTTAGTGAGATAGAAAGCCATAAACTCATATTTCCACCATCCTGTGGCAGTTTCACATGGGTAAAAAAAAAGCTCTTATCACTCCTCCCAAGCTTTCAAGCTTCATTCAAGCCATCCTAACTGATCCTGCTGTATCTTCCTTTGCTTACCACAGAATAGCACTGTAATCACCTTATGTACCACTTGCCGTCATAAGTGGAGGAGGGCAAAGGGTCCCTAGAGATGCTTCCAAATCAGCAGTTTTAGCTCCACAACTGCCAGTGCTCAACGTAGTCTCTTTTGCTATACTGCCTTCCATTCCACATAACGCCCAGCTGAGTGCTGTTTCTCATCGGACTACATGAGAGAGGAATAAGGCCATCTTCTCACCCTAAAGCTTTTTCAGCAAAGCATGTAGGAAGCATCTTTTTTCTCCTGCCCCTCCCATTTCACCTGCCAAAGCGAACTTTATCCTAGCAACCATCCCAAACAGATACAGTGTTTACCCTCAAGACCTGGCTCAGTCAAAATAATTCACCTACCTTTAGGAGGTGCTGGCTGGATGTTAACAACTGGCTGATGCTTTGGCAGTGGCACAAGGGTGGGAAGAGTCTGAATAATGATGGTTTTAGCCGGGATGCCAAGATTAGCCTGAGGTTCTGGTACAGCAGGCAAAAGAGGTTTGGGTTGTATCAAAGGCCTGGACGCTGTCTGACCACACCTCTTCAGGGTCCTTGCAGAATTATTTGCTAGGAAAGAAAAAAAAGAATCAGAGTTGGACCAGAAGATACAGAATAAAGAATTCAAGCAGTAATAACAAGGCTTTTGGTGTGGGTTTTTTTTTTTACCCATCTATAATATTTGTTAAGAACAGACACATCTGATCACAAATTCAAGTCAGAAATGACAGGATATACTAGTGTTTGTTAGTTAAACATTCACATGCAAGACAATACGCACTATCTACGGAATCAGAGTAACCCAGTCTTTCATACCAGACCGAGAAGTGATGCTGACAGCAGGCTTCTTCCCTCTGTCTCCTTCGGGGGATACTGGGCTTCTGCAGCTCTTGCTGTAGAGAGAGATGGGAGACATCTGGGAGCTACAGCTGAAGTCCACATCATCCTGCAGACAGAAAGTACATGAGATTAACATTTCAGAAACACGTAAATGTGTCCGCTAGCAGTTCAGAGTATAACAGCCTTCATCACATCTGTATCGCTGCTTCAGCGAACAGGAGAAGGTTTTTGTTCTGCAGTTTTATTCTGGTCAATGCCAAGTACTACCGAAAACCAAAAAAGTACCTCTCCGTTTGCCCCTCTGCAAAGAGGGGCAGATGCCAGCAACTGCTAGACTTTAGAAGGCATTTTGTTTGGCAACCAAGCCAATATGCACAACTGAGGAAACAGAACTGAACATGCTCTTTTTAGAATGGGTCACAGCAGGGGAGGAAGGAAAACATCACTGAAGGGAAGGTGTTTTTGCAGGGGTTGAAAAAATAAGCTGTTTCTTCTAATGCCATGAAGTTGGTGAGACAAGTAAATCACTGGGCCTTTTGTTTGTCCCAGCTGTTTGTGAATGACTGCTGCTATGTGTGTTACATGGAGGTTTCTGCATACAGGCACATTCTGCACCAGAGAGTCGACAGACGATGGAGACGGAACTGAACAACTCGAAGTGGCTGGTGATAAGGGTTCTGTCTTCACACTTTCATCTGCAAGAGGCAGATAAAGAAATTTTACTGTACAAGTGTTTAACTACGGAAGATCAGTAAAGAACATATGGCCCTACACCAGCTATTTAATTCCTGAAGCAAGGCACTGCAGAAAACATAGTGAGATTAAAGATACTAAACAGCTTAGCTTGTAGAGCAGCCCTCACCAGCTGTACCTACTGTACAGAAGCACAGCATGACTTCTCATTACAGAGGCAAATGCTGCAGGACATCAAAGAGTTTCACATAAGTTACCACTATCCTGAAGTTATAACAGCTCACCCTTGTGGGGTGGTGGGGGGGAATAATCACACTTGCAAAATACAAAAGGTAAGTTACCTTCATAAGTATGGCCTGCAAGATTCCAAAGATCCGAGTCCCAGGACATCAAATCCAAATCAAAATGAAAGTTACAGAGATCATTTTCCTGAAATGACAGTTCAGAAAAAGAAACAATACAAAAAGACAATATACGTTGAAAACACCAGCCGTTATGTTCACATTCTTATAGCTCTGGAAAACAAAACAAAACTATCACTTCAGTTGCCTTAAGGGCTTTTATCTCTGCTGCCTTAAGGGTACAATTCCCAAATGGAATGCACAAGACAAGGCTTCTTTTAAAGCTTAGAACTGTAGGAAAGGAGCATACCAGTTTCAGACCATTGCTAATTACTGTACTTTGTAATTTGTACTGCACATCAGTAATTTGTAAAGTGGAAGTTCTAAGTCCAGTCACTGTACCACTTTATATAAAACACAGGTTTTAGCAACTTGTTGGCATCCTCCCCTTCATCTTAATTGAAAGACTAACTCGATGCCCTTCCATCATCAGATCTCAAAGCACTTTATAAACAAAAGCAGCATCAGTGTCAATTTTCCATCAAGAAGAGAGACACAAGGACTGACTTGCCCAAGATCTGATGAACAGTATGTATTAGGCCTCCCTATATTTGAATAAACTGACATCATCATCTTCTAAAGCCAGGGACTCCAGTTTCCTCTTCCAACAGAAAAAAGAGACTAAAATCACTTCATATATATTATTTATTGTGTGACTTTTAAGACAGTGATCAGGTTTTTGCTCCGTTTTTTCTACTGATGCAACTGTAAGTCTCAGTTCCCTACTCAACGTAACATTTTTATGAGCACTTGCATGAAAGATACAAATATTACATGCCAAATTTATACAAATATATAGCAAAGATTTTCCTGCTAAAAACTATCCTGCAAACCTACCTCTCCTTACATTCTCAACTTGCCTCATAAAGGGAGGCTCAGAAAGTCTGCAGAGTGCACTGACATTAGTATTCACAGGCTAGGATGAAGAAAAAACTCATCAGAGCATATTTATGGGAAGAATGACCAAAAACCACAGCCTGAGCTGTGCAGTGAGAACCTCCACACAGATAATTAATGCTGATGGGGATACCCTGCCCTTGTACAATGCAGCAGTTCCCAAGTCTTCTACAGCACCTGGCTCTACGATGCCTGTACGCATGTTCTTAGTACTTGAGATTGATGTTGGATAACCCAGGGGTTGTGCTGGACGTTGAGTAGGACACAGTGAGCAGAGAAAAGGCGGGGGAAAAACCGGCAGTGAAGAACCCATGAGGAAGATACCCCGGGACAGAAAAAGCAGTATATATGATCAGAAATGGTTTGCAAGCAAAGGGTTTAGGAGAAAATCCAAAACCAGACAAGAATACAAGAAGTCATATTACAGGCAAAGTGACAAAGCATAGCATGGGTGGCCACAGATGTAGCGGGCCCACACTTCTCCACAATTCTCCTCCAATGGAGCCCAGAAACGCACTCTCCCGTCAGCACGGCCGCGCAGGGGGAGTCTCCCTTCACCAGGTCAGTGACAACACAGCTTTCCCTGGGCGCAGCGCCTCACACTTTCACCTTACACTCTCCCCTTTAACCTCGGCTTGTAAATCTCCGGCTTTGACGCCGACAGCTTACTCACAGACGGACAGGCCGGCATCTCAGCAGCTCAGGCAGGGCTGAACGGCTAAAGGCCTGTAAAGCCTCCAGCACTCCACCCCGGCAGCTCGAGTGCCTCCCGCCAGGTAGCCGCCCTGAAACCCCTGGCGCTGCTCCCCGGAGTGCCCGGTACTCACCTCGGGCTCGTCCCTCGGCGCCCGCCGCGGCTCCGCGGCGCCCAGCAGCTCGCTCAGCTCCTCGCCCAGCACCGCCTCTGCAGGAGAGACAGCGGCCTCAGCGCCGGCCCGGCCCCGACGGGGAGCTCCCCACCGCCCGGCACCACCCCTCGGACCCCCCTCCACCGCGCTCAGCCCAGCTCACCCCAGTCGAGACCCGCCCCCGTGGCCGGCAGCAGCCCCGCCGGCTCCCACTCGGCCTCTGCCATCGCCATGGCTTCCGCCTTCCTCCCGAAACACACGTCTCCTTCCGGGCAGCGCCACGCCCCGCCTACGGCGGCCGCCAGCGGACAGACGGCGGGGCGGGGAGTGGCTTCGCTTTCCCACCCCGGAGCCCGCTGCGGGGGCCGTCCCCACCCGCACCCCGGCACACGGCGGCGGCTCGTTAGACACTGGCGTTTATTCAGGACCAGCTGACACAAGCACGAGTTGGGGGGCCGGAGCCGCGGGGGGAAGGTCCGTGAGGGGAAGGGGCTGGGGCTGGCAGCAGGCGGCGGAGGCGGCCCGCGGCCCCGGGTTGGTCTTCGCACGTGGGCGGTGCGGGGAGGCAGCTCCGCTCTCCGGGTGCGGGCGGTGGCGGTGTACAGGCAGCGTGGGTGGTGTCTCCAGCCGGCAGCATCGGTCAGGACTGCAGCCGGGGGGGGCGAGGTCCCGCTGGGCCCCGGCCCGCGGCGCTGGGGGACACGGTGCAGTTCGGTGGCGGCCAGGCTGGAAGCAGAGGAGAGGCCGGGCTGGTGTTACCCCTGAGGTACCTTAGAAACTGGCATCTTTCACTGAGCAAGAAGCAAAGAGCCGTAGGAAGGTTAACAAGGCCTTGTGTGTTTGTACGCGTTGTATAAGCGACGCACGCCGTGCTAACGAATATGCCCCTGAAGAGGAACAGAAGGCTGGTGATAATAAGGGAACATCTCTCTGCAAGAGGCGCCGAAAACCAGCCGAGAACCGGGCAATTGGTAAAAACGACACGGATCTGCAGAGGGAAAGGTAAAGGCGGCAGTGGGAGATAGAGACCACCGACCCAATCAGAGACTGAACAGAACTGCCCCCCTCAGTCTTCTGGAGTATGTGCACATCAATTAAAGGACATTATAGCTTTAAATGAAAGTGAGAGACTGTACGAACCCATATAAATTGTTAAGATAAGGTACTAACCAATAATTGTAATTAAGGGCGTGTATTTCTGTGTTTTGAATCGTATAAATATTCCGAGGAGGTTGTAGGCCAGTGTGCCAGCTTTGTGGATTAGCACCTAGTACCCATCTCTGCGCAGAAATTATTTAAATAAATACTTCCGCTCTTGTGTGTACATTGGCATCTTGCACACCAGGTGAACAACTCCACTTTTGGGACGACACTCCCCCTTCCCCTCCCAAGGGGTCTCCCCACCTGGGAGCGCCCCAGCCAGGAGGATAGCTGCCCAGGTGAATTTTCCACGTGACTCCCAGCAGGAGCAGGGGGTAACGGTGGAACATTTCCAGGATGCTGCGAGAGCACAGGGTGCTGCAAGCGTCTCGCAGGCGCTCACCTTACAGGTTGGCATCATACGCTGCGTTGGTGAAAACACCAGGCGATCCTAGGTCACTGGAAAACAGAGACAAGGGTGTCAAGATGGCAGGAGCATGAAGGGCAGGGGTTAGCACAGCCCCATCAGCCCTGAAGAAGGTTCCACTGCGTCTAAAAGCAGCCTCACATGGGCTGATCTGGGTGACGCGGGGTCACCACAGGGCTGTGATGGGCACAGGGCAGAGCCACCCTCCTGCACAGCACGGCTCTCACCTGGTGGGGTTCAGGAGCTTCTTCTTCTCGTCTGATAATGGTGTCAAAATGTCCACATGGGTGATGCAGATAGAAAAGAAATAACCAGATCTGTTTAGTGAGGGACTTGAGAAGCTACAGCAGCAGTGTCTGAAACCGAACCAAATTTGACAAGTACAGGAGGGAGCGGGGAGAGGGAGCTGAAACAATTGGCTTCTTCCCCTTTGCAATTAAGGTGTTTTTCGGACTCTGCCCTCCAAACCTGGCTGCTGGCACTTCCAGCTGGACAAACTGCCAAGGAAGTGCTGCCAGATCAAAGTGACTCGCAGCAACTAAAACTCATGGATTGGGGCAGTCACACTTGTTAAACTTGTGATCCTCCCACCCTCTCCTGGGACTCTCTAACCCCCTGGTCGGAGAGCCCCTGGCCAAACTGGGGGGTCTGCGGGAGGTGTTTCTGTACCTCTGTCACTGAGCCGCTTGGCGAGGAGGGCAATGAGCGTCCCTGAGAGCACGATGCCCGCTACTGCCAGAGCTGTGCCGCTGCTGTAAGCCAGGACTTGCTTTAAAAAGGGGGCACCATCCTCTGAAACAGATCCACAGACCCACAGGTTAGAAAGTTGTCAGAAGGGCTTTGCAGCGCCCAGGCTGCTGGGGTGCCCCCCACCGCATTCAAGATGTGCTGCAGGAAGCTGGACACTCCCAGTGCTAGAGGAGTTGGAGGTCCCACCGTACCTGCACAGACTGGGGGATGCCTGGTCCAGTTCCCTGTGGCTGTGCACCGGAGCACCTCTGCTCCCATCCGAACAAACCCCTCCTCGCAGGAAAACGTGCATGTGGAGTTGTATGTGAAGTTCCCATGCAGGTGAGAGCAGCTCAGCTGGCCTCTGCTGGGGGGGTCCAGCACTGGGCAGCTGATGGCTGGAGATAAAGCACAGCGGTAGCATCAGTAGGACAGGACTGATGGTGGTGGGATGGGGACATGTGGGCTGGGGAGCCAGGTCATGAGCTGCCATGGACAAGGGGTGCTAAGGGGAAGGGATGCTGGGGAAAGCAGTCTGCTACAGCGGAGCACTTCCAGAAACGCATGTGATCACAAGATCTACCTTTGCAGTGTGGGGCATCCCCAGTCCAGGTCCCTGTGGCCATGCACTTGCGGCTCTCTGGCCCCATCAGCACAAACCCTGTCTGGCAGGAGAAGACACACATGGAGCCGAAGGCAAAGTCCCCGTGGAGGTGGGAGCAGGCGGCCTGGCCCATCTTGGGGGTGGCCAGTGTTGAGCACTTGATAGCTGAAAGAGTAGAGAGGCATACTTCAAAAAGAAGCCAGGAGACTGCTGGGACCAAGAGACCAGGGAACATCCTAGTGTCACGCCAAGGCCAATGACACCCTGAGCTCTAGCAGCAGCGCTACCTTCACAGTGTGGGGCATCCCCAGTCCAGTTCCCTGTGGCCGTGCACTCACGGCTCTCTGGTCCCATCAGTGCAAACCCTGTCTGGCAGGAGAAGGCACACGTGGAGCCAAAGGCAAAGTCCCCGTGGCGGTGGGAGCAGTTCAGCCCTCCTCGCTCTGGAGCACTGAGCACCGGGCAGGCAATGGCTGCAGAGATAAAGATACACTTCAAGCAGAAAGCTGGGGACTGCAAGGCTTAACTGTTGGGCAAGAGGACCAAGACACCAGAGAACATCCCAGGGTCACCCCAAGGCCCATGACACTTTGAGCAACAACTCTACCTTTGCATTGTGGGGCATCCCCAGTCCAGGTCCCTGTGGCCGTGCACTCGCGGCTCTCTGGCCCCATCAGTGCAAACCCTGCCTGGCAGGAGAAGGCACACGTGGAGCCAAAGGCGAAGTCCCCGTGGCGGTGGGAGCAGTTCATCTCTCCTCGGTCTGGAGCACTGAGCACCAGGCAGGCAATGGCTGCAGGGTAAGGAGACAAACTTCAAGTAACAGCGAGGGGACTGTGAAGCTAAACTGTTGGAATGAGAGGACCAAGACACCAGAGAACATCCCACAGTCATCCAAAGGCCTGTGACACATTGAGCAGCAACTCTACCTTTGCATCGTGGGGCCTCCCCAGTCCAGGTCCCTGTGGCTGTGCACTCATGGCTCTCCGGTCCTGTCAGTTCAAACCCCGTCCGGCAGGAGAAGACACATGTGGAGCCAAAGGCGAAGTCCCCATGGAGATGGGAGCAGTTCAGCTCTCCCTGGTCTGGAGCGCTGAGCACTGGGCAGGTGATGGCTGCAGAGGTAGAGACACACTCCAAGCAGGAGCCTGGGGACTGTGGGGCTAAGCTGTTGGCACCAAGAACCTGGGGTGACACTAGGGTGTTCCCTGAGATTACTGACACTCTAAGCCCTAGCAGCATCGCTACCTTCACACCGTGGGGCATCCCCAGTCCAGGTCCCTGTGGCTGTGCACTGATGGCTCTCTGGTCCTGTCAGTACAAACCCTGTCTGGCAGGAGAAGGCACACGTGGAGCCAAAGGCGAAGTCCCCGTGGCGGTGGGAGCAGTTCACCTCTCCTCGGTCTGGAGCATTGAGCACTGGGCAGGTGATGGCTACAAGGATAGAGATACACTTCAAGCAGGAGCCTGGGGACTACAAGGATAAACTGATGGGTCCAAGAGGCTGGGGAACATCCTAGTGTCACGCCAAGGCCAATGACACCCTGAGCTCTAGCAGCAGCGCTACCTTCACAGTGGGGGGAGTCTTCAGTCCATGTTCCTGTGGCCATGCACTCGCGGCTCTCTGACCCCATCAGCACAAATCCCATCTGGCAGGAGAAGGCGCACATGGAGCCAAAGGCAAAGCCCCCATGGAGGTGGGAACAGTTCATCTTTCCTTGGTCTGGAGCATTGAGCACCGGGCAGGTGACAGCTACAGGGACAGAGATACACCTCAAGCAGGAGCCAGGGGACTATGAGACTTAACTATTGGAATGAAAGGACCAAGACACCTAAGAACAGTCTAGGGTCACCCCAAGGCCCATGACACCTTGAACATCAACTCTACCTTCACAGCGTGGGGCATCCCCAGTCCAGGTCCCTGTGGCTGTGCACTCGCGGCTCTCTGGCCCCATCAGCACAAACCCTGTCTGGCAGGAGAAGGCACATGTGGAGCCGAAGGCAAAGTCCCCATGGTGGTGGGAGCAGTTCACCTCTCCTTGGTCTGGAGCACTGAGCACTGGGCAGGCAATGGCTGCAGGGTAAGGAGACAAACTTCAAGTAACAGCGAGGGGACTGTTGGAATGAGAGGACCAAGACACCAGAGAACATCCCACAGTCATCCAAAGGCCTGTGACACATTGAGCAGCAACTCTACCTTTGCATCGTGGGGCCTCCCCAGTCCAGGTCCCTGTGGCTGTGCACTCGCGGCTCTCTGGTCCTGTCAGTTCAAACCCCGTCTGGCAGGAGAAGACACATGTGGAGCCAAAGGCGAAGTCCCCATGGAGATGGGAGCAGTTCAGCTCTCCCTGGTCTGGAGCGCTGAGCACTGGGCAGGTGATGGCTACAAGGATAGAGAGACACTTCAAGCAGGAGCCTGGGGACTACAAGGATAAACTGTTGGGTCCAAGAGGCTGGGGAACATCCTAGTGTCACGCCAAGGCCAATGACACCCTGAGCTCTAGCAGCAGCGCTACCTTCACAGTGTGGGGCTTCCCCTGTCCATGTTCCTGTGGCCGTGCACTCGCGGCTCTCTGGTCCCATCAGTGCAAACCCTGTCTGGCAGGAGAAGGCACACGTAGAGCCAAAGGCGAAGTCCCCGTGGCGGTGGGAGCAGTTCACCTCTCCTCGGTCTGGAGCGCTGAGCACGGGGCAGGCAATGGCTGCAATGGGAGAGCAGATCTCAGAGACAAGATAGATGAGATGAAATCATGTCTGACTAATCTGATAGCCTTCTACGATGGCATGACTAGATGGATAGATGAGGGGAGGGCGGTAGATGTGGTCTACCTTGACTTAAGCAAGGCGTTTGACACGGTCTCCCACAGCATCCTCATAGGGAAGCTTAGGAAGTGTGGGTTAGATGAATGGACGGTGGGGTGGATAGAAAACTGGTTGAAAGATAGAGCTCAGAGGGTTGTGATTAGGGGCACAGAGTCTAGTTGGAGACCAGTGATGAGTGGTGTTCCCCAGGGGTCAGTACTGGGTCCAGTCCTGTTCAATATATTCATCAATGACCTGGATGAGGGGATAGAGTGCACCCTCAGCAAGTTTGCTGATGACACCAAGCTGGGTGGGGTGGCTGACACACCAGAAGGCTGTGCCACCATACAGAGAGACCTGGACAGGTTGGAGATCTGGGCAGAGAGAAACCTTATGAAGTTCAACAAGGGCAAGTGTAGGGTGCTGCACCTGGGGAGGAACAACCCCATGCACCAGTACAGGTTGGGTGCTGACCTGCTGGGGAGCAGCTCTGTGGAAAGAGACCTGGGAGTCCTGGTGGACAACAGGATGACCGTGAGCCAGCAATGTGCCCTTGTGGCCAAGAAGGCCAATGGCATCCTGGGGTGCATCAAGAAGAGCGTGGCCAGCAGGTCAAGGGAGGTCATCCTCCCCCTCTACTCTGCCTTGGTGAGGCCGCACCTGGAGTACTGTGTCCAGTTCTGGGCTCCCCGGTTCAAGAGGGACAGGGAACTGCTGGAAAGGGTGCAGCAGAGGGCTACCAAGATGATTAGGGGACTGGAACACCTCTCTTATGAGGAAAGGCTGAGGGATTTGGGTCTCTTCAGTCTGGAAAAAAGACGTCTGAGGGGTGACCTTATCAACACTTATAAATACTTAAAGGGTGGGTGTCAGGAGGATGGGGCCAGGCTCTTTTCAGTGGTGCCCGGGGACAGGACAAGAGGCAATGGGCACAAACTTGAACATAGGAAGTTCCACCTAAACATGAGGAGGAACTTCTTTACCCTGAGGGTGGCAGAGCACTGGAATAGGCTGCCCAGAGAGGTGGTGGAGTCTCCAACTCTGGAGACATTCAAAACCCACCTGGACATGTTCCTGTGTAACCTGCTCTAGGTGACCCTGCTCTGGCAGGGGGGTTGGACTAGATGATCTCCAGAGGTCCCTTCCAACCCTATGATTCTATGATTCTATGAAATCTAGGGATTAGGGCTGAATCCCAGTCAAACAAAACCAAATCTATGGTGATATGTCTTTGATTTATCTTTCTCACTCAGACAAGTCTCACCTCTTCAAAGACAGTAGTAACATAGTTCGTACAATGGTTTTTCTGTCATACGAGTGATTTCCTGGAGGGGGGGCAGTTGCTGCTCTGCCAGAGCCCTGTTTATTTATGCCCTGCGCTACCCCCAGGTCACTACCTGCACTACCCCAGGAAGGGCTATGGCTTCTGCAGTCCTACTCACCTCCCTCCTCGTCGGGGGAGCAGTGACCTGCCTCCATCCTTGTCACAGTGGCAGGGGAAAGGATGTCCTTATGGCTTTGGAGCTGTAGGGGACCAGGATGGGATGACTGTGATAGCTACAGGGGTTGTGTGCCAGCGTCCCTAGGCTGTGCCTTGTGTGCTTTGCTGTGTGCCAGGGCAGCACCCAACATTTGCGGGGGCAAGTGGCTCCGCTGCCTGCAGGACCACCGCAGGTTAGTGTCAGGGGGACATCAAACACCACCAGCCCCCAACCCGGGTGAGACAGACCCCATTCCCTGCACCTTCTGCTTTCAGACTGACACCAAACACTTTCCCTTGGTAGACTTTTCCTTTCATAGCCAACTTACAGGCAAGCACAGTTCCCCGCAGGATCCCTGGAGGTGCCTGCCATGGTCCCCAAAACCCAGCGCTGAGGCACCCTCCAGCAGGCTCTACCTTCACAACACAGGGGGGTCCTGTCCATACCCCACCAGCCATGCACTGCAATCCCCGCACTCCCATGAACTTAAACCCCTCCTGGCAGGAGAAGGCACATACGGAGTTGAAGGCGAATGTGCTGTGCGGGTGGGAGCAATCAACCTGTCCCCTTTCCGGGCCAGCCAGCTGGGGACACGCAATAGCCGCAGGCGGGCGGAGACAGGGCAGGGTGCATGAGGGGAGGGCAGGCAGCCACGTCTCTCACGGTGCCCGCAGCACCATCAGCCTTGCCTTAGCAGGAACCTGGGTTTGTTTTTGGAGTAAAGCCAACTGGTAGTGCTTGCTAACACAGCTTCATTATCAGCAAAGGCGACTGACTGACACATCCGATTCTTTGCAAAAAAGAGAAGTCAATCATACAGAGCTGGCAGGAAAAAACAATGAGCTGTGCTTTGGGAAAGCAAGCCTTTGGGAAATTGAAAAGCCTGGAGCGGGCAGGCTCAGCCCAGCTTGTCTGGGGGAAATTCCACAAAACTGGGAGCTGGCTCCTGACCCTGACACTGCTGAGGATGCTAGTCATGGGACAGTCACATCACATCTCTGTGCCTGTTCCCCTTAACTGCAGAAAGCTTTGCTGGTCTCAGCTGCATAAAGCAAGCCCTGGGTTGGACCACAGGCCCACACAGCACAGGTGCCATCAGCAGCACTAACTTCAAGGCAGTATTTTTTTTATTATTTTAAATGTATATATACAGAAACCCTGCCCACCCTGACCCCTCCTGCTGGGTCTCCTGGTACAGAGGGTCCCCAGTTGTGTCCCGTGTCTGTTCCAGTCCTCAACTCGTCCCATCCTTGTGCAAGGCTGCAGATGCACTACGCGGCGGCACAGGGAAGGTGGAGCAGGGCTCTTGCACCCCCCCAAAAAAGCCCAGCACCTCTCTGGAGCGCCTGATGCCTGGCTGCAAACCCTCGAGCCGCCGACAGGAAGACTTTCCCTTCCCCTGCAGTGTAACATACCACAGCTTTCTCTCCTTTGTGGCTTCCTGCCCCGCTCTGTCCCTCCCAGCTTATATCTAACCTCATCTCACCAGTCCTTGCCCCTCCACTTGTGATGGCCCAGCCCTGCCAGGATACACCCTTCCCCCCGCTGTGGGGCGGCAGCCCCCTTTCGCTCTTCTCTGAGGACCCCCGAGATGCTGAGCACCTTCCCAAGGTGGACTGGGGTGGGCTTGGGGAGATGCAGATGATGTCACCATGGTGACAGAGGTGCCAAGACACCATCCTGCCCCTGCACTAGGTGGATGCATGGTGCTGGCACACGGGCAGGATTCAGGACAGTGAGTGAGTGCACTGGGACAGCCAGGGAGAGCAGGGGCCTTATCCAGAGCTCACTGCCGCTCACCCATCGAAGCCTCATCAGGGAGCTGCTCCCTGCAAGCAGCACTGGGAGCTGCTTCCCCAGAGGGCAGGGACTCGGCAAGCCCAGCCCGTTGCCTGCCTGAGCAGTGTTGGACATGCAGAGCTGGCCCCCACAAAGCATCAGTGCCACATCCCTGAGACCCCCAGCCCTTGGCAGGCCCTACCTGTGCAGGTGGGGGTCTCTGCTGACCACTGCTGGGAAGCCAGGCACCGCAGCGTGCCTGCCCCTCTCCGCTCAAACCCCTCCTGGCACCCGAACACGCAGGTAGAGTTGTAGCTGAAGTCTCCATAGGGATGGCTGCAGTTCATGCGCACTCCCATGGGCTCGAGCTTGGCACACTGCACAACTGGGAGAGGTGCGGCACCATCAGCCCATTAGAAGCACAAGGAACTTGCCCGCTTTGCCACTGGGGCTCAGGCTCTCCACCAGGGAGGGAGGGATGGGGATGGATGGCTCACCGTCCTCGCACTCAGGGCCATGGAAGCCGGGGTAGCACTCACAGCGGTAGCTCCCGATGGTCTCCACACACTCACCGTGCTGGCTGCATGGGAAGGGCTGACAGGAGGCTGCGCACACAGAGGATGGTCATCAGGAGCCACTGGCCACCCTGCCAAGGTCCCTAGCCCACCCAACCCAGGTCCACGCCATGGTCCCCCCGCTCACCCTGGTAGCACAGTGCCTTTTTCCTCCGGTTGCAGGGCTCATCGTTCCACTTGCCCGACTCACGCTGCCGCTTGATGTAGATCTCCACACAGTCCTGGTTGGAGCGGCGGTTGTTGGGCTCTCCGGCTGCCCAGTTCTCTGCTTCCTTTGTCAGTGCCTTCCTGGTGCCCACCCAGGTCCAGGTGCCACCCAGCTTGCGGATGCCAATCCAGTAGTAGCGCCCATGGAAGGGCAGGGTTTCATTGAGGTACTCAATCTCTTGCTTGTTCTGGATTGCCACCAGGTCGGTGAAGAAGGTCTGGCAGTAGTTCCTGGCCTGCTCCCACGTGTAGTCCCCTTGGTCACTGTAGTGGTATGTCCAGGCACCCACCTCTAACTGTGTCACTGTGCCTGCAAGAGAGGATGAGATCCGGGATCGACACAGAAAAGATGGGAGCCGGGTGCCTTGGGACATGAGGGTAGGCTAGGGCTGGCATCAGGGCCAAGAGATGCCAGCGACCAGTTGAGTGAGGGGATGGGAAGAAGGGACAAGTGTGGGTGAGAATGGGTCTCTGAGGGTACATGGAGACCTGGGTGTATCAGGCATGGCAGAAGGAGCTGAGGCAGGACAGAGGATGACAGCACAGGGATGTGGAAGTTGGGGAGACGGTGTGAAGGCTGAGATGGGGATGCATGGGATGGGGCGGGCAGAGCACAGGTGGCAGAAGAGCCCCAAGCGGTGATGCCATCCCCTCCTCCAGCACAAGGGGTGAAAGCCCAGCCCCACAGCCCCGCTCCCCTGCCCACAAAGGTTTCCCAAAGGGAACACAACATCGAGATGGTTCCTGTAACACGGTTCCTTCCTCGAGTGCAGAAGTGTACCACTTCAATTTTCGTGCTTCTATGTGAGAGTCAGCTTAAAGCAAGGCAGAGCAATGAGCATGCCCTCAACCCAAAAAGCATTTGGATCCCAAGCTGCTCATCTAAGCCAGAGATCGTTTTAAGAGTCTTCTAAAATTCAGTATTGCAAAACAGTGTCTTGCAAAAGTCAAGTTCACATCCTGGTCATGCCCACCAGGCAGGGCAAAGCCAGAGATTAACTGGAACCCACACCCAGAAGTGAAGGGCACTTTGTTGAAACCCTGCTCTTATTTACAGCATTTCACACCACAACTTGATGCAATCAAAGGGTTTTAGTCATAAAAAAAAGCTTCCTCCCTCCTCCCCAGAAGCAGGTATCTCCAAAACTGCAGAAAGTGATACAGGGATCATATCTCCAACTGTGCAGAAATTGAGATGGAGATCAAAGTTTGCTCCAAATGACTGGACTGGGGTACCATGTGTCTTGGGCGAGCATATCACACTGTGGTCATGCAGGCAAAGGTCTGCGCATCACAGATTAGATGCAAATCTGTGTCTTCCCAAGTCCAATTAGGGCTCTATTTTGGTCAATAATTGTGCATTTTTCTAAGCAAAATTACCATAATTTGTCTGGTTTTCCTTGCCAACGAGCAAACTATCCACTTTGTTCAACAAAACCAAAGCTGAGGAAAACGTGGCCTTCAACAACACCCTCCTCTTCACCCCTTGGGAGTTTGGAGCTGCAGGACAGAAGCTCAGGGCACCTCCAGGAAGCCTGCCCCAGCTTCAGGTCCCACCACTCAAGTGCTGGCCCTTGCTGCCTCCCCAGCACAGCTCAGGGCAGCTGCTCTGCTGCCTTGCACACCCCATCCCCAAATTGAGAAGGACCAGGGAGCCCATCCACTACTTGTCCATCCTCCATATGCTCTCCTGCCTCTTCCCTCCAGCTACACCAGTAGCACACTCTCTGCAGCGCAGTTCATCCCCACTCCTTCCCCTCAGCCTTATGTTACCTGTCCCTGCCCCAGCTGGAGTTGAAACCCTACCCGGGTGCTGTTTGCCTGCATTTTGACCCCTCCACTACCCTGGCATCCCCCAACGCCTAGCCCCCCCAGGGTGCACTCAGGGTGCCTTTGCATTTTTGTTTTGCCCTAAGACCTAAAATCTCGGCCTCCTCCTGACACTTCTGCATTTGCTTCCGTTCCTTAGCTCAATCATGAAAGCTCGCTTGGAAAATAACCCAGCTCCCAGGAGATCGCTAGGGACAGAGCAGGCACTGGCAGGTCTTGCTCTGTGCAATGCCAATGTGTGAAGGAAACCATCCTACAGGCAGCAAAACCAAATTAATTTCTACTCTGACTTCTCCTGATGTCAATTAGCAGCTTTAACTCCTTGTGGCAGCAGCCCAGCTGTGCTCCCAACCCTTGCACTCATGGGTCCTGTGGTTACATCTCTGGCTGGCTCTGTAGGCAGGAGGAGAGCTGCTGACGCCTTTCTCCAGTTCATGGTACAATGCACCGTCAGCCACGGAGTATTTGGGGAAGAAGACCCGCTGTGGGGACCCCACACACGTGCTCCCCCTGAGGGAGCACAGTCCTACAACAGGTCCCGCTGGAGGGAGCTGGCCCAGGCAGATGCAGCCCTCTCGTAGGTGAGGAAGATCCAGCCACGGGGCTGTCAGCCATGGAATTGTGACGGATGGGCCCCCAAAATAACATCGCTGCCCTTCTCCAGTTTCCTGGACGTGCAGGCTCCTCGGCAGCAGGGTCACGCTGGGCTTATCGAGCAGGCGGCTTACCCCATGCAATGGCAGCGATGCCCAGGTAGCAGATGCCACGAGAGCTCAGAGCCCACGTCCTCCCAGCAGACTGCAGTCTTCCCGCAGCAGCACCCTGCATGTCAGGGAGAGAGGCGTGAGCACGCACATTCCACCGGGGGCTCACGCATCTTGCCATCCACCCACACTGCTGCCAGGTGGGTCCTGGTAGCCACAGGGGCACATTGCTTGTGCCAGCTTGTACACAGGCATGCATGATGCCACTGGCCAGGTATGGCTCTGCTGGAGAAAGGGCTCATCCAGCGAGGCACTTTGGGAGAGGTTGGTGCATACAGCACAGCTGGGCAGTGGCGCGGGGGGGCATGCCAGCAATGGAGTTCACTCCTGGGGAGCCCCTGAGTCCCAGGCATGCCCTGTGCCCCCCACCCCTCCCCGTCCACCCAGGGCTGGCATCTACCTCCGCAGCAGCAGTGCCCTATGTGCCTGGCAGTGCCCCGTGTGCCTGGCATAACCTTGCTGCCATGGGGCTCTCTGGGGCAGCCTGGGTCCTTCCCGCGGGTCCCCGGCAGCAGCACCAGTTTCTGGTAGCGCCCGCCCACAGCCCTGCCCTCCCCTGCCCCCCTTTCCCAGGCAGACCCCAACTCATCCCCAAGCAAAGGAGGGGGACCTACCATGTCGGCGCCACAGACGCACCTTGCCCAGCTGCCGGCAGCACCAGGGGCGTCTGGCCCTCGGCGGGCAGCGGTGCTCACACTTCCTCCGGGTGCGCAGAGCATCGCTCCCTGCCCTTGGCCTCTTCCCCCCCCGCCCCAGCCCCACTGCCAGCCCGCATCCTGTCCCACACCCCCGCCTCCCCCGCCGCGGGGCTCTCCCACCCCCAGAGACCCCACTGCCAGCCCGGGGCTGGAGGGGAACAGCAGGGTCAGCCCTGGCTGCGGCACTGGTGGGACTCAGCTCGGCACCTGCCCCATGGCATGGGAGCTGGGGGCATCCCCACGCTGCCACAAGGACACGACAGCCGCAGGAGCCGACCCACAATGAGCCAGGTTTGTCTGAGGTGGAGAAGGGCCCCCCAGGAGGGGTCCAGTGTGAACCCATGGTGCCCAGGGCACCGAGACGTCTCCGACTCACCATGTCCATGTTGCAGTGTCCACACTGGTGGTCAGAGGTCGGAGGAGGGATGAGGTGTGATGAGCTCCCACATGGGCTGAGCAGGAACGTGGCTCACAGCCTCCTGTCTCCTGCACCGGATGGTCTCTTCTCTCACAGGCTTTTTCCTCTGGCTGTGAATCTTCATATACCGTTTATAAACAGTTACTTACACAACATATTTTCCTGTCTGTGCCTTTAAGTCTTTATGAGAAAGATCCAAGAACATGCCAGAGAAACTTCCCCTGAGTTGTTAATAACCTTTATAAACTTCCACCGATGCTTCAGGAACTGCCTCATTGTGTCCACCTCCCCTTGGACCATTCTTGAATCATTATAAATCTTTCCTTAGCCCGTTCTCCTCCTAATTAAAATTGCCTTGGCAGGGTTTTCTGCAGGAATTACTCTGCTCACTTCCAGTTAAAGCCAAAGCGAGAGACATGCATTTTCCAGTTCAGGAGAAATTGATTCTGCTCCAGCGGGACTCACGCTAGACAAAAGGAGGAACCCATCCCACAAAAGCCATAACCCACCACAATGACTTTATCCTTGGCCAACGTAAATGAAACTTGGTTCCTGTCTCTGGATATCTTCCTCGAAAAATATTTTACTGCAATTGTCTATTTTTACCAAATTGCCGGGGATGAGCCTGTGTGTCCAGTAACTCAGGAGCGCTCACTTTCTAGCAGCTCATGTGCAGAGGGTGCACAATTACGGCCAGGGAAAAGTCAGCCAGGCGGGCTCAGCAGAGAGGCTGAGGGGCAGCCGCTGGGGCAGGAGAGCGTCTCCAGATGCTGAGGGTCACCGGGGCAGGGTGAGAGCTTCCTCTCCCATGGGGTGGGAGACCTGCTGGCAGTCAAAGGGGTGCTCACGGGTGCACGGCCCTGAGGGGGAGCAGGCTGTGCCACTCCTGCCAGTTTCACTTCCGCTGAAACCCGACACGGTAGGGCAGAGTAGTAGAAAAAAATATATTCCTACCTTTGTTTTTGTAATTAAAAATAGTTTCTGGTATTGTTTTAAAAACAGAGTCAAGGTGGCTGCTGCTGCAAAGGGCAGAATGTGGCCAAGTTCAAAGCTGTTTGTGGGGGGAGGTACCCCCTGCCTGCGGGTACCTGAGCTCAGAGAGGGGGTCCTGCATGGCAGGACAGGTACTGAGGGTTGCTTTGCAGGTAGTGGAAGAAAGTTCATGTGGTGGGAAGGAGAGAAGACCCAAATCAGCTCTGCAGCACTTCCAGGAGCTTGCTAATCACTAGGAGCCCTTTCACACCTCAGGTGGTTTCCAAGGCTGGCTTCCCAGGGAAGGATTCAGGATGCTGCAGGGCACATGCTTCCCATTGGGTTCCTGCTGTCCCACTTACCAGGAAAGGGCCCGTGTCCCTGCCTCACGGGCTGAGCAGCGCAGGGACTTCCCAGGCAGTGGGATGGCGTATGCTGTCCCCCCAGACCCACTCTGAGGGCAGAGCGCAAGCTGCAAGCCAGGGGCTCAGCAGGAACTCAAAGGAGCAGGGACAAAGGCACTTTCCTGTGTCACCTCCTCACCATCCCTCTGGGCCCTGCAGGGATCTGGAATGGAAATGCGCTTCATTTGCTGTGCCCTAGTCCTGAGCCACAGATGGAGGCGATGCTCTCTCCCGAGAGCCCTGCCGTGGGCTGTGTCTGTGTGGAAGGGTGTCCCCCTCCCACCTCCAAACCGCCGCCAAGGCTGCCGTGCAGCCAGCGGGTTGGGCAACCCACGTGCAGGTCACAACTGCAGGGCTCTCTGGGGGAAGCAGCTCGTCCGCTGCCAGCTGTCACTGCCTGCCCAGGCTGATGCTCTGCTCCCTCTTGGCGTGCTCGGCCGTGCCACGGGCAGGGTGTCGTGCACATGGCAGCGTGCGATGCCTGCACGAGTATTCCGATGGCTCTGGGAGCACCCACGTGTGGATGGGACCCACGGTGCCAGGGGCTGTACGTGCTGCATGTGGAGGTGGGCAGTGGCAGAGGTGGGCAGATGCCCTAGGGCTCAGCCTCTGCAGAGGGTCAAGTTCAGGCTGTGCTCCCAGTGTGTCCCCAGGGAGTGCCCAGGACCAGGTGGAGTGAGACCCTGGGAGCAGGGGGTGCAAGGACCACCCTCTCACCACCGCACCGCACCCCCCACCCCGTGCGGGGGCACACTTGTGTTGTTTTTGGCACATGCTCCCACCCCACGGTGGCACAGCCTGTTCCCCTCCTTGTGCAATGTCCCCTGGCAAACCACAGAGGAACTGAGTCACCCTGACACAACCCGCCGGGCTCAGCTGCCACCGGTGATACAGTGGGCAACTTCCTGGGGAGCCCCCCTCACCTCTGCTGCCAGGGAGGGCTCAGCAGCCCACCAGAGCGAGAGGGCACCCGGCGGCACCCCTGCAGGAGCATGGCGTGGTACTGGGGAGGACCCACACCCTGCCGGGGTGCAGCCCCCCTGCTGCAATCCCCCCGCTCCACCCTGGGACCCAGGCGGCGCTCTCTGAGCCTTTAGAGGCACCTCCTGAGTGCAGGCAGGGGACAGCACCCAGCGGCTGCAGGTCCCCAGGGGGTGTTTGACCCAAAGGGTGTCCCTGAGCTGCAGGGTGTCTTTGGGCATGTCTGCCAGCACAACGCCTGGCCTGCAGCCTGAGCAGCCGGACCCTCCTCCGACCTCCCCAGAGAAAAGCAGCACCAGATAAAATCTTTCTCACAATTTGAAAGTGTTTGGCCATGAGAAGACGCGTTATCCCAGCGCCACCCTGGCTTGGAGGGGGTGAGAGGGTTGCAAGGATTAGCCAGGACCAGAAGGACGAGGATGCTCCCAAGACACCCCAGGGGCCATGGCACCCCAAACCCCACCCCCACAGGGACCCTGTGGTGCTGCGACAGCCCCTGCTGCAGGGGTAGTTTTGGGCAAACCACTCCTGCCCACCCCACCCGGTCCCTCTCAGAGACGTTTCTTTGATCTCGGCTAGAGGACAGCTTTCTGCCTCACACCTTTCCCCCGCCATGCTGCTGGCGGAGAGCCTTTTCACTGGGCACCACTGCCAGCTGGGTACCCCTGCCCGTGCTGCCTGCTGGCTCCCTGGCACCAGGCAGCAGCAACACGTGCCTGGCACAGATAAGGGCTCGCCAAACAGGATGCCGGGGGTGTAGAAAACTCCGCAGTTATCTCCCTGCTTGTGTGGTAGGGAGTAAACAAGCGGCTCTGCCCACCCGGGGAATCCCCAGCAAAGCCTCTGCCCTGCCAGCAAGTCAGGGCACAGGGTGGGTTCGGGGTGATGGGGTGCAGCTCTGGGGATGTGCCACATACAGGGGCAGCCCCGCAGCCATGTAGGCAGCCCCTGCCCTAAGCAAGAGCAGAACCACTCAGCCTGTAGAGCTGCCCCTGGGAACTGCGACTACTCTGCCTGCGCCCTGCCCGGCTCCCCGCAGCACCATGTATCCCTGGAAGGCCAGGACGGGTCACTGACCCACCTGGCCCTCCCTCAGTGGCATCCATCTTCCCAGCAGGAGAGCGATACCTAGAGCTGTCACGCTGGCTTGGCACAGGGACGACCCAGGCAGTGGAGGCGTTGGCAGCCAATGGAGCAGGCCACCGGCACCCCAGACATCACCAGCGCTGTTGTCATGTTTCTGGTTTAACGCAAGGATTTCAGTCCTCTGTCTCACAAAGCAAGCCCAGAGACAGATTCCTCTGTTTGTCACCTCTGTCACCCCCTGTGTGCTATTGCCTGCTCCCCTCCCCTCCCGTCTGGCTCGTGCCAGCATGGGCTCTGTCCTCTGCGTGGCCACCACAGCTCACCTGGGGCCTGCAGATGAACATAATCAGCGCCGAGAGCTGTGTCTCCAGCCAGGGCCAGTCCCCTGTGGACTGAACAATGTCCTCTTCTCCAGCCAGGAAATCCTGTGGCAACCCCTCAGGCAGGCACTGAGCCCAGCTGCATTTTCCCTCGAGACAGGAGCATCCTTGAGGATATTCTTCACCTTTTGGCAGGCCAGGGCTGAGCTCTTCTCTTCTCTTTCTCACCTCCCTCCTTCGGCACAGGTGGCATTTTGATGCTTTCTCCCCTGGGATCTCGGTTATCTTTCTGCTCCAAGGAGCTACTGTGTCCTGTGACTTGCCAGTCTATTTAAATTGCTGATTTATTTTCTGCAGGTAGGGCAGGCTCTGGCACAACATGTGTTTTAATTTTGTACATCTCAACCCCTTTGCTTTTGTGGATCTACAAACTACCCTGTCCACACTGCTCACGCTGTTGCAAACCACAGAGCTTTGCCCTGTGCGGTGTCCCCCGTGTGTGCAACCCCAGGGATGGGGTAGCCCCGTCTGAATCGCTGCTGCTGTGGCCATCCAGCTCTCCGTGCACGGGATCAGTGGCATTTGCTCAAGTTGCCTCTCTCTAACAGTCCTGACTTTTGGGGCAAGCCCCTGCAAGAGAAAAACAGAAGCTAAAATAATGAGAGGAAGGATGCTCCTAACCATTTGTCATCACCTTTGAAATGAATTCCTCCTCCTCCGACCTCTCGCAGCTCTGCTTTAAGACCAAGGTGGTTACAAACACCAATATAACTGTGCTTCAGCCATGGGCAGAGGGGTAGAGGCTCTTTCACATCTGAGTAGCAAAAGCAAAAGGTCTTTTCTGCACATTTCTGCTAGAAAATGGCAAGGCAACATAGGGTATGCTTTCCTAACTTATTTTTATTTTTATTTACCCGTGAAAGGAAAAGGACTGTTTTGCAGAGAGGCATTTTGGGTGGACTCACTGGCCCGAGAGGATGCAAGGCAGGACCTTTTCCCTCCACCCATCCCTGCTGCTCTGCTGGGGACCTGGCTGTCCCAGCCCCGTGCCAAGACCATACCTGGCTCTCAGGGGAGAGCAGCATGCAGGGGGCAGCTCCCCGGGCTGCCCAGCTCCGACCGCAGCCACCAACCCTCTGCCACCTCTGGCACTGTCACACCATCGTCACACGGAGGCTTCCCGGCGCCCAGCAAGAGCTAGAAACCCGCTTTTGCTTTACTGGCGCTGACGTCCTTCGGCAGATGCGTGGGGCCGGCAGCAGCATCCGTCTGGATGGGCACTGGCGCGGGCAGTGAGCAGAGCTGTGCCGGCTGCACTGCCCGTCCCCTCTGCCGTGGGGGCGCCGCGAGCGTCCTGCGGGGGTGCTGGGGGCTGCTGTGGTGTGTCCACTGGCCAGCGGGCCGTTGCTCTCCACAATGAGTCGGAGGAGCCCTGCCCCAGGGAAGTCCAAGATGACCACCCCCCAGCGCACAGGCCGCCCCCGCCGACGCCGCAGGTGCTGGTAGCAGCGCGGGTTCACGAAGCGGGCCACCTCCTCGGGGCAGGTGAAGAGCCCATTGCCGGAGCAGAAGGTGAGGTGCATGGTGGTGGGGTCCCCGCCGGCCGCCCTCTCCAGGTGCCGCCGTGCCCGGGCCCACTTGCGCTCCAGTGAGAGGACGTTCCAGGCATCGCTGATGCTCAGCTGCTCGTAGGGGATGCCCAGCACCTCCTGCGCCAGTGCCTCCAGCACCACGATCTTTCCCCGTGCCTGGCCCAGCGTTGGCACCTCTTCCCGGCACCACACGCGGCCCCGTCCCTCTTCCAGCAGGCAGCGGTGCAGCTCGGCAGCAAAGCCCGGCCGGGAGAAGATGGGCAGCTCCTCCTTGATGCGCATGAGCACAGCCTCACCGGGGTGGGCACAGAGGAAGCGCAGGGTGCGGCGCAGGACCCCCCGCAGGCTGGCCCGCTGGAAGGTGCAGAGGTGGTAGACGTGGAGCTCGCCCCGCGCCAGCTTGCAGCGCACGTCCAGGAAGCGGATGCCGGACGCCAGCTGGGCCTCCAGGCCCCAGCTCTGGCACCGCAGGCGCCGGCCGCCGAACAGGCTGAGGGAGTCGTGGGTGCCAGGGATGGAGAGGCGGGAGAGGGGCAGGGCGTCGGGGAGCCCTGCCATCCAGTCAGGGCAGCAGGCTGCCGGCTGGGGCATGCAGTCGAACGCCGCGCTGCGCCGGCACCGCGCCTCCATGCTGGTGGGAGACCGGGCACCCCAGCACCTGGCGGGCCCCACCGAACCCTTCTGTGGAGGAGAAGCAGCCCATGAGCAGTGGGCATGGCCCCCATGCATCCCAGTCCCACCCATCCCTAGAGGTATAGAATCACAGAATTATAGAAAAGCTTGGGTTGGAAGGGACCCTTAAAGGTCATCTAGTCCAACCTCTCTGCAATGAGCAGGGACATCTTCAACTAGGTCAGGTTGCTCAGAGCCCCGTCCAACCTGACTTTGAATGTTTCCAGGGGTGGCACATCTATCACCTCTGAGCAACTTGTTCCAGTGTTTCATCGCCCTAAAATTTCTTCATTAAATCTAGTCTGAATTTACCCTCTTTCAGTTTAAGACCATTACCCTTCATCGTATCGCAACAAACCGTACTAAAAGTCTATCCCCATCTTTCCTGTAGGCTCCCTTTAAGTACTGGAAGGCCACAATAAGGTCTCCCTGGAGCCTTCTCTGCTCCAGGCTGAACAACCCCAACTCACTCAGCCTGTCTTCACAGGAGAGGTGTTCCATCTCTCTGATCGTGTTGTGGCCCTCCTCTGGACCTGCTCCAGCAGGTCCATGCCTTTGCTGTGCTGAGGTCTCTAGAGCTGTCCCCACCGTCCCATGAAACCCTACAGCATACCACGTGCCCCACACATGTTGCTGCCAATACTCCACACTCGCACAGTACGGTTCCCCTCCCACTCTCAAGCACTTGTCCCACTACCCCCGAGCCCCATCACGTCCCAGCCTCCCCCTCCTGCACCCACCTGGGTTTGCCTGTGGCTGCGGGGTGCAGCCCGCTAGACAGGGCACACAGCCGTGGGTGCCAGCGACACACTGGCAGGTGGAGCGGGATGCTGGCCATTAACCTGGTGACAGCCATGACGCGCGTCCTGCCTCGCACATGGCACGTGCCCTGGGGATTCATCTTCAGCCTTCGGCCAAGGGAAGCGTTGGCAGACACACCGGGCTGGAAAATTGCCTGGCTGATCCAGAAAGCAGCCATTCAGGCCTCTGCACCTCCCTCTCCAGGAATCAGGACAAACGGGATCGGGGTGCCTCAGGGCCCCTTGACGCTATATGGGGGAGTGGCCCCCCAGGTGCCCATGCTCCAGCTCCAGAGCCACACCCCAGGTTGGCTCCCAGTGGGACCTGGACCCCCCTGGTGATGATTGCCATTGTCCCCATCAGAGGGACAACATCCAGGCAAGGATCTGGAGCAGTGCTTACCAGCTGTTATGGTCTGAGGAACCCACAACGATGTATTGTCATTTAGACAATTATTCTATCACCTGATGACCCCCACACACACCTGGGAAAGGAGTCAGGAAAAAAGCAAGGAAACCTGAGGGTTGAAATATAAACAGATTTAATAGAATAAGACTAATTAATTAACATTAATAATACTAAAAAACCAGTATTGATCCCAATACCAATATAAATTATACAAGGATTATACTTGGGCCATTCTCTCAGCAGTAAGCTGTGCACTCCCAGCAGGGGACAGCAAATGTGGGACACAGCGAGCGCTGCGGCTTCAGGAGGAAGGGAAGTGCTCAGGGGTCTGTCACCGGGGCAAGAAGTTCTTGGGATCACAACCATCATAGAAGAGAGAGAGCTTCTCAGCAAACTTTCTAATTTATATTGAATTTAACGTTCATGGTATGAAATAATCCCGTGGGCCAGCCTGGGTCAAGTGCCTGGGTCTTGCTCCTCCTCATCGCTGCACCTGATGAGCTCGAAAACACCGAGACCTTGAAACCCACATAGCCTAGCTGGCTATAAAGTAAATACTTTCACAAATTCAGACACTAGAGTCTTCTAAAAATGCAGTTTTCCCAAGCATTAGAAGAGAAATTAGTCCTGTGTCACTCAAACCAGGACACCAGCGCACCCCAGGACCTGCTCATCAAGGGTCCCCTGGGAAAGTGGGGGCAGGCACTGGAAGCCACTTGACAATGGAGCAACCCCGAGACTGCTGCCGGTGGACAGGGCTGCCGTCACCGCTGGGGTGCAGGCACCATGGCTGTGGTGGGGTGCAGAGCTGGTGCTGGGGGGGTGGGAGGGCATGTGACTCACCTCCTGCCCTGGGGACACAGCTACAGGGCACCCTGGTTGGCGGCACACGCTGACCCCAGCGGTTTTTGGGTAGGAGCCGCCCAGCAGGTCACAGACCCATCTGAGCATCCCTCCCAGGACACATCCCCTGCGCCTAAGCAGGGAGGGCACAGAGATCCTCCTTCTGCCATGGGCTCTGCCACCACAAGGGCATTTAGATTAGATATTAGGAAGAAATTCTTAACTATGAGCACTGGAACAGGTTGTCCAGAGAAGCTGTGGTTGCCCCATCCCTGGAGGTGTTCAAGGCCAGGCTGGATGGGGCTTTGAGCAGCCTGGTCTGGTGGGAGGTGTCCCTGCCCAGGGCAGGGGGGTGGAACTGGGTGATCTTTAAGATCCCTTCCAACCCAAACCATTCTATGATTCTATGACACTGGACGCAGGGACAGAAGGTGTGGGGACACCAGCAGACGTTCTTCACAGAGCACTGGGAGCAGCAGTAAGGCTGAGGGGGGTCCCCTGGGGGGACAGAGACCCTGCAGCCTCCCCCGGCCCCTGAAAAAGGCCCTTGTCTTACACGGAGCTGCAGCCTGCGCCCGTCGCCAGCCCACCGCCGGGAAGACGCCGACTCTCCCGGCAGCAAACCCCGGGCAGGCGGAAGCCAAGCCGGGCGGCACCGCAGCCGCTCCCCGCCTGGGCCCGCCCCGCCGCCGCCGCCGCCGCGCCGCCTCCCGCTGCTCCGTCGGCATGGCGGCGGCGGGCAGTGACAGCGGCGGTAGGGCCTGCTTCGTGCTGGGCGCCTCGGGGGAGACGGGCCGGGCGCTGCTGCGGGAGCTGCTGTCTCGGCAGCTCTTCGCCAGGGTGACGCTGGTCGGGCGGCGCCGGCTGAGCCTGGGCGAGGAGACGGCGGCGGCCGTGGTGCGGCGGGGAGCGGGGGAGCGGGGGGCGGCGCGGGGGGCGGCGCGGGAGGGGGTGCTGACCCTCGGGCCTCCCCACAGGAGCAGGCCGTGGTGGACTTCGAGCAGCTGAGCGAGCACGCCGCCGCCTTCCGGGGACACGACGTCGGCTTCTGCTGCCTGGGCACCACCAGGGCCAAGGCTGGAGCGGTGAGTGGGGACACCCCCCCCCGCCCCGCGGTCCTCTGCCTGCTCTCTCCCCCGCCATGCTCACCCTCCTTCTCCCCGTTTACCTGCAGGACGGCTTCGTCCGCGTGGACCGCGACTACGTTGCGCAGGCGGCGGAGCTGGCACGGGCAGGGGGCTGCAAACATTTTGTCCTGCAGTCCTCCCAGGGGGCAAACCAGGACAGCTGCTTCCTCTACCTCCGCGTGAAGGTGAGGGAGCCCTTGGGGTGGGCTCCTCCTGGGGTGCTCGGGAAGGAAGCAGGAGATGAGGTGTCACGAGATGCAAATGGCTCCGAGGGTCCTGCTGGTGCCGGGGGACAAAGGGGTGAGGAAAAGGGGCTGGCAGGACAGCTGCTTCATCCAAAGCAGCACAGCACCTGCGTGCAGCATCCATCTCCCTCTTCAAACCAGCAGAAAGACCCTCTGGGGTCTCCAGCCCGACCTTGGCTCCCCACAGCTAGGTGGGGAGGCTCAGGGCTTCGTCTAGGTGAGACTCGATATTCAGGGGTAGAGAGCCCACAGGCTTCCCGGGCGGCACCATACCCATCACAAAAGGTTTTTTCCCCCCATTGTTGTGTGCTGCAGCCCCCAACATCTGCTGGACTTACTGCTGTCTGCCAGTGCCTTGCGCTGGGATCTCCAGGCTGGACAGCTGTGTCCAGATACTGTTTTGAGGAGCGTCCAGTTGCAGTTAGCACGATGGTTGCAAGGGTGCGCTGCTGACTAACTGTCAGCGTGTCCACTGTGGACACTCGTCCCACGCTGCCTTTTCCTGGAGAGCTGCTCGTTGCCCAAGCGGTGCCAGTTGGCATTAGCGCCATCCTGTCCATGGCTCAGCAACTCCCTCCTGCCCATTCACGGGGTGTCAGGGACAGTGCTTGCACTCATCCTTGTCTTCTTTTGTCCTGCCCGACTGCTCTGACAGGGAGAGGTGGAGAACCTGGTCCAGTCTGTTGGTTTTGATCGGTGTACCATTCTCCGGCCAGCGTGAGTAGCGGTGGAGGAGGGAGGGCACAGGACTCAGGTGGAGGGTTCCCAGGGCAGCGGGCTGGGAGATGGAGAAAGAGAGAAAGGATGCATAAGGGGAGGGCTGGGAAGGGGAGTTGGAGAAAGCCACCAGCTGCAAATGCAGCTCCTGGACGAACACACTGCTTCCCAATGCTGCAGGGAGCAAGCACAGTGGTTTCCCACGGCCTGTCCCAGTGCTAGTGTCATGTGCCGTGCAAGGAGGAGAGGCTTGGGTGGAAAGCAGGGGTTGGGGGACATAGGTCAAAGCTTATCTCCGCACAGACCTTGACCTTATGTAGGAGGGATACTCACCTGTATCCTCCCAGCTCTTGCTGCCTGGGAGAACTGGCATCCTGGTTTTGGCAGCACTGCAGGGAATGGAGTTTAGTGTCCCAGGGCTCAGCTCAGTCGCATTTCAGGACCCTGCCAAAGCCCCATGGCCTGCATGTGGGTTTAGCAAGCTGGGTTGGGTCCCCAGTCTCTGGCTTTTCCCCAGGGGGAACGGTTTCATCCTAACCCACCTTGCCTCCTCGCTCTGCAGGGTGCTGCTGTGCAAGCGCCGGGAGTCCCGCCCCGCAGAGTGGATGGCCCAGCAGTTTCTGGGTGTTGTGGCTAAGGTCTTCCCCACCGCTTACTCGGTGCCTGTGGAAACGGTGGCCAGGGCTATGGTGGCCAGTGTGCTGCAGCCGGGCAAAGGGAAGGTGGAGGTGCTGGAGAATGCGGCCATCCACGAGCTGGGAAAGACAGTGCCACAGGAGGGCACGTAGAGTGAAAGGGAAGGGCAAGAAAGGGCTTGATTCACTGTGCAGATGCTCCTCTGGGCCGAGGATGAATGCACACGTGGGACAGGAGCGGGGCGCTTGCATGGCTAATGAGGTAGAGGTGCACTTCGTATGGCAGCTGATTCTGTCAAGTGATCAAAACTGCGGGTGCTGGCTGGTGGGTGAGGAGGAACAATGTGCTCTGCTGCCTGAATCCAGCATGCAAATCTGGGTAAAAATGGTGTAATCCAGGCAATTTCTTGAATCCAGGCCTCAAATAAAATGGTATGACTGGTCTGTCTGTGCCAACTGTGTGTTGAAATTGTGTTTGTCTCCTGCCCCTTGCCTGCCCAACCGCATCTGTTCACAGATTGTGTCTTTTGGTGACACTGGAAGGAATGCACGCGGGCAAGCGGCCGGGCTGTAGACAGATGGGGGAAGGCAGAGACGGTGCCCAGCTGCCTTTGCTGTGGCTGCATCCCATAGAGCACACGGTGGCACCAGTGCCGTTTGGAGCGCAGAGATCCTAGAAGCTCAGCAGCTGCTGCTGTTCCTGGGGCGCTGGCTCTGCCTGCGTCAGGTCTCTGCAAACACACAGCATGTGCCTTGTCCTTGCCGATCTGCTCTGGGAGAAGAGAGGCCACTGCAGGGATGCTACTGTTCACACCCAGGCTGTCACCTATGTATTAGTACCTATAGCAGCATAAACGCCGTGCAAATATGTGCATTGACTTGAAAACACCTGTCACCGCCAGCTCCTCTGGGCTTTCCTTGCAGACACCAGTGAGCCAGAGCTCAGCCCTGTTCCCAAGGGTGCTCTGCGGGTGCAGGAGGTGAGGCCAGCCCTGTGCATGTCTTGGGGTGGGCTTGCCCCTGCCCTGCACTGCTCGGGTGCTGGAAGGGGAGCAGATCCCTGCTGCGGGCACAGAGCAGGCTCGAGGAGCGGCACCGTGTCCCAGCCGTGGCCCCAGCTGTTCTCAGGCCTTGCGCTTGGGGTTGAGGAACTTGGTGGCTCTGCAGCTGGGACGCAGGATTTACGTGACTCCAGAGTTCCCAGCTGGCCAGAGTCCCAGTGGTCCGGGTAATGCTGCTTTCCAGGGTTTTCTCCTCTTCGACCTCACCCGTGGCTCCTGTGTCAGTGACTTGGATGCAGCAAGTGGAGGGAGCTGGGATCCTCTGTCTCCTTCCTCTTACATGAGCGTTTTAACCATCAGGTTGGACCTCAGAAGGCTGATGGAGTCAGTGGGATGGTGTAACCTCACACTGTGTGTTACCCAAGTGGCTCCTGAACCATGCGCAGAGCTTAGTTCAAAGGGAACAAATGAGGGGCCACAGAGCCGTAATTACAGATCACACTGTCCTGGTGAGAGCAAAGGCGGTAACTTTAAAGTAATATTTAACGTCAAAAGGGAAACGAGAGGTAGGCTGGTCTTAGAAAAGGTGATGTGC
The DNA here is from genome assembly GCF_963924245.1 of Chroicocephalus ridibundus. NCBI lineage: Eukaryota > Metazoa > Chordata > Aves > Charadriiformes > Laridae > Chroicocephalus > Chroicocephalus ridibundus. Next base: position 27,428,321 of record NC_086291.1, on the reverse strand, counting down.
TTATACAGGGGAGTAGAAATGAACACCTGAAGTGGCAAGACCTTAAAAGAAGTGGAAATTGCATACCGATGAGAGAGTGAAAAAAGAATACAAGCTCTGGAAAGTTACAGGTGAAAGGCAGGCCACAGAAGACTTGAGGAAAGCATCCTAAAGGCATAAAAATTAATCAGTCACGACAATGTGAGAAGCAGAAAGCTCTCCAGAGAGCTCTGGGGGCTGGATGTGATCAGGCCCTATGAGAAGGAAAGAGCCATCACGAAAAAGCTTGGTGAGTTACTTGCGTTGGCCTTTGCTGTGAAGGAGCTCACGCTGAGTTCATTCCTTAGGGGATACACATTTGCATGACTGTCCCAAGGCACTGGGGAAAAAAAAAGAAAAGGGTATTCGTAACCCCGTTTTTAGAACACGTGGTTAAAAATCTGCCAGAAGGAGCGCTCAGATGAACTGCCAAATACTCGCCTTGGTGAGAATTACAGTGATCCCTCTACCAAAAAGCCAATATGATGCTAAATGTGTTGTTAAATATGATGCTAATTTTTAAAAAAAAGTGCCGGTGGGAACCAGGAAACTGCAAAGCAGCGAGGCTGCCTTCTATAAAAGGCAAGTTGTTAGAAAGGATAATAAAGTCTTGAAATAACAGAGCCCAGGATAAATTTGGTGTCATGGGAGATTCCACGTGGCTTTTGAGGGGGCAGTTGCAAGGCACAAACCTAGAGCACTCTTGGAGGAAACCAGCCATTGTGTACACAAGACAATCTGGTCCTTAGAGTGCACTTGGATCTCCAAAAAGCTCTCCCAGAAGGGCTCTTAAAGAAATTAAGCTGTCGTGGGAAGAAAAGGAAGGTCTGGGTAGTTTCTTATTGGAAATATTTTCTTAGCACTCTAAGGCCTTGAAATACACAAACCAAACATTTCTTACTGGACAAAGGTCTGCGGAAAATACAAGCTATTTCTGTGTAACCCTTGTTTCTGCTCAATGGCATATGGCTTCTTTTTCAGTGTTTCAGATAAGTCCCTGCTAAAATGCACAACTGCGATCCCAGCGCATGGTCTGGCTTCCTTATAACTCTCTCACATGAAGCTTCATCACTCATTTTGGACCTCAGTTTCCCCAACTTGCTCTGTGTATTTATTAAGCCCCCACCCTGGGACTGTGGAAGAGATTATAGAGCATCAGTCACTGAACCATGGCAGAGCCACAGGACCAGGGGATTTGCCTGGGATGAAGGTAGGTAAAAGTCTTTAAGGGGCAGAGCCAGTTCCTCTGTGGGGGTCTCAGTGGGCAAAGCTCTGGGCCCCTCCAGGCAGCAGGAGGTCTGGAGAGGCTGTCTGCTTTCCAGGGACACACGTCCCCAGCATAGGAGTGGGGGAGAGCACGTAAGGGGTGCTTGGTGGCTGCTGGAAAGCATTCACACAAACTGCCTGATCCCACAGATCCGAGCTCCCTCGGGGTTTCCAATGCTGACTTTATTACTGAAGATTAATGAGGAAAAAAATAACCGTGTTCCCAATGGCTCGGCAGCTGAGCCTGAGGCTGCGGGGGTTTCCCCATGTGGTCCCGTGGCCCCACTACCCTTCCCAGCCCAGCAGCTGTGAGAACCGCTGGCACCTCTCGCCATCTGCTCCCCTCTGTGCCGGGAGGTGCCCAGCTGGCTGGCAAAGCACCCCCAAAGGAGCCACCCAGCTGGCAGGCCCTAACCTGGCACTCGGGATACCCCGGTGACATCCCTGCTAGCAAAGGAATGGCCCTGACCCACTCTCTGTTCCCGAGGGCAGCCAGCACAGCCAAGGCTCAGTCTCTCGGACAGCTGGGGGGCTGCACCCCAGCTGCAGCGAGATGGGGCAATTGGGCTCTGAGCTACCCCCAAATTGGGGTGAGGCACCTCCATGCTAATAACAGAGCCTGCCCCCAGCTCCTCTGTGAAAAGGGCAAAACCATAGCAGCCTGTGAGGGAGCAAAGTACCTCCATCCTCTGCGGCTGCCGTGTTTTCCTTCCCTGCCATGTGAGGCACAAGGGGAGTTGGTGGGTCGATGCCGGGCAGCAAGAAGGGGCAGCCCCCCCCATCTGGCAGGTCTGGTAGCCCCGCTTAGGTGCATCTGGGGGTCTCTAATCAGCACAAACCCAGGGGAAAGTCATTCAAGCATCTCGTCCTCTGAAATTTTAGAGTGTACTTTTCTCATTCATTTTCCATTGCAAACCAGTAAAAAGCTAATCCAGGCTCTCCGGGGAGAGATGTTTTCTAGCAGACCTCTAGCTTTCAGTTACTGCACTCACGTGCTGAAATGCAGATGTCATTTGCTGCATAATCCCAGGAGAGCAGGAGATAGGCTTGCAATGCAGGTCCAAAGTCCATCCAGGAGCCAGAGCCGGGCACACTTCTGACACCACTCAGAAGGGGAAAGGGGGCCCAGGGCTGAGCTTAAATGTAGCCCCAGGCTGAGGGGGCAGGTGGGGCTGGTCAGGGCAATTAAGGCCATTAGTGCCCTTGGAGTCTGGATAGCCAGGTTGGGAATAAGGTCACCTATTCCCAGCTGTGGGTGTTAAACAAAGCACTTGGATGCATGTTTTCAAAGTCACCCAGGCAGCTGAGGTTGGGAACAAGCACGTGGCAGATTTTCAGGGTGAACCCTGAGCCCGCACCCCGTGCAGGATGACAAGGGGATGCCCTGGCTGGGGTGGAGCGGGAGGTGAAGGCAGAGCAGAGCCGCAGACTCTCTGTGCTCCCGTGCCACAGGCGGGTGTCACTGCACGGGCACCGCTGTGGGGTGGCAAAGACCTGTGTTGGTGTTGGACTAGGTCCTACTACACAAACTGCAAAAGAGCTGGCGCTGAGGCCCCCATAGCCGCCCTGCGTGTGTTTGAGGGCTTTCCCCTTGTGCTGTCTCTAGTCTGGCCATGCGGACCCAGGTGATGAGCCGTGCCCCAGGTGACGCTGCCGAGGATGGGCTGGCACATCCTGGCTGGAAGCCAGGAGGGAGACACCTGGGATGGCTGCAGTTACCCTCTCCGCTCCAAGTAACTGCTAAGCAGTGTTAGGAGTGTTTCCATTGCGGCTGCTGGCTGCAGCTCATTCTCCTCCTGAGTGGCCATGGGGAGCCACCAAGTCAGGGTTTCGGCTACCGGGCGCCTCAGAGCCAGGCTGGTCCCCATCTTTGCCATGATTTGCCTCTCAGCAGGCAGCATTGCTCTGGGGATGCACCGACACTGTGCCTGCCTGGGTGCCTGGCTGAGTCCGGGAGGAACTCATGCCACAGATGTCACCACCATAGGTAGGCACTGGCTCCGTGACTGCGAGCTTTAGTGGAGCAATCAAAGAGACCTTACCTGAACAAACAGAAACACTGCAACGCCGTGCAGCACCCAAGCTTTAGGTGGGCAAGGGGCTGTGTCCTGGTGGGGCAGCAATGGGGCAGAACCACACGGGAGGATTGGTCCCTGCTCAGACCCTGCATCCCACATCGGGGGCAGCTCTGGGCTACTCTGAAAAGGAATGGAAAAAGGGTCTAAATTTTCCACTTAACAAAATTCTGAGTGGGAATCCTTTTAGGCGTCATCAAAGTGTCACTGTCAGATAAAAGCAGAACATTTGCTATGATTAAAAGATTTATTTTTTTTAAGATTACACTAAAATGACTTTGTTCCAGAACAAAAGTCACTGTTACCCACCAGCTGCTAACCAGTGTTGAAGCTGTGGGTATTTTGGTGTTAGCCACAGCCTTTAAATCAACAGCAGGACTTCTCCTAAGCACTTTTATTTTTATGAAAGTGACATTTTTCATTGAAAAAACCCCACTTGAATGAAGCATTTATACCTGGCTCTTCTAAATACAGACTCGGAGCCTGATATGTCATTGAGAGGAAACCCTGTGGGCTTCCTGAAGTCCCCCCCAACAGCAGCTTGGCCTTTCAAATTTGATTACCTGAGCTCACCCCAGAAAAAACACATTTTTCCCCACCCCGTGTGAGCTTAGAGAGGAGAAAACAAAATCCAGACGCTGCTGGGGCCGGGGCCAGCTGCGGCGGGACAGAAGGCATTGGTTACGGGGCTGGCAGGGGTCCAGCTCCCAGCGCTATATAGGAGGGAGAGGGGGGAGCTGGGCTGCAGACAGAGCTGCTGCCGCCTGCTTTAGCCATCGCTCACAGTCTTCTCGCGGCCGAGGAAAACTACAGCCTGCCAAGATGTGCAAAGGATTAGCAGCGCTGCCCCACACGTGCCTGGAGAGGTGAGAGCAGCCAGCTCGCGTGGGGATGCCGGGGCACCTGCCTCCCAGCAGGGCTCGGACAGGGGCGGCGGGGGGCAGAGAGGCTCTTCCTCCAGCACATCCCCACGATGGACATCTCTTATGGAGGCTGGGGTCACCCAGCTCTGAACTGAGAGGGAAGGGAGGCTTGCTGGCGGGGGGCTCAGTGGGATGCTGCAAGCGGCTGGGACCCTCTGGAAACCCACCCCTCAACCTCAACCCGCAGGAACACGTTGTCCTCAGACTTTAACGTTTGCAAAATGTGGGGTGGAGGAAAAATCCAGAAAAGTGGGTTGCCTTTCTGAGGTGAAACGAGCCCTGTCTCAAAGTGCCTCAAAATCCCCTTTAACTGCCTGCGTCTCCCTCGCACGCAGATTAGTCTGCCCTGGCCCCTCGCACGAGGCTCTGCTCTGTGCAGAATGCCCGCTCTGCCCTGCTCATGGCACCCATCCTCTTCTTCGTCGTCATCCCCCTCCGCTCCAGCACTCACCTCGAAACCTGCCCCAGGTGGTGCTTCCCAGGCTGCTCTCACCCCTTGGGAACCCAGGCAGGCTCCAGCCCTTTCCATGCTGATCGAAACCTGGCCCCTGCTCCCCTCCTGCGGAGCTGGAGGGGCTTCGGAGGCAGTCCCATGAGAGGTGCAGGGGGGGCCACGGCACGAGGCTGGTGCCTCTCTCCATCAGCAAAGCGCCCAATTCTTCACCTAAAGAGGAAACTTGGTAAAAGACTTTACAGGTGAATTACCCAGGGAGGATTTCCTTGGAGTTGTGAGCCTTAGCGCTGGTTTTCAGATGAGAGCAAGCGTGGCATTCGCGGTCCTGGGGGCAGCTCGGGAGAAGTCCCCCTTCGTCAGCTGAAGCTGATGCTGCTTGCCTGAAAGCAAGGCAATTTCCCATCGCAGGCATGCACAGGAGTGTGGGCCTGTGACAATTTCTTTGCTTGAAATGTGCCCTTCGGCCACCCTCGTGGCCCCATGCCCACCTTGCTCGGTCTCCTGCAACCTCCTGCGCCGCGGGCAGCACTCTTCCAGGTGTGGGTGAACCACCCATTTCTGCTCTGCTATTATCTTTGTTGTCACTCTTCTGCTACTTTCTAATACTACATTAGTTTTTCTTCCACTGCTGCTGATGCTTTCGCTAACCTCTTTTACACCTTCAAATCCTCACTCTTGAAAGGCGATTTCGCTTACGGCTCACCATTTTATGCTCAGAGTTAGGGCTGGGTTTGTCCTGTGTGCACCGTTTTCTATTCCTCTACGAGGAATCTCAACAGGCGCTTCATTGCCGGTCTCACGAGACCCTCCTGCAGTTCCTCACAACTGGTCCCCAGGTGCTGCATACCCGGGTAACGCAGTACCTGCTGCTCGGCCCTTCTCCCCATGCATGTGATATGTTTCACAGCGTGGTCCCAGCCCGTGTTCCCCCAGGACCACCCCCACCGATGAGAACACACCATGTCCCCAACGCACTGTGCGCTACCTTTCCCACGCTGTTCCCCATGCTGTCATCCATGAGATGACCTTCCCCTCTGCAGCTGCCTGGGGTCTGGAGAGCCCATCCAAGGTCTCCTGCAGACCCAAGGGGCTAGTAGCCCCCCGACTCTCCCCAAGGCATGTGCTCACTGGCCTCTTCAGAGAGGGCTGATAGGTTTGAAGGAATCTCTTCCTACTGCCAGAGCTGCCTTGACTGCTCTCCAATAGACCATATTTGTCCATGTGTCCACCACGGCTGTCTGACACAGCTGTTGCTGACATTCCTGTACCATATCACACTCGCAGCTTTATGGCTCCTCACATCCCCCCTGAAGCCTTTTTCCCCTCAAGGAGCATTCCCTCTGGCACCTCCCTGCCCTCGGGCACAGCAGCAGCTTTAGCTTTCAGCTATAGCTTTAACTTCTTCAAGTTCCTTTTTGTTTTGTTTTTAAAGCTGGAGTCTCTCCGGGCCCGCCCCAGCTGCCTTCTTGCTCTTGATGTGTTTGACAGAGCCCGTATTTTCTTTTAATACTTTTTGGAAGCTGTTTCTCAGACTTTTTCTTGGCTTGCTCCCATATGTTCTCACACTTAACCTTCCACAGTTTATGGTCCTCTTGCTTTTTCTCACTCGGACATAGCTGGGGGGCGGGGGGGGTTTGAAGGGTGCCTTTTTGTTTATAACTGCCGTTCTTACCCTGCTGTTTTGCCTTTGATGAAGTCTTGCTTGAAAGCTTGTCATACATCTGCTAGAGGTCGCCAGGATAATATCTTTAAATAGTCCTTCCCTCCCGCCAGCCTGCAAGCGCTCAGCCCCTCTGGCTGTCCTTTCTCGCTTCCTTTCAACAAGCCTCCTCATCTCTGCGGTCTCCCCATACTTCATGAAGGCCCCACGGCCAAGGACTTGGTTGCAGTGGGGAGGTTCTTGCTGCTGTCCCCACACTGGGACCTGCTGGTCTTCAGCAGGGTGGGCAGCTACTGGTGGTCCATCAACAGCCCCAAGGGATGGGGCAGGGATGGACCTATCCAGGGAGCCCCGCTGGGAGCGGCAGATGGTAGGGCTGCAATATAGGTCTGACATCAAGCCAGGAGACCAGGCTGGGGAGAAGCCCACCTACAGCACAGACAAAGGGAAAGAGCTGAAATGGAGCCCCTGGCTGTGGGCATGGTGTGGGGCTCACCTGGGGCTGCTCTGGGCCATTAAGGTCCGTTAGTGCCCTTTGAGCCCAACAGATATTGGCTGTAAGCCACTCTCAGAGGGCGGGAATTGGAGAGCAAGATTTTCAACCAGGTCTGAGCATTATTCAGGACACTTCTCGCTGCTGCGTGAAGCCACCATCGATTGCATCCAGATCTCGTGCACGTGTTGGCCCCACCTGCACCAGGGTAGTGAGGCCCTCAGGTCCTGCTCAGACAGCAACAGAATCCTGGTCCTATCTTCCCACCTCCTTCGGCTGTCATGCATTAGATTTGGCTCTCGGTGGCTCTGCTCCCAGCGCTGCCCGTGTTTTTGCCCTGCCTGTTTGGGAACCCCTGGCATCCACCATCCTCACTTCAGAGGTGGGCAAGCCCCTTCCCCCTTGCACTTCACCCCTGCTTCTGCCAGACGAAACCCTCAGGATCGGGTGCATGATCCAGTCACCTGGAGGGGACCCTCCCTGGTGCACAGCACCCAGCACCAGCAGTGGATCGGTCATGGCAGCATCCCCGGTTCTGCCCTCTTGTGCATGGGGCAGTGGCAGGGAGAGGGAGCAGGTGGCAGCTGGCATTTCTGCTCAGCCCCTCTTTGAGAGATGGTCCTGAGCCCATGTGTCCCCTTCCCTGCCAGGACCAGTGGCCACAAGCACAGATGTCAGGGAAAGCAGAGGCAGGGAGGAGGCTCTTACGCCCCACCAACTTTCCTGGGGCACCCTCTGCACCCACCCGTTGCTTCGGTGCTAAATGGGGCTGCAGCTCCTGCTGTCTTTGCCCGCTCCCGAGGTCCCGGCACAGCAGTGGGGTGCCAAGGGGCACCTGAGGTTGGCAGGAGAGTCACCCCCATGATCCGGCTTGGAGCATTTAACCGCTTTTTGTTTATTTATTAGAGGGAGTGGAATGAACTGTGCATGGCAGCATCGCTGTCCCACAGACACCTCAGTGCAGAGAGCGTGGGGACCTCATCACCCTTCACCTAAGGTCCTGGTCTTTCCAGGCAACATTCAAGTTTTCTCGGAAGCACAAGCAATGGAAGCTGTCCCTGTAGCTGATGACATTTTCCATGAAAACAGTTGGATTTCTGGATCTGCTCTGCCCCGTGCTGGACACCCACTGTGGGCGGTCCACCCAGACCCAGGCTGGGCCGATTACTCCATCTGGCCACGCTGCCTGCTCCTGTGCCGACCAGCGCTGGCCTTGCCATCCCCTGGCTGCTCCCTTCCAAGGGTGGCTGTCAGGGGCAGGTTTCTGCAGCAGAAGCAGGGGCCAGCTGGCAGGGGAGCAGAGCCCGGGCCACATCTCAACAAGTCACCCATGGCGTGGAAAACCAACACACAGAGGGAGTTCTATAGGGAGAGGAAAAACATGGAAGGAGTGGAAATGAAAAAGCAGACATAGCAAGGGAGTGACTGTCTATGGAGGGCTTGTGAAAATAACCAGGGGAAAGAGAAGCGCAGTGAGCCCTGAAACCGGGGAGCTGCAGTCCGGCTTCGGCAGCCACCCCGTGGCAAAGGCACTGAGCCCAGCCGGCCTTAGGGCAGCAGTGTGTCCCCTTGCCCTCATCCACCCCCTGGGCCAGAGAGCCTGGAAGCCACCAAATGTTGCTGTGCCAGGGAAGAGTCCTGCCCTGCAAAGATGGGGTTGGGGGGTCCATTTTCACCCCTTTATTTGTTCAGTCTTACCCAGCACACCTGTGTTTTCCCTGCTAAAGCTGGGCTCACTCTTGCCACCAACACTGAGCTGCATGCAGCGGAGGGGAGCCTCCTTGGTGGCTTTGGATGCTCAGGATTACATTGCAAGTCGTATTGCACAAAGGAGCACATAATAGGAGACAGCTGGACCTGCTGTCAAGCCCCAGAACCCCTCTTGTCTACGTATCCTCCAAAAGGAGGAAAGATGGAGGATGAAACTCCTTTGCTAGTCAGACTACTTCACCTCCTGAAACCGTTCTTCCCCCTCTGCCCAGGGAAAGCAGCACCTAGGAGTTACCTGTTTGCAGGACCCTTCCCATTGCAGACGTAAGGCTTGCATATTATTTATATCACTATGTATTACGTAGGAGTGCGCAGAGGAACAGCAAGCACTAGCAGGAAGTGTGGTGGGTTGCTGGCAGCACGCATTGCTGGTGGTCCCCAAGAGACCCATCGAAAAAGAATATAATCCTAATAAAAGTGCCTAGAAAGGAGGAAGCCCCCAGCCGTGAGTGCTTGGGAGGGTCAGGGGTGGCACAGAGCACACCTAGGAGCATTTCACCCTGATTTTGGCAAGCACAGAGGTACGTGTTAACCTGTGTGTTAGCAATAGCATCGCCCAGGACGGGGAGGATTTTGGCTGGGTGGTGTGAGGGTGCTCAGCAGCAGGGTGCTGGGCTTGGGGGCTGCGCTGGGCATTGCTGGAGGCAGAGCAGTGACCTCAAAAAGCTCAGGGGACATGATGAGGACAGTTTCCTGCTCCTTCTGTCTGCAGACCAGGACCCCAGGAGGGCACCTTTCTCCGTAGGCCATTGATGTTTCAGGGCTGGTGGGTGCAATGCAGGAGGGGGCTTGGCGTGGGGCAGGCGCCGCCGTGCAGCCCAGCACAACACCCTGCACAGCCTCCTCTCCGAAGGGAGCTGCATCTCCTGGCCAGCATTTCCTTGGGGCACATCACTATAGAAACTGAGTGCTGCACACACATGCCCTAATTCATCCTCAGAGCAGCCTGCCAGCTCCGCTGATGCAATTATCCCGGCCACAGACGGGGACAAAGCAAAGAGATGGAGATCAAGAGCTGCCGCTAATTCTGAGTGCCCAGCTTGAAATGCCTCAGCCAGGCGCCTTTACAGCATTAGGGTCTGTTTGTCCGTGTGTAATTAATAACACGGCTTTGTACCTCACCAGCAGCCGCGCCAGGGTCTGTGCCAGGGTCCGTGCGGGCATATGGCAGGACCATCTCTGCTGCCGCATCCCTCCACCTGACCTGCCTCTGCTCCTTCCCTCCCACAGGGCCAAGGAGATCAAGACCAAGTTGGGCACACTGCTCCAGAAGCCCGACTCAACCATTGACTTTATCATCCCCTACCCAGAGAAGCCAGAGAAGCCGCCCAAGACCCAGAAGTGAGTACCGTGCCGGGCTGTGCTGGCGCCTGTGCCTGGCCAGAGGAGTGGACACAAACCCCCTTTGGGATGCAGAGGAGTTGAAGCCCCTGCTGTGGGGCCTGGGGTGGGCACAGCGGGCTTTTCGGGGCAGGAGGCTTGTGGCACACTCCTCGTGACCCACCAGCTAGGTGCGGGCTCTGAGAGTTACATCAAGGCAGCATAAGACGTGTCAGGCAGCACAGCTTTACGGAAACCAGATTTCTCATGGAAACTCAATTTGCTTTTGATGAGATTTCACATTCACTCAATAAAGGTTTTGCCGGAGGCATACGGCACTTGGACTTCTCTGAGTCACCCGCCTCAGCCCAGAGGTGCCAGCCGTGCACAGCCGGGTGGCACTGGGCAGCAGTGTGTCCCTGAGCTGGGTGCACGGCCCGATGGTGTGATGCCTGGCTCCGGGCAGCTCAGTGATGATGGCACTGTATCACCTTATTGCCTTTGTCCTGAGCCGAAGGCCATCAGGGTTTTGGGGCTGGAGGGTGCAATGCAGGAGGGGGCTTGGCGTGGGGCAGGCACCGCCGTGCAGCCCAGCACAACACCCCGCACAGCCTCCTCTGCAGCACCGAGATGGTTTAATGACAAAGCAAAGCAGAGGAGAAGCTAAAGAGGCTGATGGGCTGTGCTGCAAGAGTAACCGCCCAAAGGAGACAAAATAAGCCTTTAAAAGAAACGTTAGCTCAAATCTAAAAGCAGGATGGCTTCCTGGACGTAGGGCGATGGCCTCACCCCGGGTATCTCCAGCCCAGCCTTGGGCGGCTGAGCTGAGTGCCCGAGCTGCTGCCCAGCCACTCTTCTGCCACCCCTCAGCCCTGCTGCCATCGGATGCGGGCGATTCTCCTGGACACGCCTGCCCCTGCCCCCGGGATTTTCTCTCTGTCCTTGAGCTGCCCGGACACACACGGAGCTGGAGGACCCACGTCTGACAGCACCCAGGCTATCTAACCTGCTGGGGGCAGGCGAGGCTCGCTGGCCCAGCCAGCCTTGCTCGTGGCACCGGGAGCAAGGGCTCATCTCCAAGGTCTCGAGTGGCCATGTCAGGACTAAAACCAGGAGAGGTGCACGCCCACTCTTCACAACACCAGGATTCTATTTCCACTTCAAAATCACAACTTTTTGTTTTACACCAGTCCCTCTCCCCATGTTTCCCTTCAGCCCAGGCAACGGTGCTCTAAACTGGCAACCCTCTGCCAAGGGATTGCTAAAAGCCCAAAACAAACCCCAAAACGAACCCCAGTGTGCAGATGAACGCCCAGCTCACCCTGACGTAAGCCCGCAGAGCCCTGCAGTCACTTTGCTGGCTGCAGTGTGTGCGGACGCTTGCCAGCCCGGTGCCTGCCCACTGCAGCGCTGCTCTGAGAGAGCTGCCCGGGCGTGCAGGGCAAGCAGAGCCCTGATGGATGGCACATTTCGCACTCAGTTGCTGCCATGCCCTGGATGCCTCTGCGAAGGAGACACATTTGTCCCCATTAACCGTCGCCGACGAAAGCCGGAGCACATCTTCACTCCCCGCTGGCTGGAGGAGTTGTTTTCTCCTGCACTGCACCATTGCGCAGCTTCGGTATCACTCACCCATCAGCATCTCACTGGCAGTTAATATCATCCCTGGGGCATTCAGCCAACAGAAAAAGTGAATTTGGTAGTTTTCAGGAGATCTGGATTGTGTCAGGTTGCTGCAGCGGTGCTGCCCCTCACTGGGGGTGGGGAGGCACCTGGGAGGAATATGGGGACAGGGAGAGGTTTTGATCCTTAATAGCAAGTGCAAATGCAATTTGAAGTCCAGAAAGCAAACGCTCGGAGCCCCCACCATGGTCTTTACTGATGGACATTGTCAGTCTGATGGCAAGTGAGGGCTGGATAGCCAGCGTGAGCAAGCCTTGCATTTCTGCCGTTCTCCTCATCCCCCTGGAGCCACCTGGGCAGGGCGGCTGGGTAGGATCACCTGCGCTTACCCCAGCCCCACCCCTGAAGCACCCAGGCCCCCAGGACCGGCAGGTTGTCCTGCCCGCTGCTCCCTCCCCATGCCCAGGGATGCTCTGCTCACCCAGAGGGTTTCAGCCCTGGCACCCGCCCCTGCGCCAGGAAAACCAGCCTGAGCTGCTGGGCTGCCCGCTGGCAGTGGGGATGGCCTGTGGCAAGCCCAGCGCTCAGCAGCGGCGCTGGGGGGGCTTCATTTCCCCTCCAGCACCGGGCATCGGCCGCGGTGGGCAGCACAGGAGCCCCGTGCCCCAGGGCAGCTCAGTCAAACTCTTTGGGGCTTAAAAAAAACAAACCCCATAACCCCAAACAAAACCCCCACAACCTCTTTAGTTACAAACAGTGCATTTAAAGGGGGGGGGGAGAAAAAGAGGTCAAGCCACGCACATGAAAAACACGGATGGTTTCCACTGGGACGGGGGAGGGAGCCGAGGCTGGCGTCCTGCCCCGCTGCGGGGCGTGGGAATGGGGCGCGCAGGCTGTGGGAGTCGGGGGGGGGGACGACGCTGACCCCAGGCCCGGCAGGATCCGGCCCCCGCCGCCCCTCCCCAGCGGGGAGCATCCTCCCCGACCCCAGCGGAAAAGCAGGGATGCTTCCCAGCCGCCTGCGGAGCCCCTGCTCTGCCCTCCCACGCACGGGCGCTGGGGCGCGGAGGGGACCTGCGGCTGCAGAGGGGGGCTCGGTTTGCGGTTCAGCCACGTCTCTGCTCAAAACGCGGGGGAATTAATTAGCTGCTCCTCACGGCCCCTGGCACCCGGCTCTCCCCGGAGGAGGGTACGCGTGCTGAGACACAGTAGCCTCTCTGTTGCTTGACAATCACCCCCGCTCTGCAACAGTCTCCGCAGCTCGTTACTCCATTCCCCCCATTTTTAAAGGAATTATTTAAAAACCTGGAACCCAGACTGGGGCTGTGGGGTGAGCATGGACTACTTGGGCTTTCTTTACTCCCTCCAGGCCATCACCGGAGGAGGCTCTGCAATGGCGTGATTCCCTGGAGAAGCTCCTGCAAAACCCCTGTAAGTTCACATCGCCCTGCAGTCATATCCCCCCACCCCATGCACCTTCCCCCCCCGCCGTGCTCAGCGAGAGCTCGGCCACCCTGAGACCTGCAGTGCTCAGCCAGGGCCTGTTCCCCCCGCAGATGGGCTCGCCAGCTTCTGCAGCTTCCTGCGCTCTGAGTTCAGCGAGGAGAACGCTGAGTTTTGGGTGGCCTGCGAGGACTACAAGAAAATCAAGTCCCCTGTGAAGATGGCAGAGAAGGCCAAGAAGATCTACGAGGAGTTCATCCAGACTGAGGCACCCAAAGAGGTCAGTGGTCATGGGGCAGGAGATGGTGCCGGGAGGGATGAGGCCGCCCAGATGCCCTCCATCCCAACGGAGAGCGATGGCTGCAGGGCTCCCCGTACCATGGCCGAGCGGCTCAGAGGGCTGTACCCTCGGCGAGGGTCAGCCCCATCCCCACGGACTGCACTCCCACCCTCCGCAGCCCCAGCAGCCCTGTTCACATGCTCAGCCTCTGCTGGGCTGCCTTCTGCCACAGGCACTTCCAGCATGTGCCGGTCCCCCTCTCCTCACAGAGGGCTTACTTCAATCATAAAGGATGACAAACTATGGTAGCCCTCGCCCCAGACTTACTTTTGCTGCAGGATAGACCTCATCCTTCATTACAGGTTTGCCACCAATAATTCCCCCAGATAAGTGAACCTGCTTCAGTGCCTCCCCATAATCCCTGCGTGGTTGGTGGTGGGACAGAGCAGGCGAGGGGAGATGCCATCACCCACCCCTCACAAAGGCAGGGTCCCCATCCCTCCCATTACACTCCCATCACAGGTGAACATCGACCACTTCACCAAGGCTGTGACCATGAAGAACCTGGTGGAGCCATCACCAAGCAGCTTTGACATGGCCCAGAAGAGGATCTTTGCCCTGATGGAGAAAGACTCCCTGCCCAGATTTGTGCGGTCGGAGTTTTATCAGGAGTTAATCAAGTAGCAAGGCGGCAGGGCTGTGCGAGGCATTCCCCGTGGGCGGTCCCACTGCTTCTGTCTAAACACCTGCCCCTTCTCCTGCAGCTGCTTTGCTTTCTTGATACTACCCTAAAAGAGCACGCAGGGGTGTTGCTAAACATCTCCCCCTGTGCTTTGGACTGTCAGATGGCCCAGTGTTTCTTCTCTTACAGTCTCTTTCCTCTCCCACAAAAGACCAATTAGCAGAAACCGCTGGTGATCCTCTCTGGGTTTGGGAGCCAGAAGGGTGGTGGAGCAGCCCCAGCCTTGCAGTGACCAAGAGCCACTTGGGCAGCTGGTGCATCCCTGGCACTGTGGGGCTCGGAGGTTCTTAGGATGTGGCCATTTTTCTCCCAGTTTTGCCGGTATCGCTGGTTTGGCACAGGCTTGCTCCCTCCTCCCAGCTTCCCAGGGTGCTGCTGAGGCTGCACAGGGTACCCACAGGGTGCCCCCACCCCCGTCTCAGTCCAGCGCACCTGCAGCCCCAGGGTGCAGCGTGGGTCATGTCCACCATGCGACTGGCATCACCTTGTCCTCAGAAAGCGTCCTATCATCAGCAGACACAGTATGTCACTATGTCAGTGATGGCGGTGCAGCAGGGATGCAGCAGGGATGCCTGCTGGCATGGCAGGGACGGTGGCATGGCAGGGACGGTGGCAGGGCAGGGACGGCAGTGTGTACGGCAGAGCCGGGAGCCACGCTGCTGTGTGCCGCAGGGTGCATCCGGCTGGCACGAGGGGTGGGCGGCACCCCTTCCCCAGCGACTCCACAGGCTGGGAGGCAGCCTGTTTGCTTCACACTAAAGGCAGTAAAGAGGATAAACCAAGAGCTCTTTGTTCAAAACACCGGGACTGTTTAGCAACCCAGACCTTCCGCTTGCTCCAACCCCTTGCATGACATGCTGAGCTCACAGTCTGCAGCCTCTGCCCGTGTCCCCAGTGCCTACGCACAGCCCGGAGCAACACCAGTGGCTGGTGGTGTGCTTGCATTGCAGCTTTGGGGGTGCTGCTGCCGTGATTTCATGCTCCAGTTGCTTCTCTCTGCAGTAGGCAGGCCAAAGCGATACTTCTGCACAAACCCAATCCAGGGGCATCAATTAGAGGAGGGAGGAAAATCATGCTGGGGGAAAAAAAAATGCTGCTAATTGCAACTGTTCAGATCCCATTGAAAAAAAAAACCACCCAAACAACCCAAAACCCAAACCCAAGCCCAAAACCGTCATTGGAAATACAAAAAATAAACCCCTGTCTCCTTGAACAGACGGCAAACTCTGCTGAGTTTGTGGCGCCTGCATCACTCTCTCCTGTCTCCTCCCGCCTGCCCAGGACATGTGTTTCCATCAGGCTGTCTCTTAAAAAGCCCGGCTCTTTTCAAACGATTCAAAGCCAGCCTACTGTTCGCTACCAGAGGAAATCACACCTGAGGATGGGGCAGGGGCATACGTGAAAGGCAGCAGGGGTCTCGTTTCAGCCTCCAGGCAAATGCGATGAATCCCTGCTCCATGGGGGCCTGGATCTTTCACCCCTGCGATGGTTTCCTACTGCAGCATCCGCAGGGCCATGGCTTGCTACAAGCACGCTGCGGGGATCGACCTGCCCAGCCGTCAGCCCGACAGATGCGGGCAAAATTACAAGCGACCGTGCTCCCAGCAGGCAGCTCGGACCAGCCACCACCCCCCCAAGGCTGCGCAACTTCAACTGCAAGTCACGAGACTCCATGCGAGATGCAATAACATAAACACCGGGTTTGCCAGCCTCGGCAATGCTTCCGAAATCTGATCAAAACCCCACCAGCCCCAAATATTTACATGTTGTCACTATGGTGATGAAGAAAAATACATCCCGAGCTGCAGGAAGTGGGCTGCGTTTTCCAGGCAGGGATGGGGAGGCAAGGGAAGGATGGAGGCCACCACAAATGTGACTTTTGGAGCCAATGGCCTGGGAAAGTCGGTGCTGGAGCGGCAGGGGTTGATGCTCGCGGGGCATTCCCCTGGGTGGAGCGCCAGGGGCAGCTTGGGCATCCCCAAAGAGCCACGAGTGGCAGGAGGGTCCCGTCGAAAGCGCACAGAATCCCCCCGTCAGCCCCCACTGCCCAGGTCTGGTGGGGGACGAGGGGGAGGCAGGAGCAGGGCTGGGTGCGGGACCAGGGGCTCGGCCAGCCCTTCCGCTGCTGGCTGCCCCACCGCCTCTGCCCACGCGCCCTCCTGGCTTCTCCACGAGCTGGTGTCAAGATAACGGGGTTCAGCACGTTGAAGCTCCCTGTTCACCGTGTCACTCATGGAAATGCAAAAGCAAACAGGCTTCCCTGCAGAAAGACCCAGATCTTTCATTTTAGCTTAATCCTTTGGCAGCTATTTCCAGATACCCTCACGTGATTCACAGTTAAATGCCAACGCCGGGATGCTGCTGGAGGCTGGCTTGCGACGCGCCATCAAAACCGGAGATGTCACTAGCTGCAACAGTGACATATGGGGCACAGAGAAGGTGTCTGGGTATGTACGTGCCGGAAAGAAAGGTGGAGGCTGGATTCAGGAGAGGTGAAATGGCTCTATTGGAAATCCCTCCCCAGCTCGATTTCTGCTAAAATGCTGGAAGCCTACTTTAGGGGGTGATTGAACAGGTGCCAGTGAGCTACCAGGTGGCCATAAAACGTGGCCCCTGAAACATTTTGGAGCTCTGGGGAAGTTGTGTTTGTGTAGAAGGGTTGTTTGGCCAATTACTCAGGCAGGCTCACCCCAGAAGTGCGGCAATGCCTGTACCCACCCCACAGCTGAGCTTTTCACAGGCCCAGAGGTATTCACTGTTGGGCTGATACCAACCGTCATATACTTATTTTATCACTCTTGCTCTGATGAAATTTGGCATATGTATGACCACTATACACACAACGTTGTACATCCGTATCCAGATAGTCATATATAAGTATAGACACACACACATATATATACATACATACTCCTAATGTGGGCCTCTGGATCCCCAGTGAGTCAGAGACTCCAAAAGCAGAGTTTCTGGATATTGTGCGTGGGGTCCGTCACAGAGATGAGCGTGTGTGGGTCTAGTGCAGTCCCAGACCCCACTGAGGGAAACCTTGGCCACCTGCCCAAGTGAATGTGAAGATGCAACTTCCAAATAATCCTCCAAAATCACCCCGTGCCCATGGCTGCTGGGTGCCCACAGCCCCGGTGTGTCCTGGTGCCCGAGCCAGTGCAGGAGGCAGGTCTCGTGCTCCCCGAGGGACCCCAACCCCTGCCGTGGGGCAAGGCAACCCCACGCTGCAGCTGGGGTCCCCAGGCACCAGGCGTTGCCTCCATGCCTGCTCCCCGCCACGGGGCCGTGCAGAGGAGGGCTCCCTACAGCTGCATCCCTCGGATTAACTGGGGACTGCCAACGCCTGCAAGGCAGCGGTGGGAGCTGCCCGCTGCCCATGGCGGGGCTGAGGGTGTCCCAGGGCTTGCCCAGGCTCCCCCCAGTCCCTGGTCACTCCCTGGAGGGTGGTGAGTGCTGTGGACAAGGGCTGGAGCAAGGTCAGGATGGGGGGTCGGCTCCTCACAGCCGCAACAGGTTTTCAGTCTGACGTTCTCCGTGTGATTTCTACTAGAGATCTTCACGTGGGGCAGACGCGGGATGCTGGTGTGCACTGGGGAACTGGTTGTGTTAACCCATATTCTTGTACCACTCAGTAATCCACACATAAACATGTATTTCTGTTACTATCTCGATGGACTATTTGTTTTGTCTTTTTGCACTGAAGGCGTGGTGTTTCCTTACCATCTACAGGGCGTTCCCAAAACTTGTGCCCAAAAGCCCCAGCAAGACCAAAGGCCTCTGAGAGCTTCTTCCTGCTGCAACAGATGTGGTGGTTTCTCAGGAAACTGAAAAAGAATGAAAGTATCACCCCAGGAGGCTGGTCCAGAGGGAACTCTCCCGTGCCAGCACGGGCACCCCCAGCCCTGATGCCCGCTGAGCTCTTGGTTGGGCACAGCACGGACCCCAAAAAGCCCAGCATCCCCCAGGCTCATGGTGCCAAGGGTACCTGAAGGATCCAACGGCTGTTTCATCCTTCTGTAATTTCAAACAACCTCTAAATGAAGCCATTCGTACCATGCTGTTTTAGAGTAATCTTCACCAGTGAATTGCATCTCCATGCATTTTCTTTGGTTCACACAATGGCATTTTAGAAGGGACTAACTCAAACATTTTTATTTAGAATATATTCATCATTATTTAAATATCAATACAGTTTTTGCAATAGTTATCAAGAGTTCCCAGTACCAGGGGAAAATAAAAGATAGCCACATGCTTGGCTATGTTCAGAGCTTTAGCAAGCCTCTCTGTCTCTGAGCTGAACATGCAGGGGTGGTTGTGTGTCAGTACAATCTAATAAATACAAAATAAAGCAAATGTCAAAAGAGAAGTTTCTCTGTGGGCCTGGATGTGCCTACTGGAGAACCACGGCCGCCTCCTGCCATGTCAAAACCCCAGTGTGAGAACTGTTGTCTGGACTGGAATGCAGAGCGAGGAAAACACGGTTGTCAGAGCAGCAATATCCAACTAAGGAGAGACCAAGCGCTGGGGGAGAGTGTCACCGACAGGCACTGGACTGCTCAGAGCAGGCGGTCCCAGATGCCGGCTGGCAATACCAGGTACTGCAGCCCAAGACTGCAAGCCCCACATCTATTCCTTGTGCCTCCGACTGCGGGTCAGTGTCAGTCCCAAAGCCCCCAGCACTAAAAAGCAAGCTGCCTTCTGGCAAAGCCCAGGAGCAGTAATGAGACCGACACATTCCTCCTACCATCTTCAGGAAAAAAGTGAGTCATGCTACTACTGAATTATAAACTCACATAAATAACATTAAAATAAAATACATATTTTCAAGTACTCCCAGGCAGGGCCTTTCCTCCCCAGCTGTTGTGGTAGTGGTCCTATTCCATGACAAACTGCTCCATACAAGCCAGGGCCGGCAAACCTGCATTCAGATGGCGCTCCCAGAGTTAGTAATATACACCTGCCAGTCTGGGAGAGAAGGAACACGTTTCTGTTCTGCTCAGCCATGGTATTAAACCTGGGAGCATGAAGGACACAATTAGTAATATATGAAATAATGAACCTCCCCCAAAATAATAGCTCTGTACAGCGCCAGGAAAGATCCTTGGCCAGCATAAACTAGATGCTACAGAGGCAGAAGCGGCCAGAGGGGAGAGCTTCCCTGCGGCTGTGGCTGTGGTGATTGAGGGAGGCTGTTTATCTGAAAAGTTTTAGTTTCCCTTCAAGAAAGTAAGAGCTCTTCCTACGTCTGATTACTGTAATGCAGCATAACTTGAGTTCTGAGCAAATACTACTGAAAGCCTAGACTTTTGGGAGCTATATGAACGGCTAAGGACCAGAGCAACCCCTTTTCATCTAAGCTTTTGCCGATCGGAAAGGGGAGATCCCAGCCCCCGATGCTTCCCTTGGCTCCTCTTTCCCCTGCTCCCTGCGAGGTGTCACTCGCAAGTCTGGTCCCTTGGTGGGTAGTGCTGGGTCTGAGCTTGTGCTCCCCAGCCGCCCTCCTGGGCTCCCGGGGCTCACCAGAAACACAGTGGGCACGCAGCAATTGCACCCAGCTTTCATGTCAGGCGCAGAGCCCAGGGCTCCTACGCTGATGGAATCAGAGGAGGGTTTGCTACACAAACTAAGCCTGGCTTGGGTTACGAATGCTGGCTGTTGCATGACATGGGATACAACTGGGACATGAGACAGCTACTGGAGACAGCGTTGTTGCTTCATGCCAATGAATGCTTTTGCTGCCATATATTCTTGTGAGAGCCCAGCCCGCTCCTGCCTTGCTGCAGGTTCAGGCACACTGAGAGATGATGTTAGAGTTGCAGTCTAAGGTGTGAGTGTGGCTTCTTTTGCAGTTTTCGGGCCCGCAGCTGGCACCGGGTGGGCTGACCAAGTCCAGGTAGTAGGGGGACTTGAGAAAACGGCGGTAAGAATCCTTTTCCATGAGGGTGAATATTTTTCTCTGGGCCTCATCAAAGCAGGAGAGTGTAGGCTCCAGCACATTGTGGCTCGTCTTCTCTCGTGTGCATGAATCCAGGTTCACCTGTGGGCCAAAGGGACAACGTAACTAGAATCTGTCCCAGAAGTGGTTAGCATAGGCATAGGAAAATCCAAGAGGCTCTTCACCAAGTGTGTTTAAGCTGTCCTTGATGGGCAGTTGTTTGAAATCACCACTGGACACCCCGTAGCCTTGGCAGAATCTGCACAGCTGGATACCAGTGCATCTCTGCTGCCAGACAAACTGTCAGGGGAAACGGACACGTGTTCCTCTAGGATGCAGCCAGCCAGGAAACTCGAACAACTGCAGGGGAGCAGCTGGAACACTGGGAACCATAGCCCTCTCGGGCTTTTCCCATTTTAGTGTGCACATGGGATGTCCACGTTGTTGTAACTAAACCCACTTTCTCTCTATCCAAATTTAATACAAAAGCAATAAAAATGACACCATTTCCTTGCTAGCTAACAGAGAAGTGGCATCCTTCAACTCTTGTGAAACTACCAGATCTCTACTTCCCTGTGCTGCCTGCCTGGTTCAGGATTTAGGGTGATACCTTAGCTCAAGGAATGTTCTGTGCACATACCTCTTTTGTTGCCTGCACTGAGATAAACTCATCATAGATCTTTCTGGCCTTGGGGCTGAGCTTTGCTGGCGACTTGGTTTTCTTGTAGTCCTCACAACTGACCCAGAACTCGATGTTTTCTTCACTGTACTCAGATTTGAGAAAAGCACGGAAAGCAGCCAGTCCTCCTACAGGTTGTTTAGAAGAAAAACAGATCAGGTAAGAGCCTTGGGTCCCAGATAATCGTACCCATGAACCCCAGCAAACACCAATTCTGCATTCTCCTTCCCAAAGCTGAATGAGCAGCTCCCCTGGGAACAGCTGCCTGCCCCCACGGCAGTCACTCATGCATGCCGAGGGAGGCTGGAATTCAGACAGGCCCCACGGGAATGTCACACGTGGGTCCTCAGCTGCCTGCTCCCCCACTGTGACCTTCAGTGGCTCAGCCAGGAGAATGCAAGCAACTTGTGTGTTCCCAGGAGGCCCCCAGGAGACAGCCAACACACGCTGCAGAGTCTCAAGTCATGGGAACAGCGTGAAGGAAACCTCAAGGACATCAGTGTAGCCTGGAACTGACGGGAAGACAAAATCTCCCATGGGCTCAGCCGCAAGCAGTTTCTCCACTTTTTGGCTCTTGTTTAATCCGCTGTTAACTGTGCGCTGCAGTATCGCCCCCTCCTTGTACAGGGGCTAAGCCACGCACTCTCACAAAAGGGACAGCTCAGTCGCAGGCCAAAGCCCCACTTATGATACCTTGGGATTGTCCCTCAGATCTGACCAAGAGCACCCTTCACCACCCCTCCCAGGGGCCTGTGGGGTTGAAGGAGCTACTGTGTGCTGCTAAAAGACACAAGATAATGTCCCCCACCCCCTTCAGGGACTGCTCAGCACACACACTCTGCAGGCAGTACTCTCAGCATCTCCAGCAGAAGGGAACTCTTTACTTACTGTCATGATGGATCAAGTTTTCCAAAGAGTCTGCCCACTTTCTGACTTCCTCTTGGCTAACCCTAAAAGGAGACAAAGGGAGAAACATAGGGAAGATTTAAGGGGAGTACAGAAAGGAAAAATTTGGTTTTTAGCTCAGCACCATTAGAATATCTCTTTCTCTGATTGTTGTAAAAGCACACACAAGAGACCAAGAAGGAAATGTCTGCTTGGTTTACAGAGACCCCGGGGGATCTCAGATCTAATCTACAGAAATTCTGGTTTGCAATCCCCATCACTAGCCATGGGCTGGAGAGAAATTTTCCTGGAAAAATTGTTGGGTACTTTGTGTTTATTTTGTGACTGGCTGCATCTCTTGCAGGGGCATGGACCTGGCATCACTCTTACAGGTCATACCAGTAAACTCTGAAGGGCTGATTTCTTTAAACCTTTCAGGGGAGCAGTAGCTATGTGGAAGAGACCATGTTTGCACATCCTGCATTCATTCCCGCTACTGTAGCAGAGCATCCTAGGGCTCATCTATTCCAGAAGCATATCTTGGCCTTTGGAGTCCTTCTTGGAAAGATATAATCTACTTGTTCTTCAGTGAGAGCAGTGACACCCTGAGAGGCTGCTCTCTCTGTTTTCTTTGCCAATATGTCTGTGCAACTGTGCAGACCATTGCACAAATCCAACTGAAAGAGTCAGTGATGCTCACACTGCAGTGTGTCAAGTCGCACTGAGTCTTGTGATGGCGTTATTCCCCTGCGCAGGAGAGTGCACAAGTCTTTCCATGTGCACATGCATACTGAATCCCAGAAAAATTGGCAGAAAGGGACCTTCTCCGTGGAAAGGTACTATCCACACCTGAGGACTATTGCCACACTAGGTTCAAACACACAGCTGTTCAGGAGGTACTGGGAAGCAGCAGCAACAGAAATGCTAACGAAGTTTATCTCAGTGAAGGAGTAAACAGCATGTTGCAGGCAGTCTGGGCTTAACTACACAGCAGCATCTGCTCTTACCTCTGGCTCGAAGGTATTTTCTCCTTCTTGCCCTGGGAAGAGCTGTAGTCACAGGAGTCTGACTTCTGCAGCAAGAAGCCCAGACGATGCTTCATGTCTTTGGCACTGAAAGAAACAATTCAAGAACAAGATGAAGATAATGGGCTACAACTCCCTCTGCAGCCTCCTCACCCACAATAAGCTCATTCAGCATTACTCGGTGACACAAATGCAGGTCACAGCTACCGACTCCAGTGCTGACTTTCCACTCCTCACATAATGCACATTTCTGTGGCTAGACAAGTACAACAGAGTCAAATTTTTCAAGTCCAACTGCACCATTTTCTTGCTGAGAAGGTCATTACCCTGCAGGGAGGGCTGGCAAAGGCCTGCTGTTTTCCTACTGATTGTTTACAGTTAAAATATTGTGATAGAAAGGCATCGCCGTGCCGTAAATGTGTTACTTCTCCCTGAGCTGACTTGCCCAGCTACCACTGTCCAGTTCTTAGACGCTTACTAATTCTTTCCTAAAGCTCTTGCCATCTCCCCACCTCATCACCCAGCTACAGGAACAGCGGGGCCATGGCAGGCCACCTCACCAAGCAGCTGCCCATGACACAGGGGGAAGGCAGGAAGCGAAGGGCCAGGAGCAGGACCGTGGGGCAAGGTGAGGGGGTGAGCCAGGAGCTTTACCACAACCAGTCCACGCTGACTGCAAGCTACTCCCTCGCTCCATGGTGAGTTCTTACAAGGATGCATGCTTCATTTTGTTCTGCTTTCCAGCATGCTCAGGACAATTGTTGCCTGATGGCAGCACCTAGATATGCAGCTGGTATTGGCCTCAGCATCTCTCTGGATTTCCTTCCAGTTTAAGAACAAGGAGGCAGGTAAATCAGCCCCGCTTACTCAGGGGTGCATGCCCTGGCCTGCTGCAGGGTGCAACGATAGTGTAAGCAGGAAATTCTTCTCCTGCTCCTCAGATTAGAGCCTGGAAAAGAGCAAGAGGTTGTGCCACAGGGCTGAGCTCCAGTAGCTGCTCAGCCTCCCAGCACTGCTCTTTGCTCCAGCCATAGCACCCTGTCAGCGGTCCCGGCCATATCTTATCTCCCTGCTCGCTTGTGCTCATAAATGTTTCCTTAACAACTCCAGCACCGGAGTGAGAGCGAAGGAAACTCAGCTTTTTTAGAGCGGGGTGCATGTGACCAGGGCCAACATTCAGGCGCTGCCCAGGCAGACACCAGCTGCTCTGCGCTGCCAGACTGGGGCTGCCCGGCGCTGCCCTGCTACCTGCCCCCAGAAGAAAGAAACCGCTCAGGTCTGCAGGAAGGCGGCAGCAGGAAGAAACAAGACACTGCTGCTTGCAGCAAGTCCCGCAGCTTTCTGGAAGAGAGGGATTTTCTTGGGAATCCTGGACAGAGATGGTTAAAATATGTGAACCTTTTTTTTTTTTAATTTTTTCAAAACGTCCTCTTCCCCCCTCCCCCCAGTCAAATATTGCTGCAAACTTGGGGGGGAAGGTGTCAATATTTTTTCCTCGCATTTTCAGCACATGTTTTCAAATCCACTGTGAGGGGAGAGCTTTTTCTTCCAGATGGGAGCAGGCTGAGTCTTAGTTTGTACTTTCCCAGCCCTCCCCATTGCAGAGCCACTGGGAAGCAGCCTCAGGAGCCCTCCTGGGGGCACGAGCAGCCGGAAGGGTAGCGCTGCGCCATCAGAGACCTGTGCAATTTGCTTGGGCTGGATAAGCAGGGAGTTTTGTGGGGCTGTCTCCTCATTCTGGGGACTTGGGCCACCCTGCTGGGGGTCTCCAGGCCCCATAGCACCTGCAAGGAAGCAGCACCCCTCCCTGAGGGCTCGTGGTCCCCTCGCAGGCATACAGACCCCCTCACGCTGGGCTGTGGGGCAGACCATGCTGCCGAGGGCATGCCTGGAGTGGGTACAGGCTCCACTCTGCCAGCACTGGGATGCCTGGCCAGTACCGCACGCCGGGGCGCTGCCAGATCCCATGGCAGGGATAGGGATCAGCCCACCCTGACTGGCACCGCACAGTGGGGGTACGGCCAGCCCCACACCGGCCCCACAGCGCTATGCGCCGGGGGTACAACCTGACCTGGTCCCTCACCATCAGTACACACACAGGGGAGACACAGGCTGACCCCACACTGGCTGGTGCCGCATCCAGATCTGCGGCGCCCTGGGCTGCCCCACATCCCCACCCTGCCTGCTGGTGGCCGGGGGTCACCCAGTGCCAGGCTGGGTTTCTGCATTTGGGATGCATTTTGTGGAATGACCCTCATTTTTTTTGATATCTTGTCTGCCTTACTCCCCCTCAAAAAATCAAGAAAAGAAAATTCAGCAGAGAAAGGATCCAAAGGAGAAAAGTGGTGCAAAGCTTGCGGCAGAAGCAGATGACAGGAATATCAAAATATACAATACTAAGAGCTGCTTGTTTTGCTGATGGGAAGGATGAGTTTAGAATTCCCACAGCTCAATACAAAACCTTTACGCAATCCTGCTTCTAATAGAAAAAAACCTCTTGTAAAGAATCATTTCTAGGTAATCTTACAAGAGAATCAGAGCCAAAGCTGCCACTTCTCCGTCAGACACAAAATGCAATACATCAGTGTATCTCCAGACTACCAAGACCATTAACAAATGCTCAGAAATAAACAGTACCTTTTTAAGCAAGTGGCTGGCAGTGCAGCGAGTCCCTTGCACATCTTGCTTCCGAGGTTGGTTCTGTATTCCAGGAAAAACAACAACACAGGAGGCGGCAGAGGCTGCGTGCAAGTCCCTTGCCGTCTGCAGAATTCAGTCTCGTCTCTGAGCCAGCTGCGCTGCCTTGGCTCTGTTTTATAGCCTAGCCCAGACAGCCCAGCAGCACTGGGTGACCCAGTCAGGAGTCAGCAGAACAGCAGCACCCGTCCCCTTTTTGCCCACCCAAGAGGAAGAGGGTGACGTATAAGCCAAGACAAAGGAGTGAGTGGGACTGGAACCTTACCAGAAATGAACCTTGGTGTCTGGCTGCAGAGGTGGATTCTTTTAAAAGGGCGGAAAAAGCTTCAGGGGCTTTCCTCTCTTGCAAAAGATGGAACGGTGCAGATAAAAGCTGCAGGAGATTTTCAGAGGGGCACGGACAGTAAAAAGGGTCAGAGAATCAATTCTGAGAAGTGATATAAGCTTTGCTTGTTCCTCTGTTCGTTTTCCCCTTCTATTTTAAGCAACCTGGGAAAAACAAGGGATGAGAATTTTAAACACAAAAGGTTTCCGTAATCCCAACAACTGTAGAAACCAGAGCTCTAAGGAAAGAAGAATGTAAATTCACCAGGGAACTACGCAGGCAGATGAGACTGTCCTGTTTTATTCTAGAGGCATGTGGATATATGCCTTTGGTGAGGCTGAAAAAAACCCTCAGAGGGGCATAGCACTATTGGACTGTAAAATGTGTGTGTCCCAGCACACACATATTCGGGGACGGTTCATGTACAGGTGCAGGAAAAAGAGAGACAGGAGGTTGACAACACGGCTGCCTTAGATACATGGGTATCACTGCAATACCTTACTTCTCCATTTACATTTGCCCTTAATCAAAAGCCAGACCTCAGGACTTGGGAGTCCCCAGGTCCCCAAGGGAAAATGATTAATTAAAACCATAGGCATAAGTGTGCCTGGCCAGAGAGGACTCCATGGCAGCATTGAGGCTACTCTGTGATAAAGGATGAACCCATGAAACACCTGGCTGCAGGGATCTTTGGTGGTGACTGCACTGCCTGGCTCTGCTGTAGTCCCAAGACAGAGCAAATGACTCCAGCTACACCAATTGTCCGCCGACCTTGGAGGGTACAGAAGGCAGTTGTCCCTCTGAAGAGGGAGAATTGGCTGATATTTATTGAGTTGCAGCTCAGCATAGCCTGTACCATCATTGTAAAAGAGGGGAAAGCTTTGGGCAGACGGACGTGCATATGGTCTGCTGCACTTCAGCCTTGCTCCCGCTGTGAAATAAAGAAGCTTCAGTTCAGCAGCAGGCTGTCTGCCCACGCTACCCACTGCTGCGCTCCCTCTCCCCAGAAACATTTACTTTGCCCACAACCTGCAGAACTTGCAGGGTGAGCTTTTCCCTCCTGTGTCTCTAGTGCCTACAGCCAGCGGCACGGACAACCTAAATTCCAGACTAGTTTACCTGCCTTGGCAGCATGCATCCTCTCAGATCATTAACTGTGCTGAAAGGCAATGCCCTAACTAACTGTAAAATGCTTTTGTATGAATGTGAATATCCCGTTGCCAAACCTGAAGCAACATGCCTGCAAGTTCTGCACTGTTTGGACTAAAAATCAGCTCCAGCCCAGGGCAGTGTAAAACTTTTAACTGAGTGAATCCGCTTTGTGTTTTTAGTGTTGGTGAGTGGACAGCACTTGGGTGATCCATAGGAAGTGACTGAGCACTGGCAGAGTTGGTGCCAGAGCTCTCTGATGTCTTCTCTTTGGGGAGGACAGAAGCCAAAGGGCAGAATATGGCCACCGGGGAAAAACAACTAATTAATTAATTGTTAAATATTTAATTTAATTAATTTCATTTTAATCTCAAACTTGTGCAATGTACTGCTGTTCACGTGCAACCCCAGCACAATTCATTCACGCAATTCAAGAGCTGAGCTGGCCGACATGGTCAAGGTGTCTGCAAGCTCGAACCCTGACCCTAACCCTGGCAGCCACAGCCTGACCTCCTGGCTCAGGAAGGTCCCAAAGGCTGCTTGCTGAGGCAGGGAACCTCTGTGCAGAACACAGAAATTCTGCAATTTCTCTGCAAATTGGTGTGTAACCAGATTTAGGTATGTCACCCTTCTCTGTGGATTGCAAGCACGTTTATTGCATGACTCTAATGATGCTTGAATGTTGGTGTTGTCTACATCAAGTCATGTCTGCATTCCCCAACTTCTTGTGAGCAGGCTGCAATAAGATATTTCTAACACTGCCATTACAACGGCCAGCCAAAAAGCCCTTGCAATTAAGACCACCCTCCCTGGACTGGGCATGCAGACTCTAGAACTGCTGCAGTTGAAATTTCCCTTTTTTCCAGTCCGTTAACACAGACTGCTTCAGTCTGGCCCCATACGAGGAGTTTGGGTTTGCGTACTATTTCTCCTCTAAGCTGTGTTTCACAGCTGTTGCAGTTTAATAACCTCTTAGCTGCTCCAGCTGCTCACCAATCAAAAGTACCCCTTTCCATCTCTTAGCCTTCATAGTCAGGCGTCTTCTCCCAGGGCACAGACTGTGCTGTGCTCAACACCAAAATCTCCTCCTCCCCGCCAGTTAGGGAAGCGGCAGCTCACGCCACTTTTTATGCCTGTCACATCACCTCTGGCTCACTTCACCTGCAGCATGGAGAAATCAGCAGTGAGAATGGGCTGGGGGTGCGAGGCTGGGGGTGGGGGCTCCCTGGCCATTACATCTCTTGGCTGTGTGGTGCTTTGGAGGCACCCAGGGGCTCACAGGAGGCAGCACGATAGTAAACATCTCCGGTTCCTGCTATGGCATCCCTCATCCGCCATCCACTCGTCCCTGCTGCATCCCCCGCCCTGCCTCCCCAAGCAGCTAGAGACAAGGCTATGAAACCGAGCTTTCCCTCCCACCATCATTGTTAGGGAAAAACGTCACACAGGCATGCTCACCCCCGTACACAAGCGTGTGTGGGATGTGTCCCTCCGCTCAGCTGCAGCCAAGCGGCAGGCCGTGGGAGGAGGCAGGGAGCACAGGGAACGCTGCTTCGGTGGTCATTGCCCAGAGCCGAGCTACTACAGGCTGTTGCCCTCCTGACTGCACGGGGGTCTCCTGCCTCAGTCCCCTCCCATCTCAGAACAGCCAGCTGGGAGATGCACAAAGGCACATGGGAGACGGCTGCTTTGCGTCACTGGATATGTAGAAGGGCATGACATGGGAGCTGTGAGGACGTGCTGCTGGGCCAGAGCCTCTCCTGTCACTGCTGCCCTCCCCAGTGCACCTTGTGGAGGCTAACAGTGGTCCACTCTTTCTCCTCTTCATGTCTCACAAAGCCAGCCAGGTGCCTTAGGACTGGACTAGCAAATCACCCGGGTGCACAGGGGGACACTGGGCAGAGCATTGCCTGTCTTCCTCATGGACATCTTCATCCTAATACATGTCTGGCCCCTGATCTGCTCTGCAGACAGCATTGGTAAGGAACAGGAGCCCCTCCCACACACCTCAAAAGCATTAACCAGTGTGGCACTGGTCCCCCAGGCTGCAGAAGTCCTGCGCGAACAGCGGTTCTGGTGACACTTCTGCCCACATGAGCATCCCCGGCACTAAGCCCTGCTGTGAGGAGGGAGCCTGGAGCTGTACTGAACTCCCTGATTTGCTTCTCCCATGCCCCAGCCCCAAGCACTCTTTGCACAAAATTCCTTCCAGTGCAACGCCCCACCATTGATTTCTTCTCTAGCACACCCGTTAGCGGGTAAGATTTCCTTCCAGTAACAAGGGCCGCATCTTTTCCACATACGTGTGTGCTTTGATTGAAATGCGGCTAATGAGCTGGGAGCAGGGAGCCCTGGAAGGACCATTTGGGTCTGAGTTTGGATGAATCAGCTCAGCACGTGCCTGTGCCTGACACTGCATGCAGCCACGTTTCCTGTCCCAGGGCACTGACTGTGGCCTGACCTCTCTAAAAGACACTTGGAGAGGCCATACTTGTCCCCATAGGGTCCCCCAGCCAGCACTGGGATTCCCAGAAACGCTGTCCCACGGCATAGTCTGAGGAAATCACACTTTCCCATGTCTCTGCAATGCACCGCTTGACTTCATGCGTGACCACAGCCATGGTCCTTGCAACTAGCCCCCAGAGGCGGCCTTTGAGGAGAGAGAGCATCCCTTCCCAAATCACCCCTGAGGAGAGAGATGACTCACCGTTCTGCCACACAGTTAATGCGCTGCTCACACGGAAACCTTCTCAAGTGGATGTACCTCCAGGCTGATCCAGTCACCTTTCTGCTTCTCTTGCATGAGATGAACTTTTCTCTTAGAAGATGAACTTTTAAAGGCAAAGCAGCTTTGGTTTCTTGCTGTAGTTTCCTGCTGGGCATGCTCTCTCTGAAGTGATGCTCTGTAAACGTTAGTACATTCATTGAGCGTGTTCCTTAGCCCCAACTTCATAAAATTCATACAATGAAACGTACAACTCATACAATTTTCCCATGCTCTCAGGTGTTTTCTACATATACATGCACCTACAACATCAGTGGATTTTTGTCATTTATAAGTATTTGGAAGTTCCAAATAACTTTAGGGGTTTTGGTTCGGTTTTTCTTTGCTTCCACCCTCAGTTTTTGGGCTGCCTACTTCTCCTGCCTACTACCCAGAAGAAAATATTTCATCTTGTATCAATGGAAGAATTTTGTTCAGCCCAAATAGATTTTTTTTCTCCTGTTTTGGGTTTGCTAATGAAATAAATGGGGGGGGGGGTGTTGTCTGGCTATTTTTCTTTTTTGTGGGCATCAGACAACAGAAAAAGCTATAATTTTAGTAATTTGCCTTCCAGTTTCCCAAATCTCTGTCTCATAATCCATCTTGATTAACAGCCCCTTAAACTTTTCCTCTTAATCACTAAGAAAGTTTTGAATAACACTGGAGCACAAACCAAGCCAACATATGCCTGCTTACTGATGCTTTCCCAACACTAAAAACACTTTGAAATGTCTCATTTAGCCACTTTGAGTCCATTCGATATGGATTTTACGACATTTTAAGCCAAACATTGATAGCAAGTCATATTAATTTATAAATCTATTTCACCAGCACAACTCCCTCATAAAAGCACTGTTAAGCTCATTAGAAAAGGTCTATGTTTCCATTAAATCACATCAGCTGGTATCAATTATATGACTGCCTTTTCAAATGAGCCTGCTATTGTCCATGCTAATAGTGCTCCTGCACTGGTCAAAAGGTTAATAGCTCTGTGGCTGTAGAGCTCACCCCCTCTTAGAGCATGGCTTTCTTCCAGTCTCCTTTTATTCTAAAATGATGAAAAATGACCACTCTTTGTCCCGAGAACCCTTTAGCCTATTCCTCCAAAAATCTTAGTGCGAGCCCATTGCACTTTGTTGATATAAAACTGTGTAGATCCCCCCCAGGGCTGCGTGGCCCCCAGGCAGGGGCACACTCACTGGTCTTTTGCAAGGGACACTGAGCAGACGCTTGCACTGTCTCCCAGCTCTGCCTGCAGCTCCTCTGGAAGTCTCACAGTGCCAGACCCTAATGCTGCCATTGCTTCTTCTGTGGCTGAAATGTGCCTGGGGGTGTGAGGCAGCTGGTTTCGTCCTGTCTGTGTGCTGCCAACCCCTCTGCAGCCCACACACCCTGGCTGAAGCGCAGCACCCGGGAGCTGGGTGCTGCTCCCGCTGAGCAAAGGTGGCTCTAGTGAGATACACACCATGGGCTGCTCACAGAGAACAATCTCACCCTTGACAGCAATCAGGTCTAAGTATTTTCACGCCATATTTTGACCTAATACATAATTTAACAGGAATTTAGCTGCGGTTGATTTGACCGCGTAATTCTGTGTTCCTTCAAGTTCTTCTTCAGAAGGTGTTTGCACCTACTGTTCAAACCTTACTGGGAAATCCCTGTTGAGACAGGAGCTGTGATGGGCAATGGTGGGACAGCTCAGCTTGATCCCTGTGGGCCCATCGCTGCGTTAGCTTACAGCCAGTGTTTTGCACACACCTCACCTGGGGACCTCTCACTCATGGGCCAATTACTTCACCTGAATGTGCCCTAAGGTACAGGGGAGGAAGGAGGCACAAAGGGAGGCAGGAAGAGGGTTGATGCATCAGAAATTAAGACGCCTTTATGTACAGTGTACAGCAAAACCACTCCTCATGCCTTCTGCACCTTAGCAACCCAGCTGTGCGGTGGCTTCTTTTCTACAGCTATTAAAAGCCCAACTTTTTAATGTGATTGGGCTATCTTCTGCCTAGACAATTACTAGAGGATGTGAAGTTACAGGCTGCAAGGCTAAATCTTTCATCACTGCAAATCTAGTGAGATCTACTGTCTTAACCTTAGATAGACCTTTCTTCCTTCCTTCCCTCTTATCTTTCCAGTGGCAGCTGAGCAGGATTAGAGCTGCCACACCACAAGGGCCCATGCCAGGGAACAAAGACTACAGCTTTATTCAGAAGTGCAAAGCCCAGGGGACATTTTGTCAGAGGGGTCGTGGCCCAGCATACAAAGCACGTTGCTTGCTGCTCTGGTCACAGTTTAGTTGTTTAATTCTCTAAGCCCGCTTACAAAAGGCAGCTTGGAAGCAGCAAGCATCTGTCAATGCCTGTCTCAAGGGCACACCAGTTATTTAAAAGGTGATGTCTGACAAGTCTGCAGATAGGGTTGCAGAGCATCATGATTGCAGGCTAAAGAAACACAAAAGCAAGGACAAGCACCTGCAGGAGAGAAACAGCATCCATTCAAAAACACTGCATGATGCCAGCCTGCTGCATAGTGGCTGAGTTGACTTGGCGTAGAAGTAAATGCTCTGGATGTGGCCCCAGCCTGCAGGGCAGTTCTAAAAGGTGACAGGTATTCAACAGATCAGTCAGCCCAGATGTGCAGCTCTTCAGAAATCACAAAAAGGAAGCAGCAAAATGAAACTGCACTGAAAACAGCTGATCCTAGACTGATCAAGTTCCTTGATTGGTGTTTTGGAGGTGAATTGGACAGAATGAAACTGCAAGAGGCAAACATCCAGTGTAGTAAAAATGTGGAATTGCTACACTGGGAAAAAGTCGCTTGCTGCAGAGGCTGATTGCATATAATAGACATGCAAAGACTACTGGAATACAGCCACTGCTTGGTAAGCTCTCTTTTGCCAAGACCTCTTGCTATTTAAAATTTATTTTGCAGCAGTGCTGAAAATCCAAGC
This sequence comes from Chroicocephalus ridibundus, assembly GCF_963924245.1. Classification (NCBI taxonomy): domain Eukaryota; kingdom Metazoa; phylum Chordata; class Aves; order Charadriiformes; family Laridae; genus Chroicocephalus; species Chroicocephalus ridibundus. The sequence continues at coordinate 27,395,836 of NC_086291.1, read as the reverse complement.
AGACCTGAGCTTCACTGTGCCACAGAGGGAAAAAAGAAAAAAAAGCAGAGGAAGAGCTGTGCGCAAAATCTACGGCACATGGTGCATGGCTGTGCTCTGCAGCTGATGCTCACAGCATCACGCTGAGAGTGACAACATTTAATGCTTCATCATTTAGAAATTTCTGCTTTTTCCAAAAAAGAAATAAATGCTCCATGTTGTTACATTTCATCCTTCTGAACTTCTCAGCAGGATGCACATGGCAGAGATCTTACTGTCTCTCTTAAAACTGTGTTTGCTTGTCCTTCTGGTGCTCTGGATGCAGGCTGGATGCTAAAGACTGCAATTACTGGCTCAGCAGGTGAGACTCCTGCAAGCTGCTATCCCAAGGCACATTTGTGCTTTAGTGATGTAGCTGGAAATAAGTTTCAAGACAGAAGGAAAAACATATGGGCTTCTACACCTGTTTTAAATCAAGCCTCCAGTATCCATAACTGGCTTATCTAACACAGGATCACTTGGGTCACACAGGACCAGGACCTACTGCAGCAATCCTTAAACTATCATGCACAGAGGACTTGTGGTCCTAAGTATATAATGCAAGAATCAAAGGACATGCCGCCTTGGATAATGTCAGAGATGGAGCCACAAAGGTACATTATGGACCTGCACTTTCTCAGATCAAGTATGTTCAGACCCAGGGCACTGTTTCTGGTCATTGGAGAAACAAGTTATCTCTAAAGACAAGCATGGGTCTGAAAGGTGTTACACTGTTCAGCATTATCACAGTATAAATTGACTGCCAACACGTACAAAGTGCTTAATATTCCAAAAGTACAGATTGTTTATCTTATTTGTGCATCGTAGGAAATTGCAAGCCTCTGGTGAGGGTAGTACTGACAAATTGATGATTGAGGGCTACAAAGATGATTGGGGGGGCTAGAACATCTCTCTTATGAAGAAAGGCTGAGGGCTTTGGGTCTTTTCAGTCTGGAAAAAAGACGACTGAGTGGGAATCTTATCAACGCTTATAAATCCTTAAAGGGTGGGTGTCAGGAGGATGGGGCCAGGATCTTCTCAGTGGAGCCCAGTGACAGGACAAGAGGTAATGGGCACAAACTTGAACATAGGAAGTTCCACCTAAACATGAGGAGGAACTTCTTTACCCTGAGGGTGGCAGAGCCCTGGCACAGGCTGCCCAGAGAGGTGGTGGAGTCTCCGTCTCTGGAGGCATTCAAAACCCGCCTGGACGTGTTCCTGTGCCACCTGCTCTGGGTGACCCTGCTCTGGCAGGGGGTCGGACTAGATGATCTCCAGAGGTCCCTTCCAACCCCTGGCATTCTGTGAAATTGTGTTTCCCCATTTTGTGAAATAATGCTGCAGTCCCAGTCAGTCTAGCCAAACTGTCCCCACAAAACCCTCACATGAGATTGCCACTCAGCCTAATTTCAGGGGCTTGTCCCACCTGCAAAGGATTGCCAGGCATGAACCCTCATGCTAGATGCCCATAAAACCATGCCCAGCATGTCAGCCAGCAAATCTTCCCTGGGCATTGCTTGTCCTCTCCCTCTGTCACTGAGGTAGCTTCACACCATGACCACACTGCAGTCTGCATTCTCCTCTGCTCCATGAGATGTGTCCTACCTCTTTGCTGTCATCAGACCCCAGCTGTATTCCTCCCCTGCCCCAGGAGCACCAGCATCTTGGGATGCCTGTGGAGGAAAAGCCGGGATGAGGAATAGGATGGAGACACACTGGAAAGAAATAGGAAAGGCTGAGGTCATGAGAGCTGGAAAGGAGGAGAGCAGGAGGGGAAAAAGTGGTCAGTGATGAACAGAGAGGGCAGGAAGCTATGTGAGGAGAGACCCCAGAGATTAGCTGTGGGAAGGAGGAAGACACGTCCCATGGCATCTTGACAAGACAATCCTTGGGAACACTGTCCAGCAGCCAAGGGTCTCCAGGGAAACTTGGCTGTCTCCGGAGGGAGCACATGCATCCACTAAGTGGCCTTGCTGCCCTGCAAGGGAGGTCACTGAGAGCTGAAACCAGTGCCCCAGTGTTTTGGGACAGTGTGGTAGGATCTCCAGGGGACCTGTGCCAGGCACAGGTCTCCAGCATGACCCTTCTGCTCAGCAACATCTCTAACTGTCTTTATTGTTATCTCATGCTTGAGATTCATAATGGAGAATCACTTGTGTTCTCTCTGAGTAAGAGCAGCTAAAAATAGTGCTAATATAACAAGGATGAAAGATGAATTTACAAAGTGGAGCAAGAAAGCCCAGAACCCCCTCACAGTCATTATATGCTCCCACAGCTTTCCGATGTGCTTTCAACAGCAAATGCTTTTGCTGTTTGTTAGGCAAAGAAGGAAATTGCCTAAGACAGTGGCAGATGCCTGGAAGGCTTAGTGTTGCTGTGATTTATTTTTACCCACTCTCCCTTCAGCATACCTCACTGCTATCCACCTTGGAACCCCACTTCCTTCAATTAAAATACGTGGGGCTTAGCTGCCAGCAGGTGCACAGAGCATCCGGTAAGGCATCACATCAAACCTTGCACTGGGAGAGCACAGACCGGTCATCTGTCAGTTTCTAAGTCAGCACCAAACTTCCATGAGGCATTTCTTCCTTGACAGACACTGCCAAAAACATGTATGGCTTTTTTTCACGCTCGCTCTCAGTTAGGGTTTTGCAATTTCTGCCCTGAATGGAGGGTCTGTCCCTTCTGATGTGGGCTAGTACATCTGCAGCTCAACCTTTGAGTGAGCACTACGGATTTGTAAAATTTTTAAGCACTTGTTGATGAAAGAAAAGCAGAAAGCTGAGGAGGAGAAACAACCAAGAGCTCAGGCTACCATGATACCTGGTGCTCACACTCCTTCACATGGTGTGACAGATACTCCTGGTTGCACAGTGGCCCAGCTTCATAAGAATGGGGGGGGCGGGGAGGAGGGCAGAGAAAGACATTTACTTGCACCACACCGGACTAGCTGCCTAGACACCTCTCACAAGCTCCAGGAGCTCCAAGTTTAAGCCTTATCTTAAGAAAAAAATGGCCATTTTCCCCTTCGAGTCCATCCCTTTGAATCAAAAGGCCAGGGTGACACCCTGCTCGGGTCCTGTCTCTCACCTGTCTTACACACATGCTGGCTCGAACTGTGCTGGGCTCCGCTGTTCTGCCCCTGAGCAATCCCTGCCCAGCTGTGAGGCTAACGCAGAGGAAGTGGCTAATTTAAACTCTCCAAATCGTTCTGGAGGCTTTTGGGGGTGCTTACCTCTCCTATTCTAATAGACAAGGGCTCCAGGGAAGCTACCTTGCAGTCTGAGCTGTATTTAGAGTGACAGGCAGCTGATGCAAAACAGGCTCAAAGGCAGTTAGGGAAAGATAAATTAGGTAGAGAGGGGCCTGGCTCACCCCTCCCCATAGCCACAATAAAGCGTTTGATGTGTCCCTTCTCTGCACTCGATCACGTTCCTGCTGCCTCTGTGATTCATATTATGCAACTGATTGACTTTGCAAGATATGAGAACAAAGTGTCTCCTTGCCCTGCTCCCTGATGCACATTAAGTGTGTTAGATTGGAAGGCTGAAGCAGAAATCAAAACAAGCCCTCAAGCCTGGTTTCTCTGCTAATCGCTGGTGCTCATATCCTTGTTATGCTGGGGGACTCTGTGTTACAGTCATCTAAAGGCACCATGCTGGGCATGCTTCCATTGGTCTGCAGAGCTGTTCTGTTGCAGCTTCCCAGTGAGGACTGTGATGTGTTATGTATCAAGCAAAAATTGCGTTCCAACAGGATTTTTCTCTTTGAGGGCTAATAAGCAACTCTTGAAGCAGCCTCTGATCAATGAGATGTGAAGGAAGTAAGCCAGGAGGCACAGGGGCCAGCTGTCTTCCCAGCTGTGTCCCAATCACAAAAAGTAAAAAAAAGGTCATGGAGAAAGGAATGGGACCAAGGGCATCACCTGCTCAAGCAGTGCCATAACCCCTGAAAGCATGGCTCCAAGTATTTCTCATGAAAGCTCAGCCTGCTCCTGCTCAAGAACTTACTGACCTAGGGCCAGCATATTCCAGGTTAGCATCTTCAGCCTTTTGCCACATCCCCAGGGCTGGTCTGTCAAAAGGACTTCACATCATGATGTTCATACTAGGAGGGACAGGCACTGTCAGCAGGTGACACCCACATCATGTACTTTCACAGCCAAGGTACATCAACGTGATAGTGCTGAGCTTAACAGAGTAACTCCACTGCATGAAATCTGGTGTTGACAGGAGAGTTTTTTCTTCTGTTTTTCTCCATATTCCTGCATCCAGCTGTGGATTGCCTTTACTTATGGCTCCTGGATAATAGAGGCTGAATCCCACTGTGGTTTTTTACTGCTTTTAAAATTCTCTAATATATATGCACTTGGTCCAAAACTCATCAGTCCAGGAGGGGAGGCAGGTTGTACTCCATCAGCAGGAGAGACCAAAGTGGGCTCAAATTTTAAAGAAATTAGCTCTAAAATCCTGCTTGTCTTTGTTCTGTATGAATCACACAAGGTAATGTGCAGCAGGGGCTGGAAGGGGAATGGGGCCAGCCCTAAGAGCAGAAGGATTTTATTATTTTTTTTTTCTCTTCAGTTTCTCTTTCATTTGTCCGGAGTTGTTCATGAGGGAGCAGGAAGAAGATATGCTTCCCCCAGTCCGACATCAATAGAGATTTACAGCAAATCCTTCAGTCTAACAGTATCTACTAAATGTCATAACAAAACAGTAACAGACCTTGAACCCCCGACTGGCCCACAGTACACGCTTAGGTGTTATATAGGGACATGGAAGTTATTCTCAGCCAAGACTCCATCCAATTTCTGTCCACCTCTATTCTGTGTTCCGGAGCTGATAATGTATTTTCAGCAAACCTGTTTCAGTACTGGTGCAGAAACAGGACTATCTCAACCAACCTCCACTGATGAACTAACTGGCCCAATTACCCAGAGTTTACAATTCAGTGAAGCAAATAATTTGTTTAGCTGCAAGTACAGCTTGCAGATCAGACCTCCAAGGGTCTTGGGTGAACACACCTTCCCCCTTCCTAATCGGCCCAGAATCTCCAAACATTAAGTCATGGAAGAGCAGTGCTGGATCTAGCACATACAGGGCTCAGAAGCAGTGCAAGTCCAGACTTGGTAACAAGGAAAAGCATGGAGAATTATAACGTGAGCAATCCTGCACAGGGAATGAAAGGAGGGAAAGCAGAGTGTGCAATCCACACAGACAGTCTGCTGAAGGGTCAGCACAGGATGAATGGATGAAATACAGGAGCTTTCAATCAACTACATGGCTAAGCAGATAAAGTTTTTCCCAGGAGGTAAAGGCCACCACCCTGGGACCACTATGCACTGAGAAGCAGGACTAGGACTATGCAGCCAAAGGCACAGGACAGCAGGTAGCTGTGAACTTGTGACAGCCAGGGAGAAAGACAGAGGCAGCTGGGATGCAGCAGCAGAATGAAAGGTTTGCAAGACCAACAAGAAAGATGGCAGACTGCAGGGGAGGAGCAACAGAGACCAAAGAACAAAAGACCTGGAAGTACAGACAGGACAACAGCAAAGGCTGGGGCAGCCTGGTGTTGCTGGAGGAATGGAAGGGAAAGGTTGCTGAGGGCAGGCCAAGACATAGGAGGTGCAGAAAACCAGGTATGCCAGCTTGAAGGTGTACACAGTGCCCTTCTTGCTACCAAGAGCATAGGCCAAACTTTTCAGATTTGAGAATTATCTGCTTCTCCTAGTCTGGACACGTTTGATTTCCTGGTGGCCTGTCAGAAAAAGCAATGGTATGTGAACTGCTGCAACCTCAATGCCATTCTCAGGGCAGAATGTGGGGTCTTCTGCTGATAACTTGTCTGTGTCGTGACCTTACCAGAGCACAGGCCTTTTAGTCATGCCACAAACACATTCTTCAGTTTTACAACCAGGAACGGCATCCTAGGAACCTGGTTCTGGGAGCACTGCTCTACATTATCAACACAGGTCATTCTTTTAATCCTCATACTGTTGTTTTTCCCCCATTGTTTACACACACATTTCAATTCACACTTCACTTCAACCTTAATATTTCTGTTACAAATCTCTTATACATGCATATGTGGGATAATAATACACTCTGTCTCATTCAGACTTTCAGTAAGAGGTTGGAAGACGGGTATTGCTCTTCAAGAAGGCCGTAGACCAACTGGAGAGAGTCCAGATCACAGACCTATAAGGCCAGACGGAAGAATAAGAGTTTATTTAATCCAGAAGTGAGCAGACCAAAGGGACACAGGGTAATGCTACATGAAGTACCTAAATGTTACATCCATAAAAGGCTGCAGTTACGGAGAGGGAGATGATAAACTCTTCAGTTTGTCCATGCTTGGTAAGGACAAGAAATGTTTCTCCTGAATTACAGCAACTAAGGATTAGATTAGACAGCAGACAAGATTTTTCCAGCTGTAAGATCATGAAGTACAAGGCTGGATCACCTGCGGAAGGGCTTATAACACCGCTTAGAAAAGCTCCTACTACCAAAGCAGTTTATTTGCCTCTGCTTTGGACCTTCGCGAGGCTCTAGATGGCCTTTCTGCATTCCCTCACCAAGGGCTTATTGGGCAGGTGATAGAACAGGAGTCTAAAATTCAGCTTTGATACCCACATGTCAAGTTTTTAGTTAAATGTTGGGTGCACAGTGTATCGTTCTCCTAACAATCCCACCTGGCTGCCTCAGAGACAAACACATAATTGAGTATTGAAATCTGACCATTGAATAGCAGGGACCCACTGGTTCTCTACAACCTGTCTTCAACCTGGGAAGTGCAGCTGCCCTTCACAATCCAGACCTTCCCACTCTTACCAAGCTTTGCTACCCTTTGACGACTGCAGCAAACCAAGTTAGGCTGCATCATCAAACCTATTCCCTTTTTTTTTTTTTTCATTTATTTTTTGAGACAAATGAATTTCCACCTACTCTGCAACCCTGGGGAAAAGGAAGCTGATTATCTGGCTGGAGAAAGCAGCTCACAGAGACCAGTCCCAAGGGAAAAGATGCTATCAGTGTTTCTGAGTTTCCAGTTAATTGTGTTTACTGAAGGATACATAACATTAGAGAGCCTTGAGCCTTGGCCAACTTTGTAAAAGTAAATAAAGACAATTTCAGTCTAATGTTAGAAAACTGACCCTTGGATTATTTCTGAACTCACTTCTTCCAGCAGCCAGAACAAACCCTGATGTGTAAGATGTGAAATAAGGAGCATTGGACTCATATCTTATTATTTCAACAAATAAATGTCTTCGACTGCTGTAGCTAGAAAGCATCTCTCCTCCAGAAGACAGGCCACAAGACAGAAGAGCAGCTCCTTCCTCCTAGGGCTTGTCTGGTGACCCCTCTGCAGCTCATCAGACCTAGAGTTACCTTCTCAGGAGAGCCCACTGCAAAATATGTGCATTAGAAAGCAGCAGGAGCAGAGAAGTTCCATAAAGGAGAACAAGCCAGGAGCTAAGGATGACCCCAGTATAGGCTGTGCCTTCACTGAGGGACACCATCCCACAGCACCTGAGCAGGGCAGGCTGCACAGGGACCAACTAATGGTCCATCCACAGCTCTAGGATTGATCAGGGCAGGGGATATTTAGGGAGCCCTATAAGGAGCAACAGGAGATGGGGTTAGAAATAGAACTACCTACAACATAGCTCAGGAGAGAACTAGGGCTGAGGGTCTGAGTTTAAATAGAGCTCCTGGTCCATGAGCAGAGGGTGTGAGGCTGGTGAGGCTGGTTGGGGCAACTGAGTCCCGTTAGTGTCCTCAGAGCCTGCTCCTCAGATCAGAGGTATCTTTGGTGGCAGAGCCATCTTTGACCTCCCCAGGAAGAGCTGTGCAGTGCTGCTCATCCCAAAGAGGAAGGCAACCATCGGGTGCTACCCAGTTTCTCTCTGGTCCTTTCCAGACTCATCCCTGTACTGCCTCGCGTTCTGCCTGGCCACACGGTATCAGCTGAGGTCCTGCTGCCTCCTCCTGTGCTTTACAAGCACATCTCGCAAATTACTTGCAGCAATCCTAACAGAGCCATTTCTGCCCAGTAGAGTCCCATTAGCCAGCAACTCTCTCCTTGTTCTCTGATTCAAACCACAAAGCCATTCGTCATGCTACATCTTCTTTCCCCATGAGTAAAAGTCAATTAGTGTTTTCAACTTTGCTCTGAAATAGCCCTGGCTCCTTCTTGCTTTTTCACGCTACCAGGAAACCATTTACAATAATGACTTGTTTGGCTGTTTAGTAGTGCGCAGTTGCAATGAATTTCAAGCTCTCTAAACTTTCCTTTCTCTGTACCAAACACCTTAAACAGGAGGCACATTTTGCTGCCAGAAATTCCAAGATTAATTTCGTATTGAACCTGTCATATGGCCATTTTTTAAATTTTACTTTTATTTTTATGCTCAAGAAAATAATGATGATTTTTGCTACCACACCTAATTTTCTGGAATCTTTCTTATTTTCTTAATCCCACCTTAGTAGAGGAATAAACCCTTGAAAAACAAATGCTCCAAAAGGTCTGCGGGATAAGACCTTGTGACCTACACAGTCCAAGCACGTGCAACAACCACAGGTGGTCCTGTGGCCATCAGTGAGTTCTAGTGGGCTGTTGTGCCCCAGGGGCTCTGGCCAGCAGTGGGTGCTGTCACACAGCGCTGGCCCAGGCTCCCTGTGAAGTGACTGGCAGCAACCACGTCCAGAGCCAGGTTTCTGAGGGGGCTGAAACAAGGGGCTGTTGCACTCAGAAGCAAATCAGCTCCAAACACAAGCTGCTGAGAGACAAGGTGAATTTCTTTTGCATTGGTCAGTGTTAGGATGTAATAAGGCATTAAGACTTGACCAGTGTGTAATATTTACATTAGAGCTGCAAGGGTTTTAAAATTAAAATATAGCAATGCTTTTAAAATGAAAAATTCAAAACTAGTGATTTCCATCCTGTAGATATTTTAATTTAAAGGTGTAGCTATTACTCAGAGCAAATTCAAATGAAACAAGCTTTTTTAAGTTATTTTCTTGACTGTTTTTAATTAAAGAATATGCAATTCAATTACAAATAAAATCATATGTGCTTAGCTCCATCCCTATTTAGCAATAAATCTGCGCATTTGCTTAGATTTAATTTAAGATATCATATATATTTTTGAACCAGAGGATGAGACAAAAGGCTTGAGATGGACACACTTCTAATTTGTGGACCATAGGTCTCCTCTACTGATGCCTGTCAGTCATCTGCTAATAATTGCTTCTATTTCTAAGCAAGACTCACAGAGAATGGGCAACCTTTCTTCTGCCAGTATGATATGACACACATTTGGTTTGGATATTGCCTCTACGCTTGCTCCCAAAAGAAAAAAATCCCATCTTTCCTAAAGGCTTCCAGAACCAGCTCCTGGACTGCCCAGCCTGCAGCCAGGTGGTACCTCTCCAGTTAGGCAGTGGAGGAAGAGGTAGTCCCCATCACACCTCTGCCTCAATCACAGTGAGAAGTCACTAATTCAGTAGGTTTGTCATACCACCCTCTCATGAGTAACACATCTGCAGCAGACAAATAGCATCCCTGAGCACTCTGCCAGTGTGGCTGAGATCTCCTACCCTACCATGGTGTCAGTGTCTTCCTTTCTACACCCTGTGAATTTCCAGACCTGTGGATATAAAAAGTCCTTCTATTTCCTCCTGGGCAGTTGGTACTGTATTATTTGCTTCAAAAGACTCACGGTCCAAAGCTCATCCACAAGCAGAGATGTGGGCTGGCCTCTGATTTCCACGGCATCCTTTCTGGTATCTCATGGGGTAAGCTGCATGCAATGCCAAGCTCCTAGTGCTCCGGTGAGTACGCTCTCTACCATCCACATCTCCCGACTGTTGGGGGCTTGCCTTGGGAAGCAACACAAGGGGGCACAAATAAAAACCTGAGTCATTTCTGGGGAGAATAGCCATTGTTGAGCTGTGACTGAACATGTGCAGGGAAGTGATTGTGAGGGTTTCACTCATCTCTGATTCAGCCTAAGAAGCAGCTGGCAAAAGTCACCCAGCCTGGCTTCAGGCCCAGCTCACACAATTAGAAAAGTATTAGTTGAACTTAATAGGAAAATCAACATTAAGCAGATAGGAGCTGCTGCAGTTGTTAAAAGACAATGTAGTGTTTTTCCCTGGCAGAAGCCCAGGCTAATGGAGGGCTTCCAGCACCCAGCGCAGCCTCCAAATGAAGGCTTAATTGGCCTCTGAAGCCATTCATATAATTACAAACACTTGTAATGAAGCATGAAAAACACAAGAGCCCAAGAGTGTGACACAAAGGGAAGAAATGATCTCATCTGTCTCAGAAAATAAATCAAAGCTCCTTTACCTTCTTCCTTACATTGAACCTTCTTCCCAGCTCCTCTCTGGCCTGCAGACTCCACTCAGGTGACAATTTCCAGGGCAGTGCCAAGACCAAGGGAAAATCTAGCTTCTAACACAAGGCAAAACTTCTGCCTTCCCCTGGCTGCTGGGGACACCTCTCCAGGCTCCCACCCTCAGTACAGTTTGGACACTGGGTGGACACTAGAATGGACTTTGACTGCCCACTGCTGGTATGCAGAGCACAGCCCTGACAGCAGCAAAGAATCTGCTTTGGCAAATGCTTTATATATATTGATACTGCTTTAACTTTAGCTAAATGACTATTCAACAGCTGCTCCCTGAAACACATGTCTCTGCCAATTACTCAGTCACAGCTGTAGCACCTGATCCGGGCAGAGCCACGTACATCCCCCCTCATACCAGGGACCTGCAGCCCCTGGAAAATGTGAGCAAACTGGTGGCGACTCCCTGGTACAACTCCCTCAGTTGCTATGATGGATTGAGCCAAAGATCAATGGGGTTTGTGCTGTTTGTTGTTCTACATCTTTCTGGTTCGCTGGGGACAATTTGCTGTCTTGTTTGTGTTGGGGGAGACCCTTAAGTCCTTTGTTGAGTTCAGATTCACAGAGTAATTGAAGCCAGAAGGGAGTCAGGACCCACCTGGTCCAACACTCATGCAAAACAAGGACAGCTTTGGCAGATCTTCAAGGATGCTTTCCATAGAGCACAGGAGCTCTTAATCCCCAGGTGTAAGAAATCAGGCAAGCAAGGGAAGAACTGGCATGGCTGAGTTGGGACCTGCTGGTCAAACTAAGAGGCAAGAAAGAACTGCACAGGCAGTTCAAGCAGCATCAGGTGTCCTGGGAAGAGTATAGGGACACTGCCCGGTTACGTAAGGATGAGGTCAGGATGGCCAAGGCACGGGTGGAGCTGAACTTGGCAAGGGATTGAACTTGGCTAAGAATAACAAGAAGGGCTTCTACAGGTATGTCAACCAGAAAAGGAAGGTCAAAGAAAGCGTACCCTCCCTGATGACCAAGAATGGCAAACTGGTAACAGCAGGTGAGGAGAAGGCTAAGGTTCTCAACAACTTTTTTGCCTCAGTCTTGACTGCCAGCCTCTCTCCTCACGCCTCCCGGGTTGAAGGACTGCAAGATGGGGACCAGCGGGACAAAATCCCTCCCACTATAAGTGAAGACAAGGCTTGTGACTACCTGAGGAACCTGAACAAACACAAGCCCATGGGATCTGATGAGATGCACCCCAGAGTCCTGCGGGAACGGGCTGATGTCGTTGCCAAGCCACTCTCCATGATATTTGAAAAGTCGTGGCAGTCAGGTGAAGTCCCTGGTGACTGGAAAAAGGGAAACACTGCACCCATTTTTAAAAAGGGTAGAAAGGAGGACCCTGGGAACTACCACCCTGTCAGCCTCACCTCTGTGCCTGGGAAGATCATGGGACAGATCCTCCTAGAAGCTATGCTAAGGCACATGGAGGACAGGGAGGTGATTCCAGACAGCCAGCATGGCTTTACTAAGGTCAAGTCCTGTCTGACCAACCCTTTGGTGGCTTTCTACAATGGAGTGACTGCATCAGTGGACAAGGGAAGAGCTATGGATATCATCTGCCTGGACTTCTGCAAGGCGTTTGACGTGGTCCCCCACAACATCCTTCTCACTAAGCTGGAGAAATACGGATTTGATGGGTGGACTGTTCGGTGGATAAGGAACTGGCTGGATGGTCGCATCCAGAGGGTGGTGGTCAATGGCTCGATGTCCAGATGGAGAGGGGTGACAAGTGGTGTCCCTCAGGGATCTGTACTGGCACCAGTGCTGTTGAACATCTTCATCAATGATTTAGACAGTGGGATCAAGTGCACCCTCAGCAAGTTTTCAGATGACACCAAGCTGAGTGGTGCGGTTGATGTGCCAGAGGGATGAGATGTCATCCAGAGGGACCTGGATGAACTAGAGAGGTGGGCCCATGCAAACCTCATGAAGTTCAACCAGGCCAAGTGCAAGGTCCTGCACTTGGGTCAGGACAATCCTCATTATCAATACAGGCTGGGGGATCACATGATAGAGAGCAGCCCTGCAGAAAAGAAATTGGGGGTACTGGTGGATGAAAAGCTGGACATGAGCCAACAATGTGTGCTTGCAGCCCAGAAGGCCAATCTGACCCTGGGCTGCATCAAAAGAAGTGTGTCCAGCAGATCCAGAGAGGTGATTCTGCCCCTCTACTCTGCTCTCGTGAGACCCGACCTGGACTACTGTGCCCAGCTCTGGAGCCCTCAACACAAGAAGGACATGGACCTGTTGGAGTGGGTCCAGAGGAGGGCCACAAACATGACCAGAGGGCTGGAGCACCTCTGCTATGAGGACAGGCTGAGAGAGTTGGGTATATTCAGCCTGGAGAAGAGAAGACTCTGGGGAGACCTTATAACAACCTTCCAGTACCTGAAGGAGGCCTACAAGAAAGCTGGGGAGGGTCTGTTTGCAAGGGCATGTAGCAATAGGATGAGGGGCAATGGTTTTAAACTAGAGCAGGGTAGGTTTAGATGAGACATTAGGAAGAAGTTCTTTACAATGAGGGTGGTGAGACACTGGAACACGTTGACCAGAGAGGTGGTGGAGGCCCCATCCCTGGAGACATTCAAGGCCAGGCTTGATGAGGATCTGAGCAACCTGATCTAGTTTAAGATGTCCCTGCTTACGGCAGGGGGGTTGGACTAGACGACCTGTAAAGGTCCCTTCCAACCCAACACATTCTATGATTCTATGATCTTGTATCCTTTCTATGGATGAGGTGGCACCTGGTCCCACCAAAAGGAAACTTCAACCAGGCATGTTAGAGAGGACCTAGAAGTATTTTAAGTTAGATCAAGAAGGCTTCCTTCCTGCATATACCAGCAAAACAGCTGTGCCAGCACCACACCCAGCCTCGTCCAATTAGTCATGCCATCACCCTGACTAATTAACCTACTCAGAGCTTCGCAAAGCCACAGAAATATTGTTCATTCTTTCAGTGTCAGTTCAGATGACACTGGACCACTTCACCTTACACTTTTTCACAATATTGATCACTAAAGCCAGCAACAGGAGCTGCGTGCATGCATCACCCACACTTCTACTCCCAAAGCTCATAGCTGCTAACGCAGGGAGAGAAAAATTTCAGTTTCTTCTAAGGAGGAGAAGATATGGCATGGGGACTACCACCCCTGCCAGAAGGACAGCAGGGGGGCAAAGGTTAGCTGAGTGCCTGTCGTGGGGTAGATAAGACACTACTGAGCATCACTTTTGTTCAGGTTGGTTCTCACCACACACTTGTGATTTGAAGGCTTCACACATGTGCCCACATATACCCAACACAGTGTCCATACACAGCCACTCCTACTAGGGATGAAGAGTAAGAAATTTCTGTCCTCTTCAAGAAACTAACTTTGGCTGGACTTACTCAGCCTGCTCTTATCACTGTGGCATTCAGCTGCAATTAAACACTGAGGGCTGAACACTGCTCACTGGACATTTTTTTCATGTGACTAATATTGTTTGCCAACAACTTGCGTCCAAGAATTTGAGTCCTGTGTAGGCCAGACTGTGTCAGGAAATACCATAGGACAGTCTCACATCTAGCACTTGTGATCTTAGGATGCACCAGCTGGTCTGCTGAAGCAGGTGGTATTCAAGCAAAGGGGGAGCATCCTATCCCACCTAGGAAGATGGTGATTAACAGACTACAACTTCCCTGGCACAACCTAGGCACAGCCAGCCCCAAACCCATGAGTTTTTCCTTGCTTGTACTGGGTTTTTTATCATTTTACAGCTAAAATGATAAAATTTGATCAAATCACATTTAGATGGAGCAAGACCCGACATGAGCTTAACTGCCCCCAAGTGATGACAAGCAGAAAGTGCAGATAAAGAAGTCACCTGAAAAGCAGGTTTTGCAGAAGCCTGAGTGAAACTTCAGAGAGGCTCACCTATGCAAAAGAGGCCTTCCCTCACCTGTTACAGGCTCAAGCCTGGGGTTTCACTTTGAAGTGTCTGCTCTGGTTCTGCCCCAAGGGCTTGCTGGGGTTCCCTGTTTTCAGCTCTGCTCAGATAACCATCACAGTCACTCAGGCTAAATGAATACAGCACGGCCAAGCACAGAGGCAAAGCAGCGACAAATGATTCTTCAGCAGCCAGAAAAGGACCCCAGCTCACACTCCATCTGTTTTTTGCAACCGAGATTATGCAGGTTCCTGCACGCACTCAGTTACTAGATAATGACCCCAGGTGCAAACATCAAGAGAGTAGTCGTGTCTTTTGCCACGTCTGCACAGCCCTGCCACAAAAAGAGGAGAAACAAAGACAAACAGGGTGTGTGCCCTCAACACAAACAGGGATTTCTTACTGATTTCTGTCATTGGAAGAGGGTGACCAGGAAAGCGGCGGCGCATGATCTCCTGGCTCTAGATACTAGAGATTCATCAGAAGCCACAATGTACAGGTTGAGTAGGTGTTAGATAAGAACATCCTGGTCAGCCTCAGAAGGGAGAGAAGGGCCTTTGATATAGGTGACCTTTAAACTAAGGGCTGACGGTCGAGTTTGCAGAGCCAAAGGAGCCTACCCCTCTTGCCCCCTAGGTGGCTGACGAGGAAGTTCACATGGTGGGTGGGGTGACTTCTGTGAACCAGATTGCAAAACGGAGGGTGCCTGAGAGGCCTGGCTCCCACGTGAGCTCTGCCACAGCTCACGAGGTAGATCATCAGGGAACAGGGGCTGCAAGCTCCAACCTGAAGCCAGAGCTACAGTCAACACAGGGCCTGTGCACCCACGTAGGCCACTCAGCTGTCCCACCAGGAGACGCAGCAGAGACCTGCATAGACACAGGCTCTCCCCCTCGGCTCCCACCTTGGCCTGGCTCCATTCCACTCTCGCTAGCTAGTCCTTTGCTGGCAGCAGGGCTGGCGCTGCTCACGAGAGCTCTAAATCTCGGGGGAAACTCCCAACAGAAGAGGATGTGACTAAATTACCTCCAAAAAAAGAAATATGACATGGGTAAGGAAAGGAGGTAAGTAAAATGCGCAGTGTAAGCAGGACCAGGGAGCCAAGTTTGCCTGTCCTTGGTCACAGCTAACCCAGGACAGGGTAACTGTGTCTACAAGCATCAACAACTGATGGAGCAGGGGTCCCTCTCACCCGCTTGCTGCAAGAAACCCTGCGGCTGGAACATTATTTTTATAATCCTAATGCGATCCACGGCTCACCACCCCCGTCTCCTCAGCCCGTGCCCCGCTGCTGCTCCCTTTGCCCAAGCAAGGATGAGGAAAGAGGGGAAAGCCCAGAGGCCGCGCAAAGGGCGACGGCTTCACAGCCCAGCCCCGCCTGCACCACGAACCGCACCAGCACCGAACAGCCGCGCCAGGCGCGGCCTCTCTGGGCCCTTTCGCACTCCCGGGGCGGGCCCAGCAGCTGCGGGGTCGGGCCGTGCCCCGAGCGATGCCGGGAGATGTAGTCCCGGGGCCCTCGGGTAGGAGAGGGCCGCGCGGGCCGCCATGTCGCGGCCGTATGGCGCCGGGAGGTGGGGCCTCGCCGGCTTCCGCGTGGCAGAGAAGCTGACGCTGAGTTAAAAATCCACGAAACTGGGCGGCAGTGATGGCCTGCTCTGAAACCATAGCAATGGGTATAGAAAATTCCTAAAACAAAAGGCCCATAAATGTAAATAATCGAGTATCTAAATTAGTCATTGTTACACGTTGGGCCTCAACAGCATGGAAAGTTGAGCAGTAATCTAGCGGTAGCTGGCAGGGTGAAGATATAATCTCTAGTTACCTTAGATAATTTTAATACTAAGAATCACACATCTAGAAGGAGATTTTATATGTAAATGGATGGCAACCTTAGTGTAACGAGCCAGACAGAAATTGGGACATGCGCAAATGATTTTTTTGTTACATAATTATAAGTGACCAAGCAGCTATTTTGCTTCGTTACTTGTTTTTATATAAAAGACCCTATGTGTTTCCTGACAGGTGTGTTGGCTGCCTTAGATGCCCAGCACCCTATTCTGAAACACTGAAATAAAGACGAGTATCTCGGTTCGGTTTGTTGACTGGCTCTCGCACACCAGGTGAAGAACTCTTTATTTTTAGGGACAAGGGTTTCCCCACCATCCCTGTCAGCAAACGTGACCCCGTGGCCCAAGCCACTTTGTGTGCCGTGCTGCTGAATGACACCCGGCGTCCCACGGGGGCGGCAGAGGCTAAAACAACTAACTCCTTTCACCAGAGAACCTCTGAGGCAAAATATTTGCAAAAGATCACACTATTTCACTGATTCTTTACAAATGTATTGCTCTGTATATTGCTACTCCAAAGTGAACAAAACCAAAGCAAGCCCCCCTCAGCTGGGCAAAGCCCAGCGTTAGGTGGGACGGACAGAAGGACGGTGCCAGCAGAGAGAGATGCACGCAGCTCTCACGCACAGCCCATCGGGATTTCACTGGAAAACACCTGTGACGTTGATTTCCAAGCAGGGCCGCTCACGTACCCCTTTTTTGAAGAAATTTTTGTCAGAAATTTTCCAACAGCCGTGGCCGTTGCACTGTCAGCCGACATCGCTTGAGGTGCCTTATTTTGGTGTTGGAAGACCTGGATGTCCATTGGGCTACTCTTACCATCCATCCTCTAGGGAAGATACATAAACACCATCAGGATTGGGGCATAATTTGGTCATTAAAAAGCAAAGATTTTACACTTGGAGACCGTTTGGGGGGGGGGGGGGGGAAGAAAAAAGTCTTACTTAGCCTTACTGACAATCTCTAAAGTTAGGATTTGAAAGGCACTTGTGACTCAAGCAAAGCAGTCTGCAGACCTTCCCTAGGAATTACAAAAAATTAGTTGTGGTCGTTGTGAATTGGAATGGAAATTATTTCATACATGCCACAAGGACACATTTCAGGCTAACAGTTTCTATGCTCAGGCAATCTAGGCCGGTTGGCAACAGATGAAATGCAATATTTGTATTAGATTTGGTGACCATAGCAATATCAGAATTATTACAATTTTTATGTTTATCAAATCGACAATGTAACCTGATAAATGATCACCTGTTTTTACTCAACAGAGAGACTAGAATAGCTTGCTTCCCGGTGTGCATACCGAAAGTGCAAATATCCCATTTCCTCTGTTTTGAGGAAGTATTTTTGGTTAGCTTTGCAAAACTTTTTTTTTTTTTTATTCCAATTATTCTAGCTGTGGCAGAAAAAGTCAGATGAGAAAGACAGGAGCAGCAGATTGGACCTGATGAGAATCAGGTTTATATGCTGGTGTGAAAACCAGAGGTTGCCAAGGTCAACATTTGCAAAAGTTAAGGAATATGTCAAATCAAAACTGTAATAATGAATCACATCATGAATCAGGGTAAAAGCCAGAAACACTCAAGAAATGGATAATGCCCAAATGGCAAGGTCTTTTGTCACAAACATGACAGCAAGGGTAACAGTGAGGAATCCATAAAATCCATACTATTGCCTAGACTTCAGAATGAAGAGTGGGTTCAGTTCTTTCTTCAGTTGCTGCTCACATCTGCCATGTCCCAAAATGTCGCAGATCTTAGCGAGATCATAGAATGGTTCGGGTTGGAAGGGACCTTAAAGATCAGCTAGTTCCAACCCTGCTGCCAAGGGCAGGGACACCTCCCACTAGACCAGGCTGCTCAAAGCCCCATCCAACCTGGCCTTGAACACTTCCAGGGATGGGGCAGCCACAGCTTCTCTGGGCAACCTGTTCCAGTGTCTCACCACCTTCACAGTAAAGAATTTCTTCCTAATATCTAATCTAAATCTCCCCTCTTTCAGTTTGAAACCATTACCCCTTGTCCTATCATTACACTCCCAGATAAGGAGTCCCTCCCCATCTTTCCTGTAGGCCCCCTTCAGGTACTGGAAGGTCGCTATAAGGTCTCCCTGGAGCCTTCTTTTCTCCAGGCTGAACAACCCCAACTCTCTCAGCTTGTCCTCATAGCAGAGGTGCTCCAGCCCTCTGATCATCTTTGTGGCCCTCCTCTGGACCCGTTCTAATAGGTCCATGTCCTTCTTGGGCTGAGGACTCCAGAGCTGGACACAATACTCCAGGTGGCGTCTCAGGAGAGTGGAGTAGAGGGGTAGAATCACCTCCCTCGACCTGCTGGCCATTCTTCTTTTGATGCAGCCCAGGATGCGGTTGGTTTTCAGGCCCGCGAGTGCACATTCCCAGCTCGTGTTGAGCTTCTCATCAACCAAAACCCACAAGTCCATCTCCTCAGGGCTGCTGTCAAGCCATTCTCTGCCCAGCCTGTATTTGTGCTTGAGATTGCCCCGACCCAGGTGCAGGACCTTGCACTTGGCCTGGTTGAACTTCATGAGGTTCACATGTGCCCACCTTTGAAGCCTGTCCAGTTCCCTCTGGATAGCATCCCTTCCCTCCAGTGTGTTGACCGTGCCACACAGCTTGGTGTTGTCGGCAAACTTGCTGAGGGTGCACTCAATCCCACTGTCCATGTCTCTGACAAAGATGGTAAATAGCACTGGCCCCAATACTGACCCCTGAGGAACGCCACTCGTCACTGGTTTCCACTTGGACACTGCGCCATTGACTGCAATTCTTTGAGTGCGGCCATCTATCCAGTTTCTTATCCATGGAGTGGTCCATCCATCAAATCCATGCCTTTCCAATTTGGAGACCAGGATGTCATGTGGGACAGTGTCAAACACTTTGCGTAAATCCAGGTAGATGATGTCAGTTGCTCTCCTCTTATCTACCAATGCTGTGATCACATAGTCTCCAATCCAACACAGCAAATTCATCAGATAAGATTCCGTGCATGACTGAAATTAAATATCCGCATAAGTACTTTACTAGAACAGACGTTTATCTCTACTATGCCTGAAACTTTTCTGAAGGCTTAATGAGATTCACCACCCTCTGCATAAGAGATTTAGAGCAGACTGGAAGGACAAAAAGGAAACCACTAGTGCAAAAGTTTCATCATCTAGGAAATAAAACTGCCCCAACTTGTATTTTAGAATTTTTCCTCAATCCTCAAAAAATAGTTGAACCTTCCTGGAAAATTTTTCAGTCATTCTGAAGATTTCATACTCATTCAAATTTGACCTGGCCTTATTATTAAGTTATCTCTAATTTTAGTGGGGAACTTCTTTGGGTATTTACTGAAGAGAAAACTTAAAGTAACTGATAGCTTTAAAATCTTCAGACACTGTCTTCTTTTGACAGACTTTGAAGGTAATTTAATATATTTATATTTTTAGTGAGGACTGAGAGGCTGCTTTTTCAATTTTTTTGGTACCATTTTTTTTACTGCTCTGATGAGCAATACACCATACTACTCTGTAAACCCTAGGACTATTTACATCAGCTGAATCAGGACATCAGAACAATGCATTATCAGGAAGAAGTAACAATGAATAAAACATGATAACGTATAAGCTGAAGAAATCTTAGCTGTGCTTTAAATAGGCAGAATTAGGTGTATCTGTATCAGTGCCATATTATACTGAGGGAGCACATGACGCAACACTGCAGCCATCAAGGATGGCTTTACAGTAGAATCTAAGCACTTGGGTCCTGCCTAATTTAATTCTAAAAACTTAGGTGTGACCTTCAAAACCTGTTTTGAATGCTCTCCCAGCCCTGGGGTAGCCCTCTTCCCTGCAGAGCTGCCTTTTTAATACGAAATGCTCCTTACGGCTTCCGTACTTCTGCATTGTGGAGGTTTGACAATACCTGCCCTAGTAGTTCAACCTGTGCTGCAGCATCCCTGAGATATTCCTGAATCATCTGACTGGAAAAGCAGAGTGAGGACATGCGTGACATCCAACACAAGGGCTGTGCGTAAACCACACGGTAGTTCAGTGGTAGCAGACCCAGTTCTGATGTAAAACACATTTTATTCCCTTGTCTGCTGTTGGGAATTTGATCTTATGGGTAATATTCAGTGGACCAGGGGTCAGAGCCCTCTTGCATGACTAAGCAATAGTCTTTCCATTTTGTTCTCCCACACCTTTCACAGAGGGACCGGAAAACGCTCAGCCCAGTACTTGCTGTTGCTTGCAGTGTAAGCATGGATTGATAACGTCTTTCTCTTGGAAAAAAAAGCAGGCTGTCATGTGAGGAATCCCTGCGGGTTTCTGTAAAATGGAAATAAATCCAAGAGGGCATAACTCCAGTAGGATATTTTGGGCAGGATTTAGAGTACATTCCTGCTTTCAACATTTCCCGTGAATACCACACTAAAAAAACCCACATTTTAAAAGGCATGTGAGTGTCCTAGGTGAGCACTTGCGGAAGCAGGTCATTAAAACGCAGCTGTCTGACGGGCACTGATGTCATTGCTATTCATTTGTGGAGATCTAGTTGTAAACACCGAGTGGTTCAACTGAGAAACCAGCTTCCTGTAGATTAGTTGTGACAGTGATGTATGTAATATGTAAATAGAACTAATCAGAGATGCCGGCCGTATAACCATGGGGCAGGCAGGAAATGAATATAGCTGAGAACTTTGCAGACTCACTTTCTTATTTTGACCTTTCAAAAAAATAAATAAATGAATTTAGTTTAGCACAGATGTAAACATTTTCCTCAGCTGAAGTTCTGCAGAAACTACAAAGATTCCCAAGCCAGCCACAAGCTGGGGTTTTCATCACAGATGCCTTCGGAAATTCTTCTGAAGTCCCTGACTGACAGGACCTACAGAGTCCGAGTGCAAAATGTTACATTCCTTTTGTCAGTGATCCATATCTGGAGTAATGCAATATTTGTTTCCTTCCTTTTAAACAGCAGCGACAAAAGGGGGGGTTATGTGAACTATGTGTAGGTGTTACAATGCTTCTCTTCCACTAACTCTGAGGTATCCCACGTGCCAAGATCCTCCACTCGGATGAATAAAGAAATTCACTGAATTAGCAGACTGCAAGCTCCTCTACTTGAGATTTACGATAAAACTATTTTCCTTTCGGTATTGCTTCACGAAGCAAAAATGGGTTTTTATCTGAAGATAAACAAAACAACCGTATATTGGATCATATCATTATTAAACTGTAGGTCTAATTATGGTTTCCAGTAAGAAATAGATGACATAAATATTGAGAAGTGATAAATTGTTAAGAAGTTACTGAAAAGTGGCAGAATTCTCTATTAAAGCCAAATTAATACAAAGCATGTAATTTTAATTTTCAGCTCTTCAACTCCCTTTACAGGAAAGAGAAATATGGAAATATTTTTCAGTCCATGCTCTTCAGTGAAATTTATTTCCATGCTTATTCTTCACAGGACAGTAGAGACCTTGTTGCTTTTTTGTTTCTTCCCACAGAGGTGACTATCTCTTTCCTTCATCAGAAACTAAAACAAACATAAACCCACAAAAGCCGTACTGGTAAAAGTGGGTTTGAATAAGAACAGTGGTGGAGCTCAGTTGTGGAGGAACCTGGACAGTGCTAGAATATGAGTATGGATGTGAAGGAGGCAAAGTTGACACTTAGCCGGCAAGTAACAAAAATAGCTTGAAGAGAGATGTGGTGGGATTAGTAACAAAGGAGAACTTCACCTTGTGCACTAGTTCTTTGTGCTGAGCCAAACCACTCAATCAGGGTTTCACTTCTGTTCAGCTGAACTGAAAGTCTGAATCTTTCAGTGCTTACCTTTCAGAAAGAAATACGACATATTCAGTGTATAATGCAATCTCTTTCTTGCTAATGATATCAGTCGATATTTCTTTCACAGAGGGCAGCTGTTGGTTCTGCATAAGTCAAGCACGACTCAATCATCAGCTGTGTTAGGACCTTATCAAACACTAGCAGAAGCCAGTACAGACACTTTTCAACTAAGGAACAGGCCCAAAGAGATCAGGACATCACTTCAAGGAACTTCCTGCACTTTGTGATCTATTCAGTTTTGCTTTTTTGTAACATAAAGATTGTTTTGAAAATACATATTCTCTATTCATCTAACTATGAAAGCTCTTGAAAAATGTATTTATTCTTTTCTACAAGTAATAAATCATTAAGTCAATATTGCTGTCACTTTGCAGACGTGATCTTGATTTGAGGTCTTAAAAATCACTAGTCTCCTTCCCAAAAGATTTGTGAATACATTTCAGTGAAGAGAAATGGTTGGGAATCAGGACATTGGTTCTCATCCCCAATTTCTTTAGAGCTTTCTAGGTCTCTAGTCACGTCTTCAACATAATATTCTGGGTCTGCTTTATATGGCTTAAAATAACTTACTCATTTTTCTGTATCATCATCTTGCAGTATAGAAAATGGCCCAGAAGCACTTATAGGTTCATTAATGCCGTTGCTATAGCTACTGTAGCCTGCAGTGCAAAACAGAAATACTTATTAGCACCAGCACCATTGTTGACAAAACACAGACCGATTTTGATGCAATTTGCGTACTTCAGGGCCTGGATTTATTATTAGCTTTCTATTAATGGGGAAAAAAAAGAGAAAAAGAATTAAAAAAAAAGAGATTGTTTGTAATTATTCCCTTCCTTCCCCCCCAGAAAAATTTCCAAATGAATCCTCAGGAGATGCACATCACATTGCTGCATTTGGGACTACTGATACTATTGTCACAGTATAGTACACTAATATTTCAAGCATCTAAGACATAACACCCATTGCTTTAGAGTCATTTAAGAGTGGATTGGACAAGCCATTCAGATGTACACTGGGGAAAGACCATTGTTAGTGGGTGGTGAAAGAGATTATATAATGGGTCATTTCATAGAATCATAGAATGGTCAGAGTTGGAAGGGACCCTGAAGATCATCTAGTTCTAACCCCCCTGCCATGGGCAGGCACACCTCCCACTAGACCAGGTTGCTCAAAGCTCTCTGCATCTCACGAGAGCAGAGTAGAGGGGTAGAATCACCTCCCTCAACCTGCCAGACACACTTCTTTTGATGCAGCCCAGGATGCGGTTGGTTTTCAGGCCCGCGAGTGCACATTCCCAGCTCCTGTTGAGCTTCTCATCAACCAAAACCCACAAGTCCATCTCCTCAGGGCTGCTCTCAAGCCATTCTCTGCCCAGCCTGTATTTGTGCTTGAGATTGCCCCGACCCAGGTGCAGGACCTTGCACTTGGCCTGGTTGAACTTCATGAGGTTCACATGTGCCCACCTTTGAAGCCTGTCCAGTTCCCTCTGGATGGCATCCCTTCCCTCCAGCTTGTCAGTTCTGCCACACAGCTTGGTGTTGTCGGCAAACTTGCTGAGGGTCCACTCAGTCCCACTGTCCATGTCACCAGCAAAGATGTTAAACAACGCCAGTCCCAATACTGACCCCTGAGGAATGCCATTCATTATTTATCTCCACTTGGACATTGAGCTGTTGACCGCAGTTCTTTGAGTGCGACCATCCAGCCAACTCCTGATCCACTGAGTGGTCTGTCTGTCAAATCCATGTCTCTCCAATTTAGGAACAAGGATGTTGTGCGGAACACTGTCAAATGCTTTGCACAAGTCCAGGTAGATGGTATCAGTTGCTCTTCCCTTATCCGTCAATGCTGTAAGGCCATCATAGAAGGCCACCAAATTTGTCAGGCAGGATTTGCCTTTAGTGAAGACATGTTGGCTGTCACCTGTCACCTCCTTGTTTACCATGTGCCTTAGCATAATTTGCAGGAGGATCTGCTCCATGATCTTGCTGGGCACAGGGGTGAAACTAACTGGCTATTTCCATCTGTAAGTTACAAGGTATAGCGGCAAGGCCACCATAATTCACTTCTGAGTGATGTTTCATGCTACAAATCTTTCTTAAATCAGCTTCTATGAACTATTGAGGCTACAATTAACAACATGTTTCAGGAACTGAAATCATCAGGTAATAAAATTATGGCAGATGAACACAAACGGTAGTATATACACATAATAGGTGAAAAAAAAAGCTCACCTGACTACCACTGTTGCAGAAAAAAGAAATAAAATTATGCATTCTATATTTATTTACTTCTTGGTAAAAGACAGAATGCATTATTAAAGACAGCAGGGGTTAAAGCCAGTTTAAAATAAGCAGGATGTGATATATAAGCTTACTCTGAAACTGAAAACGTAATTTAAAACCATAACCTTCTTTCTTAAAGGTCCTTGGGTCATAAAAGGCAGTTTTACACTGAATATTTCCCATTCAGTCTGATTTTAAAATTTGTGTCACACATGTAACACACATGAGTTTTCTTTCATTTTTTCCTCTCAAAAAAAATCACTATAGATAACATCTTTTTTGTTATGTTTCAGGAATTTGGAGTCCCAGCACAGTGGGTTATTTTTAGCTCTGTTGAATATTAGTACGTCCCGTCCTCCTCAGCTCTGCAAGCCACAAGGAAAAGGCTGCGGTGGGGCTCTCACCAGAACTTACCCATGTTGCAGGAGTTGCGCAGAACTGGACAAAATTGTGGGAAGGTGATGAAGTCACGTCTTCTCCCCAAGGCTCAGTGTCTTACCTGAATAATCAAAACGAGGCATTCATTCAGCTAACACTGGAGAGGTTTCTTTGGTAGATGTATTGTTCCTGTGACATCTCCAACTCAAATTCTGCTTAAGAACGAGAAACTTAATTGACATCAAGCTTGTATGTGAAGAGGTGATTTGTGGTGATCAGCCTAAAAAAAATTTACATTATGCAAACTGAAATGAGAATTTTTGAGTTATTTACTGTCAAAATTAAAAAAAAAAAATCACAAATTTTTGTGCTGAACTAAAGACTTGTTATCCTGGCTGGGAGACGGTAAATGAAAATAAAGACACATATATAAAAGGTGAAGGAGGAGTTTTAAGTAGACAAACTTGAAATTAGAAATAAGTGCTCATAATTTCTAAAATATGGTGCAAAAATTAAAATCTCCACTTACAAAATATCCGATTGACCACAGTTTCATCTGGCTCTGGCAGGACACTCTGAGAAACCCCGAGTTTCAAGTTAGCGTACTGTAGATAGAACTGATGTTGTGTTCAGCATACGGCACCTGAGGCTATAGAGGGCAGTTTAAGGTCAGGTAGAAATTCTTCTGAGAGCATAAGACAATGTTGCACATTATTTTATGCAAAACTATTCTCATTAGAATTCATTTTAGGGAAACTATATACACTTCTCGCAGGTGTTTGGGGGAAAATGATGACATCATCTTAAGTCTAGTAAAATATCGAGTTCCACAAGCAGAAGCTCAGGAGCTGCTCTCTGCTGACCGCTGTGCTTGTCTGGATGATCAACGGCCATTTTGCAAAGTTGCAATCTCACTTCCCTAAATGACGACTGTAAAACCAGAACTCTACTTAAGGCCCCGTGTATGTGCAGCTGCAGTGGCAGTGAAGGTGGAGAACCTCCTTCTTCCCACTACCTCCTCTGGAAACTGCTCAACAGCCCACTGGGGGCAACCCAGGCTGATACAGAATGTGAGAGCCCTCCTGAGCACATCAGTTAACGCCAGATGCAACTGCTGTGAGGAAGTAAAAGAAACATTTTCTGAAACTGGGAAGCTTTTTTAGAGGAAGATGGAGAACCCACTTCTTTTATTCCCCCAGCTAAACATTTCTGCCTCAAAGGATAAATCCTATTACAAAGTCATGAAATCAACAATTAAAGAAGAGCCACATAAAGCAAGCAAGCCTGGGTAAGTTTTAAGGTCATGCTGACATTCTGAGTGCTCTGTTTACATAGAGGAATCTTCTAACATAGCTTGTGGGTATGAATTTAGGGCACAGATCGTTTAATTTTTGACGTATGAAAATTCATGAACTGAAAGCCTAGGAAATGTATACGTAATATATTAATTCATCACAGAAAATTTTTCTTAAGAACAAACCCCGAAACAAATAATAAACTAAGAAAACAGAAAAGGAAGGTTTCAAGGAGTTCTGAGAAATGCTTCTTTAAAGCCTGAATATGTTCCGGGAAAGTTTCTTTTTAAAAATTTCAAATGACAGGAAGCAATACTTCCTTTTTCTTTGCGAAACATTAAAAGTAGAAGATGCTGAGCCAACTGTTTATGTTCTCTAATGTGAAATTTCACCCCCTCATCTTTAAAATAAATGATACTGAAAATGAAAATATTTCAATTTCTCTTTGCCAGTCTTTCATATGTAAATTTGTGCTAAGCCATAAAGAAAAAAATCATTAATGGGAATAATATATGTAGGAGAAGTAACATAAATATTACTATAAGTGAACATGGGGTATCTATGATACTGAAGCAGAGATATTAGTCAAAGGAAATGTTTGAGAAAAGAAAAAACAACTTTCAACAAGGTTGCTTGAGAAGCTGTCCTAATTCTGTTGTAGAGCTAAGCAGAAGAGAAATAGGCTAAGCCTTCTCCTGCAGAAATCTGAATTCCATGAAGGTGATCATCTTGGTAAACCTGGAAACTTGACAAAAGCAGCAAGGTAAGCATTATAAGACTGAGTCAATGGGGATTCCTTTCAGGAAGTGCCTGTATGTCTCAGAACGTTTCCTGCATTTGAGTGTGTGCATTCAGACTTGGCAGAGAATAATGCTTTCAAAATCCATTTAATTAAAAAGCTAGCAATCTAACTCAAGCCTACAAACTCTATAGAAGTATCTGGTATGCATCAAGGTAACTCATCACTGCTGTTTTCACAGCACTAAGTGTAGACTGGTCCCCACACACTCGCAGATACATTAAAACCTTTACTCATGCCAACAGCAATTTTACTAGTCCACTGACTATATTGAGCAAACATCAAATGTAGCTGACAAATTACTGCTTACAGGGAAATTATACAGGCCCTTGGAAAGCAGGTTTTCCAAAGAGTTCTGTGATGTACAAATGCCGGATACATGTCAAATACTGAATTCATAGTTCCTCAATAATGGCAGTAATAGTTTGAAGACACTTGTCTCCTTCTAGAGCCCATGGAAATGGATATCTAAACATTTGCACCTATGCATCTGGATAATTAGGCAATGTTTGTTGCTCACATGTCCAAATATGATGCCCATCCAAATGACAGGATGACGTACTCATGATCTGTAAGATTTTCCACTCCACAATCATGGGGGTTTTCATTATTTTTTTTCTTTCTTTCTTATTTTGCTGCCGGCAGTGGTCTTAATTCAATGGTTGTACAGTTCACTCAGAAATACAAGACCTTGCAATGATGAACAAAAGGTAAAACAGTGCTGAGAACACCGTTTTTCCATGTCTCAGTTCCCAACATATAAAACTCTGCTAAGATTTAGGTTGCATCTAAAAAGAGAAAGCACAGCCTCCATGCCATCTGGATGCAGACAGTATTGTGTGGCTGATTACCCTTGGATATTTCATACAAAGTCCACAGCCATCAATGCATTCTTATCATCTGTGAAAAGGCACTTTCAGAGGCAGATACAACAGCAATAAATAATTCTCTGAAGAATTTCCCTCTTCCACCAAACCATCACTTCCTTGCTCAGCCAACTGCTTTTTACCGTGTTAGTCTCAGCCAGGTGCTTGACTAACAGGGATTCTGCTGTTCTTATTGTATAGAAGAGAAACTGGTAGATTTTTGCTGATCTTTTTCTACATATAGATTATATAAAGACATATGTAGATTATTTTCAGTGAAAAAGAAAATGGAAAAAAAAAAGAAAAGAGCAAATACCCTTTTTCAAACAAGTAAGTGAGAATAGTTTGGGATTTATTATTTAAGTGATTTACTTAGTTTTTATGGTTTCCATTCTTCACAGAGTACTAAGTAACATAAGTAGAAACGGAATTTAATAAAAAAATGCAGATGGACAGTGTGGTGATAGTGGAAACGCCTATAACCTGTTAGCTAGTCTCTTCTCACCTTTAGAAAGTGGCAAAGCTGAACAAATCTTGGCTTCTGTCTCTTATTGCAGCTACTCATTGCTGCACCCAGGTATTGGGGAACGGTGAGGCTACTGGGTCGATGCAGTTTCTGAAAGAAAATAAAAAATTCACACTAAGAGTTTCCAAACCCAACAAAGAACCTCTCCGTCATTCTGTGCGGTTGTGGACTGCGTGTGTTGTCTGGAGCCATCAGGGTTTATCTTTCACTATGACCAATTTAATTTCTGTAGCTGTAGGAACCCACAGTTCCCAGACTTACACGTCCACACAGTTCAGAGAACTGCACTATTTGTACTTCTCATAACTAAAAATTCTGTAAGGGGCTGAGGTCTCATTTTCCTGACTCCAGAACCCCCTTACTTTACTGGCCTATGTTCATTTCTTGAAATTCAGTTCCTGTTTGTCTCTCCCTAGTGAAAAATTTCATTCCTATAAGCAGACTTCAGCTAGGAGACATGTGACACCTATTAAAAAAAAAAAAAAAAAGTCCTCCTTTTAGTTTTGTGCAAAACCAAGATCATTACTGGCTTAAATTCCTGCCCAGAGTGACTGGAATTTCCTTTCATCTAAACTTCATGTAAACTTCATGTGATTTTGCTAAGGGAACCCAAACTATGTGAATCAGGCAACAGAACAGCAACCTTCTGCAAGGAAAGGGAAATCATGTTCAAGAAGTGTTCAGTCCGTAAGAAGTTGTTGTAAGCCAACTCACCCTGGACAAGCTGCTTATTGATACTTTCAATGTACTGGGCTTTGCCCTCAAATGAAAATGGTTCTAAATATTAATATTCATAAAGCACCTGCTAAAAATTGACTTTACCTTCAGGCTTGGAACTTAAGTCCTAGTCCTAGCATGATACAGTTCATCTCTGGGCTTACTCCAGTTCTGGTCTACTAAAAACCAAAGTACTGTCCAGGTGTGTGTTCAGGGTTAATCTCTACAAAACCCAAACAGGGTTAATTCAAAATTGTATTTGCATGAATGAAGTAGGGTGTTAGGGTGTTCTTTTTTCCTTTCTGCATTGTTCTCTAGGGCAGAATATTTGAAATCAAAGTAAAATACTTGCAACATGACATATTTGATGAAGAATACATAGAGTTTTATAAATGGAGCACAGTGTCTCGGAATAACATGACATTTGAAATGTGTTTGTGGTAAACAAACCAGGCTACATGTGCTATTACCCTATAAGACTATCACCTAAACCATATTGCTACGACTTTGCCTTCAGGCTTTAGAATTTCCTGTATTTCATTAAAACCAGACTGTGGTAACACAGCTTCAAACTGAGTGCATTCAAAACCACATCTCTTCAAGAGTATTTTTTAAGTTTAAATAGGTGACTGACCTGGTTCCCTTATGAGTTTTACCATACTGCATGATCTCAGTTCCCTTAAAGATTAGTAGTGCAACAGAAACACTGAAGAGAAAAATCTCTGATCTGATGGCTTTTTTTTAAACAGGGGAAAAAACTACAACTCTGCAGGAAAAATGTCAGAAAAAAATTAAATCAAATGTTTCTGAAGTCCCTAAGAGAATGAGCTCCTTTGGTAATGTGATTTAATCAAAGGCTTTGTGAAAGTCCTGAGCAATAGCAGCAATAATGTATGTTACAATAATAACAGCTGCTACAACATGTGATGTTGTGTATGTTGTATATGTTACAACAACATATGTTACAACGACTTCATAAGTATCCAATATGCACAATTCTTCAAAACCGCTTTCTGTTTCTTAAGTAGTGTGTCTCCTGAAGAAGCAGTGAAATGGGGAGAATCTTTTGATAAACTGCTTTCTGAGAAAGGTTAGTATTTTTTTCTTCTCCGTGCAGACCGATAGAATGAAAAATTGATGAAAAATGATGGAAGATTATAAAATCCAGTTGTGCACTTGAACAGACATGGCAGTTACCTAAACTAGGTATGATGGGTCATTTATAGCAGCGTGTGTTTCTGCTCTCCTCATATGCTTAGGCTATAGCATGCTGTCAGCTACTGAAAATAGTTGAAAATAACTTTTAAGTAAGTTTCGTATTTTATTGAACAAAGTAATAGGCAGCAAAGAGTTCCTTCAATATTTGAATATTGCTGAAATATTCTCGACTGCAAGACCAAACCTTAAAAATGAAAACAAGTTCTGTGTACTTAAGAAAAGACTGTTACTCCTGTCACAGTTTGTTTCTAAACTAGCAATAGGATCAAACCTGGCCATCATGTGAAAGGGCCTGTTGCTTACATAATTATCGAATGCACAAATGTCCCTCCTTCCATTTTGGAGGGACACACGTATGACCCAGCCACAGTGCTGGACACTGTGTGCTATTCCTTGAACAGCTGACCTCAATACAATTGAATTACTTCCACAGAGTAAGCGTACTTGGCAAAGAAAACATCTGCAGCGTAATAACAACAGGATAAAGCAAATTGTAAAGATGCTAAAAGCCATTCATTTTAAATTGTTACTGGAGAGCAGTCTACTTATGAGCAAAGATTCAAATAGTGTTTCGGTCAACCTAAATTGATATTCAGCTGGAATGAAGTCCCTCACTTCCACATACATCCACATGTTTTGATTGCTTCTGTTTCTAAATTCACGAGATCTCGGTAGTGGATTTTTATGGATGCTGAGAATTCTGTAATGGGAGTTACAGCACTCAGAATCATAATGAAAGAACCGCATTTATTTAAAAACTTTTATGTTTTAAAATAATTATCTATAATATGATGTAATTCAAAAAGAAAACAACCTATTTTTTTACCTTGCGCAGACTGTGTGAAAAGAGTACCGGTCTGATAAGGATGTATTTTTTAAATGAAATTCAACATTCTCTTCTGTAGCTGGATTGGATGCCTTTACGAAGTTTCTGAAAACTGAGTTCAGTGAGGAGAACATTGAGTTCTGGATAGCTTGCGAGGATTACAAGAAAAGCAAAACTGCACATGAACTTTTGCCAAAAGCTAAGACCATTTATGAAACATTCATACAGAAAGACGCTCCAAAAGAGGTACAGTAAAAAAGTTCTTCATTGTACACGGTATGTGACACAACTGCATCTGATGAAATCTGCTTTTAAGAAGTGCATGCCCAGAAGCAGGGGCAGCAGTTAATCACGTAGTCACTGATGTAAAAAGGCTGTATCTTAAATGTCAAAGCTCTGGAAGGAAATCTGGAAGCAACTGCATAGATTATTCTCACCGTCCTCCATACTTCTTTCAATAAGTTCTCCATGTTATCTTCTTAGTGTAGAGAATGAATTTAAATATTGTATCATAGGAATCAGAGATTCCTAGTGCTCTGTAAAGCCGGGATATATATATATATACACACATATACGGGGTATATTTAGGAAAATAGAGGGATGTAAAATGTTAAAGCTGCAATGAGACATTTCAGCTAGCATTTGTGAAAAAGTATTATCTGTCATTATTTAAAGCTACCTCCAGAACAACAGATTTATTCTGCCTTTCTCTTAAGCTAGTAATTATCTATTAAATGATTACATAACCGAGATTCAGAAGCTTTTATTTCAAATAAGCCAGAAGGCTAAAAGAAGCTAGAAGAAGCTATTAAATTAAACATATCCTTTAAAATAAGAATTATGTTTTAAGCATGGACTTTTCTTGATTGACCCCCCCTGCCTTCCATCCTCCAGCTCTAATTGCATATTCTTGGTATGTTACTGTCAGCACATACTCAAAAATATGTTGATATCTCACCAACACTAAGGCCCTTTTATATTACCATAATAGTGCAAAAAGTTTTCATATTTACAATTTCTTCATGTTACTGATGTGTGTTATAAAGGATTCATAAATGAGCAAAAGGAATTTTTTTTTTGCCTGCTTTAGGAAGGAGATGAACAGGTTGGGAGATGATGAACTCCCACTGAAATCACAATCAGCCTCTTCAATAGGTCTTTTGGACTTAAAATTTCCTGTAATTCTATCAGGTTTGAGCAGATCAAATATGTCACTTGCCAATGCTCCTTTCCCCCTGTATTCTTTTTTTTCTTTATTTGTCAGAATAGCAAAAGTTAAACACTAACTGCCACTTTCCTGCGACAAGGGTGAAAAAGGTATAATTCTCATTTTAAGAGAAGGATTGCAAAATGGTGCAATTTCCACCTGTAATTCCCTTAGATTATTTTTACGATTCAGATCTGTTTTTTTTCCTACAAAATGTACACTTTGAAAGACTCATGTCCCTTTTTATGTCTTTCCCTGCTGCATGTCTTTGGGGTGGACCTTACATAAAAAGAAAGCCTCTGAGTTGTGTGAGTTGTAAACCCATTAAAGTAATTTCTACATTTTAAGTATTAGAGCTTTTTCACCTTCCTACTACAAAACTCTACAGGGAAACCAGAAATTTTAAATATTCACTAATATATTATAAGGAGAAAAAGTTCTACATGAATCCTAAATGAGAATGGAGGGAGTTCTGTATTAGTCTGTTGTTGCAAAGCATGACAGCTGCAACTGTACCAAGATCACTATTAGAAAGTTACTTTTAGTCAAATGTCAAACTTTATCTTCTATTTTACCAGTGTTCCATTGTACCAATGACACAACTGTGAAGACTTTCTGACAGCCATTACTGAATATGAACATACTACCTAATTCTGTGGTTTTAATATCCCGTTGTATCAGGGATTCAAGATCCTCTTATCAGAACAGACTTTCCCCAAAGTACAGTATCATTGCAATGGATAATAACACAGGAAATGCATGAATGTACATTAAAGAAATACACTTTTCCGCATTCTCCAGGTGAATTTGGACTTTCAAACCAAAGAAGCCACAAGTCAGAATATTGAACAGCCCATCATCACCACCTTTGATGCCGCACAAAACACAGTCTACAGGCTGATGGAGCAAGACAGCTACCCACGCTTCCTAAGATCGGATCCTTATTTAAATTTGGTTAAGGGGAGAAATCCCAGTCATCCTACCCTTAGGAGACGATCAAGGTCTTTTACTGTCAATGATTTCCAGGGTGTACGACCAGACTTTACTGTTTGGTAACAGGGAAACTCAGCCCTCATAAATTCTGGCTACTGCAACAACTCATATGTGTCTTAAAATCCAAATCCTTAGCAGGTGTAAAGGCGTGGAAAGCAAAGTTATATGCACCTAAACCAGTTCAGAGTTCTGTAGCCGCTGACTAATCTCATTTATTGTAGAGAAGTAGGCAACATATTGGCAAGACATATAATGTAAAGTTTTCATACAGTATTTTTTTTAAACTCAAGCAAGAACTGTAATCATTTTTGGAGGAAAAAATCTGAGTTTCCTGCATAAAAATGTTGTATAAAACGCCATTTGATAATATCCACTATGTATCCTGGGCCTGTATCATTTAGCACAGGGTTTCATCACAGTTAGAATCTATATACCTGGCCTTTGCACATATTTATGTTTCTGCAGTATTTTCTACACTAAGCACTGGTGGTATTTTCTCATACTGCAAAACGCATGGGAACGTTATTAGGTATTATGTAAAGTTGCATAGATTTTAACTGCAGCCACTGCATAATTAAAATTTAGCTATTGCATATTTTAAGAGGAATATAAGAATACCTATTTAATTTTGGGGGGTACATTTTGTACTGTTTTCTTATTACATGTGTCTGTTCTTTGTATTTAAGTTATGCTGTATAAATTAACTTTGCCATCACATACTAATTTTTTGCAACCAAATAAGCAGCAACAAAGGGCCAAGAATGCTATTTTAACACAATCTGTGTCATTAAATATCAGGTCATGTGTATGTGTATATATATATATAAAAATACATATTTTTACTTTTATTTGTAAATATTCATGGTATACCAACTTTGATACTCAACTGTGTTCTGGATTTTTTTCTGCCTTTCATTTTGAAAAAGGATCTGAAAATTAACAGCTCTTGGACTCAGGTAGAATAACCTTCAGTTCTACTGGTCGTTAATATACTCTGTGGTTATAGAGGAGGAATGAGAAATCTCCCCTTTTATTTCTTTACTATTAAAGTCACGCGTATCCTTTTCATAGTCAGTATACACAATTATCCTGTCCTTTTCTTTCAGAATTGTGGAGACATACCTTGAAGCATTGGGCAATTCTTAAAATCTTAAGCATTGGTTCAGTTTAGCAAGTGACTGCAGGATTTAGTCATAACTATGACTTGTATATTCAGTCACTTTGCATGGAATTTAAGCTTTCTCCCTTTCCTCCCCTTTCAGTAAGTGGTCAAAGTGAAGAGCTACAGTTCCTGCGGATGGGACTTTATGTTCATTACTAATTCAGGGTATATATGAACTGCTTGATCTGAGAGTTTCCTTGTCTGCTTTACTAACTTTCAATAAATCTGAAGTGATCTACTTAAAAAGTTGTCAGAATTCACTTTGTCACTAGTACATTGATGAGTGAAACATGAAGGCTTCACTTCACTTAAAATTCAATACTAGCTGTAATCATTGCCGTTTCAATCCAAAGTGTTACTGTAAAGGAAGCACAGTGACCAGAACTCACCAGGGAATGCTGCCGAGCTGCAATGACCTGGGAACCATCTCCAGGCTCTTAGCTTTACCTGGGGAATAGCCAACAAACACATTTCTAACTATAAGGTAGGTATGATCCTCACTAGTTTATTCCATTACCTTTCCCTGAACCCAAAACTCTAGGCACATACTATTTCTAAGTGTCGAAGTGGTCAGAACCTGGGCACAGTCATTCATGAATAAAACAAATGTTTTCAGTAGGGTTGGGGCTGTCATCTTTCTGCATTCCAGATGCAGCTTGGAGCTTGTCAGCCTCCTTTTTTTTTAAGAACTGTTACACTCCTGTTGTCATTGTCACAGGTGTCACATGAATGAGTGAAGGCAGTGAAAGGCAACTTTCTAACCCAATTTCATTGCTGAAGTCAGTGTATTTTTCTGGATAGGTTATTTACCCTTGCTCTTTGACTGTCTCTCCCTTAAACACGAGTCACTTCTGCCAGAAACAAACCTATTTCTGATTAAGGAATCTCTAATATCACCAACAATGTCTGGATGCCAGAGTTGTCATATTTAAAATATGCACATTCCTATGGTTTGTATCACTGAGAAAGAGAACAGGTTTGAGAACAGACCCTCTTGAGCATTAACAGTGGGTCTGTTGCAACACAGGCATAAGACTTACACATTTGCAGCTAGATTCTCCCCTGGTGTGATGATTTTCCTTCATACCAGCTGAGAATCCACACCTTTACTCTAGCCATGGATAAAATAAATGGAAAAAAAAGTGTATATTTAATACTGTTCCAAAATCCAAATAAATGACAAATATAGTACCTTGAGTAAGACTTTTTCTTGTTAGCAAAAAAAGAGCTGTTAGTCAAAAGTGTCTGTAATGATAAATATAAGTCAGCAGGCACCCTTTGTTTCATTTCACAGACACATGGAAAATTTTGCTTATCTCCAGGGAGACCTTCCTCAAAACCATCAGGCTGCGGTACTGACAGTGCTAGTCCCTCTTACGAGTTTTATAATGAAAACAAACAACTAAGATGTTCCTGGTAGCTATTTATGCATGTATGTTTTTCCAAGATAGTTGTAAACTGTAGCTGAATTTACAGCAGACTAATGCCATGGGAACTACTGTAAGAAGAAAGTCAAGATAAATTCAGAGAAAGGAAGGCAAAGGGCACAAAGATAAACTAAAATGACATAATTATCTGGCAAAGGGTTTTTTCTAGAAGAGGCTCCTTTTAGTGAGAGAAAATGAGTGCTCTACTGTAATTCTGGAAGAAGAACTAAGCATAGATTGAGAACAAGTTTGTGATGCTGTTCCAGGATTGAGTTAGACAGGATTGATCCGACTAAGGGCTGGCCCTGCACAGACATATTTATAGTATGAACCTTAGAGTAGTGCCAGAGAACGTAGATGGGCTTCTCTAGTTTTGGCAGACTCAGTGCCATAGTTACATCAATCCTCTTTTTTACCTGACCTAGTGCAAATAATACATATACAAAGCTTATCAGGCAAGTATTTTTATTGGGGATTATTTTATGTAGCATCTTTTTAGATTTTTATGTTGTTCATAGGAGCTCTGAAAATATTCATCTTACCAACACAATAATTTACCCTACATAAACACTTCACTTTACTCCTTACGTACGTGAAGTCTTCAGGCCCAAAGTACGAGGGAAATAATCTGCTGACTTGTGTAGCGCAAAGGTTTGTCTC
Source organism: Chroicocephalus ridibundus (assembly GCF_963924245.1). Taxonomy (NCBI): domain Eukaryota; kingdom Metazoa; phylum Chordata; class Aves; order Charadriiformes; family Laridae; genus Chroicocephalus; species Chroicocephalus ridibundus. The sequence continues at coordinate 27,359,412 of NC_086291.1, read as the reverse complement.
CTGTTCCAATACTTAGGTCTAATTAGATGCTTTAAATTATTTGAATTATCTGCTGCTGTTGTTTAACTTGAGGGAGACGGGAATACACATATAGACATATCTTCTGCTTTTGGGCTTTGTTATTGTGCAAAAGACAACTTGAGTAATTTTGGAACTGACAAGAAAGAAGAGGAATGAAATCTAAGATAAAGAATCTCAAATAAAAAGATAGATTTCCATCTTGCACTAAAGTAAGCAATCGGTAATATGGCTCTTACGTGCCTTTATATGCTACAAGTTACAAGTGACTCACAAAAGGCGGATGGTATTTCTCTCCTTTTTGTCCCCAGCTGCTCTGCCTGCCTTAATTAACTACTGCTTTGCAGTTCCCTCTCCTTTCCACCCATGCTGTCAAAAGAGCTCAACTGAAATAAAAATTGCATAAAATCATCTTTCTCTCTTCAGCGATTCGTATGCTCATAAACTTATGCCTTGCTCAGATGCCTGTCCCACATCCTGCTCTGTTCTTTGCATTTTAGTCAAATGCCTCAATCTAATGCCCTTTCAGCTCCTGTGTGGCTCTGTGCTGAAGGTAAAAATATATTTCCTCTATACACCATCCAGCTTGCTTCCATTCCTACTTTTTTCTTACTAGTGTCTTGTTATCATCTTCCTTTTTTCATACTCTGATCGTTTAGGGCTGGTCTCATAAAAGCTCCCTCTGGTTTTATACCAAAGCTTTTCTCTCTCTGCTCCTAAATGGCATCTGTTTGCGTAACCTCCTCATAAGTCTCCTTACAAGAGATTAGCTAGACACCAAGATTTACAGTCTAGCCTCTATATTTGTCTTCTCTATGAAAGGTAACTAAAATTAACTAGCATGAAATATAATCCTACGGAAGTCAATGTAGAGTTTTCAAACAGAACAGAAGATTAAACTGAAGCCTAACATAAGGACAACCCTGAAGTGTTGTTTCTTCAGCATGCAATTTGCTTGTACTTCAGAAACTCTCTTTTTTCTTCACAACTTTCCAGACTTGAGTTAAATTTCTGCATTTAACACCACTCCAGTTTTTCCTTAAGGAAGAAGAGAAGGCTTCTGAGGATTAAATCCTCCTGTGGACTGTTTCCCTGTGGGGCACTCAGTAGGAGCTCTCCTACATCACACGCATACGTTGCCCACGTTACTTGGGTGTGGGCACACCGGAGAAGTCTGAAGTACACTTCCCATAGTCTTTTACAAAAGGAGGCAACCAAGAACATCGGTACGTTGTTTTTCCCACTCATTCACTACCTAGCACTGCTTGGCTCGGGACGGACCACCTGCAAGGCACTACTCAAGAGACAACTGATACGGGGAATTATGGTTCAAGAGCTTTCTGAGGCATAACACCTACCTTTCGTATAATCTTGTGCTGGTGCAGTTTATACCTGTCTCCAAGGACAAGATCACAATATGGTCCTATATAGGCTTCTTGTGCAAATAGGAAGTTTTGCGGAGTCTGACGCTCTGTGAATAGCAATGCATTCACGCAGGACATGAGCTGCGCCAAACAGCCTGCTAGTTAGCGCTAAATGAGACTCTCCAAGGTGGCACATTTTCTTGAGAATTGTTTCCAATTCTCTTCTAATGTAGGTTTGTGTTTGTATAGTACTTAGAAATCCTGTGTATGAGGAGCCCAGAATGCTGTAAAACATTTTGATAAATTGTTATTGAAATCAAAACATTTTACCTGAAGGGCATACTTTGCTTGGGTGGAAAATAAGAGCTCATTTTCTTATGCAAAACAACTCTGTGGCATACTGAAGACACACAGGGTTATTTATGCAGAAAAAAATATTTTTGTGAGTTGGCCATGCTGTGCAGTGCTACTGGAAAGTAGGCATTTACATAGTGCTGTGATTAAAATGTATTTGCATCCCGTACGACAGGGGTTTCCATGTTACTAGGACGCCAGCAGTGCTCAAATCATCTTGGCTTCTCCAAACACAAGAAATGCAGTCAAGTCTTCATTTGCTTGAATTGCTTGGACCAGCAGAACATTAACGTTTTTCTGCTGAGGTTACACTATACAAAACAACACTATCCAAGCACGCCCAGTATGGGATGGATTCAACAGAGGCCAAATGCTGAAGGGCAATAGCATACTGAACCTGATCCAGGGGAAACACCAGCACACCAAAACTGCCGTTGGAGAGCGTGATCTTTTCTCACGTCGCACTCAGGTGAGTACAAGGCAACCCTTTTAGGAACATATATAAATGAGAGTGATTTCTTAGGTTAATACACCAATAGTTTGAACATGAAGACTCGTTTTATACTGTCTATTGAGATTAGTATGTAGCTGAGATGCGTGTCAGAAGAACAAAAAATCACATGCCTTATTCCCCTAAACAGCCAATGGCTTTTCGTAACGGAAGATAACTCAATGGAACTAATGCCTAAAGATAGCTAAAGAAGAGTATCAGTAAGAAGTCAAGCACTAAGCCTAAAAGTTCAGGAGATTTAAATATTTAATAAATCAGTAGTCCTTAGCACATAATATTGCCAAAGGAGGAAACGTTCAATCAGTAGACCCACAGGCCCTTTCCTACAGTTCTAGCTCTCCTGTGGCCTGTCAAAGGCGGAGGACTCAGAACAAAATCAAGAGCACAGTCAGCAGAGTTACAGAAATGTTAAGCCAGAGGCCTCACCGATAAAGTCTTTAAAATATACTGAAATTAGCTGAGCAGATAAGGCCTGAGCTACTCTGCAAGTCCAGTCTGGGTTATTAATGAAATGAGGCTGCAGACATCAACAGTGTCAGCTGGATCCAGGTTTCCAAAACATTTAGAAATAATTCTATGTGCAATTTCCAGCTCATCTCTAGTACATATTCATATTTCTTTTTGTTTGCTGAATACTCTTTATTATGAATAGCTAATACATTTGCACAAGCAGCCAATGCATTTGTTTGAATAATAAGATCACTTTTTCTCCTTATGAAATTTCAATAAAATGTTAGACTTTCTTCTCAGAAATTACTAAGTTTCAAGCAGAGGAAGTATATGACAATACTATCAGCTACTTTTTATGGGAAGAGGTGACTGTGCTTAACTTTGGTTAGTATACATGTGATTTTTGTACTGGGATAATGATAAAAAACACCACACTATTACCTGCTGTGTACCTGAAATACGATCAGTTTACGTAGCTAAGCAGTGACTGAACAGCAGTTACACAGTGGTGAAAAGCCCTTAAAGCTTCTTTGTGGTTTTGTGAATTGCTATCTGTACCCCATAAAATGCAAGCAGCAATTGGATTGCATCCATCTACTTAGGCTGTGTGCTGGTCAAGAATACCTGTGGCTTTTAGCATCCTTCTGTGGCTGCTAAGACTGACTTAAAGATATCCACCATCAGCACTGAAAATCTTCAAGAGATGGTCATGTCTGTATCATTCAGATATCACACAATTAGATAGAATTAAAAAAAAAAAATGCATCTGTTGCACTGTTCGGAACTTTTTTTTTAGTAAAAGATGCGAATCATCAGATAATTATAAAAAAAGTAGGCACAGATGCTGCAACCCTTCCTCTCATAAATAGGCTCACAGGAGTTAATGGAACTATTATATAACAAGAATTGTATTACCTCTTCAAAAACATAAAACTAGTCAATTTATAATCACAATTCTAAGGTGGGTGAATGGTACAGTCATTGGGATTAGACACTGGGTAAACATTGAGAAATGAATGGAGTCATCCAAGAGTCACGTGTTGCTTATTTTGGTGTCATCTCTGTCCTCATAACTGGTCTGACTTTACTGGTGCTACACTAAGAAACCTAGAGAAAATTTGCATCAGGTCTTTATCTAGAATTTTGTTACTTGGCTGAAAATTCAAGACCTATTTCGAACTGCTCCTTCTCAGTGAGACCCCAGGGTACGCAAAAGTAAAGTCCCTTCCTAAAAATACCAAGACCTAGTAATGCACGGAAATGCCTGTATAGCTTTACAGAACCTCCTGTTTGCTACCTGAGAAAAGTAGACCAGCAATCACAAATCAGAGCACTAGAAAGAAAAAAAAGGGATATTTCAACAGTAATTGTCAAACTGAAAGAGGCAGTCTCTCTGTTAGAAGATCCCAAGTTGTAGCTATTTACAGTCTGCCAGGCCAGAAACTCTACAAAATCAATATTTTTTTTTATTTTTTATTATGTTTATCCTCTTTTACCAAAGCTCAAACCTTGGACTGAATCAGTCACAAAGCATTTAATGTAAATGCAGATGCTGCAGTTTTTCTCTCCACCTGTGAGATGCTGAAGTTAGTCTTACTCGCACAATGCATGGAAGGCTCCTGGTCCCGTGTGGCACAACGTTATAGTCCACAGTACGTACTCTGTGGAAATAAGAAAAATTACTGATTAAGGGAAATAAGAAGCACTGCAGAGAATCGGGATGATAATTCACATTTCTCTCCTTCTATTATGACTTTCAGAAATGAGTGAATGCAAAGGTAAGAAGTTGAAGAAAGGATTTGTATTTTGCTGCGAGGAATCTTATTTAGAATCGTGTAGGACTGAAAGGGGTATCTTGGGTCATCATTTCTAGTTTCCTATTATCAAAGGCAACAATTTAAAATAATTGATCCTTAAGCTAAAACAATTCATTTTTCTCTTTGGGTTACCCCTCTGTGTTCAGAGAGCAATCATAGCTCCTCTTTGCTTTCATTTTACAGACAAACTGAAGTCTTTTATTTTTCTCCTGCAAGACAGTTTCATTCTCCTGACCATCCCAGTAATCCAACTCCATATCGGTTCCCATCTGATTTCAACTTCCTGGAGCATTGTCGATTAGATTCACTACTTTTTGTCCCATGTGAAATTCATCAAATAGTTTGAAACTTCTTTTACACATTCACAAAAGGTGAGGACCCCCTAACATTGCTTATGGTCAAAATGTGGCATGTGGTGCTTGGGTTTTCCTTTCTCATCTTAGAAGATAGGCATAGCTAAAATAAGCAAGACTGTGTCCTCAGTCAGGCAGAAGACAGCTTTATATGTGACTATACTATATAGGAAAATCAAATGGGACCTAAACTCTTGAGGCTGCTCAACTTGGTGTGAAAAATTTCAACTGAGAAAATAAAACCCCCTTATTCTGCAGGCTGGGACAGCTGGTTCCCAGTTCCTGAACCACTGGAAGTTTGTTTATATCAAGTGGAGACATTGAGAACCAGGAAGCTGGGTAGGGTGAGCAAAGGATCAGGCAGCAGGACAAGATTTGGAGGGAGGAAGACCCCAGTTAGTAAGCCTGTTTGTTCAGGAGAGTGAAAGACAGCGAGGAACATAGAAAAGAGCTGGGGAGGAAAGAATAATTATTAAGAGCAAAAGACAAAATTATATGAAAATGTTTTGGGGGCAGAGCGATGCTCCTAGAAGATGGCACATAGAACGAAATATCAATAAGAGTAGAAAAAAATGACTGAATTGAAAGTATCAAATACTGCACGATCCCATTATTTGTAACAGCATCAATGTGCAAATGGTGGCCATCCCAACACTCTTTGGTCCCATTGGGGTAAGCCTTGTATGAACAAACAAAAGAGACAATGGCTCAAGGGCCTTAGACCTTCAAGATGTAAAAGGTAGTGGATAAATTTTGCAGATACGATATGAGGGTAAATAATTGTAGTGAAGAATTTCCTAATTATGTGCACTGAACCCGTTTTCCTTTTGTCTTTTCCACAATCAGTAAGCCAAATGGTCAATGAGAAAAATCACACGATGATTTCTCTGTTAAGACGTTGTTCAGAACATACATATATTTTGAGAAATATATGTATATAAATTGTTTTTAATTAATGTTACTTTTGGTAGATTAAGTTAGAATGGCCACTGTTAAAAAATAAGCCATGTTTCTGAAAGAAATAATTTTAAAGGAAACGTTAAAAACAGTTTGTCAATTTGCATTGTACTGTTTGGTTATTCACATGCTAATTGTATTGTTCCTGCTATAACATTACATTCAGCTTGAAGATCAGTCAGAAAAAGGAAATTCTGCCCTGCCTGTGACAGTCAGACAGCGGAACAAAAAATGCCAATGAAGTGAGTTGTTGTTTATGGCTATTTTAATCGTAGGACGCTTATAGGGTGCGATGATCAACTTTTGAATAATCTGGACAGCTTTTCTTTTCCTTCCCCCTTTAAAGTGGATATGATTATTTTGATTCCTTGTTGTCAATTCTGCTTGCCGATCCCATTCAAGTAAATCCCATGAGGTCAGCGAGATGATTCTCTGACTGATAAGTAAATATTAAAACAAATAATATTACCCATAAGGAAGAGAAGCAGAATTAGGTTCATGCCATCTATTTTAACCTGGTCTCTCATTTTGCTTTTTTGTTTGACAAGAAAAGTAGTAAATATTTACTGAACAACCTGAAAATTTGTGTAGAAGTAAACTGACAGCTACAAAAAAAGCTTGCTTATTAAAGGTGTCTATTCCACAGTCTATCGTAATAATTGTAACTACAGCTACATAATATGGTGACACTGTCATATAATCTCTTTATAAATTTACAATTAGGAAATACCATTGCTGGTGATGCTGAGAAATGGCTGTGGAACACAGCTCTCAAACTAACCTGTATGCTGCAGAGCACGGTTTTTACAGTTGAGCCCCCAGAGTCCCCTTAGGAATATCAAATACTTCTGTACAGAACTCTAGGGTGGGTTGTTTGTTTTTGTTTGCTTTGGGTTTTTTTGTTGTTTTTTTTTTTTTTTTTTGTAAATTAAGAAAATCTGTTATATTTTATACAGAACAAAGTGTTTGGTCCACTTACCGGACTCCAGAGCCCTTTAGCTCCTAAAATACCCATTTTTTAAGTTAGTACATACAGTGGCAGAAAGGATTAGAGGATTAGAAAGTTGGTATCCTTTCTCTTTGTCTGGTTAATACATCTCTACTATTTGTATAAAATGTAGCAGCTTCAACAAAAGCAATGTGAGATACTGATCTATTTAATTATTACCTACCATTCCAGGTATTCTAGAGCTGATGTGGCTCCTTGTCTCCTTATAAAAAAATCTGTATCCAAAATGGGGAAAAAATCAGTCAGTTACTCTGCTCTGGCCTTCCACTTTGAACTATTTGTTTTATTTCAAGATCTTTCACAAGTACAAAATTCTAGTAAAACATTCTTTGTTCCCTTTAAACCTTTATGTTTAAAAAAAATTACTATGCATTTATTTTACTAAAATTTAAAATACGTTGGGATAAAACCTTCCACTGAGTCTGTTCTGAGTAGATAATAGGGTACGAGCTCAACAAAGTTATTAATCTTTTACTACCTGTCTTTAGAGGTTACAAGAAGAACTGATTAACACTTGAATTTTCTACCTCAAAAATTTTCTACGAGGACACTTGTAAGATTTCAATTTTCTTTTCAAAATTTTCCTTAAAAATCTATTTCAAGAAAATTTCAGTTACAAACCACTGAACCAAGGTTTATTGCAAAGTATGTTCCTTGTTCTAAAACAAAATATGAGCTAGATGACCAAACAGATTTATCCCTGCTTATTGCTGAACGGTAGATATGAGACTAATGTTCATTTGGGGATACCTGAGGCTGCAAACTGACCGACTGCCAAAAGCCTAAGAAAATCAAATAGGAGATCTGGCATGCAGGAAAGCAGGTAGGCATGTGCTGACGTCTCCACAGGTGTCTGATGTTTCTGCAAAATATTTCATTTTCAAGAAATCATATTCTTCCAAGGTTTCATGACAAAAAGTGCAAGCAATAACAATAAAGCTGGTAAAGGGGGTTCTTTTTCTCTGCTGGATGTTTAAATTAAAAAACTCATACAATGGTAATTTTAATCAAAACATGATTTTTCAGGAATAAAAGGTTTCTTTTATCTGTGTATTCATGGACTAAATTGAATATGACCGTTCTGCCCAAGTTACAAGAAAAAAATATTCTGCACAGTTAGCATGACATCCTTTTGCCTGTCAGACTGTGTGACTGTCCTCTGTTAGCCTGCACGCTAAGCCTTGCTTCTGAACCAGCTTGAACATCTTCAGAGCACCCAGGCTTTGTAAGAGCAAGCGTCCATTTAGTTCCATACCTCATTTTTTAACAGAAGCCTACACCAAGTTACAAAGGAAGAGTCAAAACTATGAATTTACTCAATTTTTTATACCACCGAGAAACTGAAATAATGCCCATTTATCCTACCACTGTTAACATGATAACGTTTCAGATAATTCTACTCATTCCAAGCAAAAAGTGTCATACAAATTAATGGTTAATCCATTTGAACTCGAGAAGAAATTCAGTATGCACTCTAATATCCCTCCTATGGTTTTATTATAGTTCAACCAATTGCAAGCATTACTACTATCTCCTGGATGAATAATCAAGTTGACAATGTCAAATAATGCTGTACTTTATGAGTCTCTGTGGTTCTCTACACTCTAAAAAAAATGTGTCACATTTTTTGTTGACTTTCTGTTATTCAGTGCATAGGGTAACATGAGTTACTCACCCTGCTCCCTCAAGGAGATAGCCAAATAATAGACAAACTACCAAAGACTGCACAGGCAAAAGATCACAATGCTATTTTCAGGGATAGATGTTGTTTCCACAGGTCAAGTGCTGGGGAAACAATGGCCTGGTCTGAGTCTGTGGATACACTACTAGCTAACAAAGGTAAGAGTGAAAATTCTTTTTTTTAAAAAACGTGTGTCAACCCAGTTCACAAACGTAGCTGTCAGGTTTTCGCACTGCTCTCCAGTTCAGCCCTCCATGCGCTTTGAACCACAGCAGCGCTACTGCTGGAGGCGTGTGAGCTGCCGTGCTGGAAGGCAGAGGGGGCCTGTTTCTCCAAGCTGTAGACACCATCTACCTTCTGGCCAGTGCTTAAGGGATATTTAAGAAGGCAGGAAGTGCTCTGAAAGAGTTTTGTTTTATGAAGATAACAGTTTTTAAACTCTCCATGCAATGGTTCTGTTTTTCCTATTTTTTTAAATAAAAAAAACCCACAAACCTTTTCTTAGGTATACCTGTTAACAAAGAAATACACATGTTGTACATTGACTTTCAGTCAAAAAAAATGATTATTTCTAATATATCCAAAGTCACTTCACCCAGAGATCCCATTACTACTGATCTGAAAACCCCAACCACATGTAACTTAAAAATTTCCTTGCCCCAAACCCATTTTCCTGCAGTAACTTTTTGGCCTGGACCCTGGCGTGGCTCCACGCTGATTCTGAGTAGCATTAACTTGACTAACGCAACTCAATTTGGGTCCTGTCAGCTTTCTTTTCTAGGAGCTTGTGATTTGGATTAATTTTAAAAGGATTTTTTCCAAACCTTGCTTTGTTTCATTTTTTTTCTCTTAAAAGTGCAAAAAACCGCTGAACAAAGAAGTAACAAACAGTCTGCCTCTTCATCTGAGTCTTAATCGTTACTTGAAAGGAGATGGAAGCACTATTTAGGCAGGCTAACCTCAGCTCGGAGAAGAGCCCGCTGCCACAATATGACTTCATTTTCTGCTTGCTTCTCAGACCAGGGGTCAGCCTCAAATCCCTAATTTCCTAGTCACTACAAATCCTCTTGAAGACCGAAATCTCCAGGGTCTACTTTTGACTAGTGTGTCAGTTGTAGAGAGTCCAAACCAAGCAGGCAGGTATTGGGAGCATTCCTCAATTAGTAACTCTCTGAAAGAGTTCTCTTTGACACCTCATCGTTGTTATAGTTTCATCTCCTATTTATTTGTCCCACAACAGCCTCTTAAGACTAACTGCTGGCTGACAGGCAAAACAGTATCAGGCACATTAAGTTACACTATATATACTGCATTCATATATATACACACACACGTGTATGTATACATGTACGTATAATCTGCATTGGTCTTTCAGTTTTCCTCTATCCATCATCTCATACCTTTTTCCCCAGACGGCTTGGCAGCTTTTAGGACATTTTTGAAGTCAGAGTTCAGTGAGGAGAATGTGGAGTTCTGGCTGGCCTGCGAGGACTTCAAGAAAACCAAGTCCTCCACTAAGATCACCTCAAAAGCCCAAAAGATTTATTCTGACTTTATACAAGCTGATGCTCCAAAGGAGGTAAATAGTTTTTTGCATGTACTTTGGGTACTGAGGATGGGAATCGAGTAGAACGTTCAGATCCAAACTTCCAAAAATGACAGAAAATACAACTCAATGTGACTGTACTTCCATTTTCATGTTAATTATTTACCAGGTAGAAAACACGGTGTGGAACTCTGTGAAGCAAACAAAGACGTCTTATGGTTTATATTTTAAATACATTCTTCAGACAGGGCACGGCTTTCTCTCACCTTCTGAAATTTCTGCCTTAAGATTTAAGGAAATATGTGTTCGATATAATTTGCTTTCCCTAACCATTTTTATAAGGCAATGAACCTTATAAATGAGACTCCTCTGTATTTTAGGTATCAGTTTATTGGAATGTTAATGGTTGTATTTGTTCTTTTGTACAGGTATTTTTGACATGATGAAAATTAAAATGCAAACTTGCAGAAATTTCCACCACAGCATTCAATTTTATCATTATTTTAAAAATGCTTACTGTGAAGGAACAAATTGCTAATTAATTATTGTTCACGCCTACTCCCTAACAAGCTTTTACACTGATGTTTTTTGCCTTTGTTAGTGAGCGTGCTTTGAATATCCCCATGTCTTACATATGATTGACATAATAATAATAATAATAATAATAATAATAATAATAATAATTAAAGGTATTATTAAAAACAAAAAATCCTTACAAAATACATAGGGCCAAAACCTTAAACAATGCTGAGTACCTTCATCTATAATTCACTATTTGGTAATCAGTACTTCATAGGATTTTGTTTGGCAAAAAGATGAGATATCCAGAAGAACGTTTTTCCCTTTTTTTTTTTTTCAGTGATGCCATCTTTTTAAGAGTCAAATAAAATTAAGAATTCAGTATGCTAGAAAATGAAGGGATGACCTTCCTGCTTATTTGCATCAGCCAGGGTAGCTAGGAGGAAATTCAAATGACTGTGTCCTGTACACGAACAGACCTCAGCTTTCCAATCAAACTGACATTGGTTTTATGTCCTTTGTTCCTACAGATTAATATTGACTTCCATACCAAAAACCACATCTCTCAGAATATCTCTGAGCCCACCCTCAGCTGCTTCGATGATGCTCAGAGGTTAATCTATAGTCTCATGGCAAAGGACTCTTTCCCCAGGTTTCTAAGGTCAGAAGTGTACAAGGAACTAGTAAAGAAGCAAGAGAACAGAAATCAGAAGAGATGGCTCCCATTTTTGTGAGAGAATACTTGAGGAATTATGAATTTTTAAATGTCTGCCATTGCAACTCAGTACAGATAATATTTTATTAAAGTGATTGTACAAACCAGATCTAAGAATTGTCTTTGCCAGCTTGTTTTTAAGTACAATATGCACGTGATACTTTCTAAGAACGGTGGACAAATATTCAAGAAAAAGGATGGAATATGCTAAGACGTTTGAGATACCTTTTTAGTGAAGAAGCTTGCCATTGATTATTTTTCCAGTGCCTGTTTTGTTTGTCAAAGTGTTTTCACATTTTCAAGCAGAATGTTTTGGGTTCCTGGTTTGCCGTTGATTTTTCTTTAGAAGTATGGCCTCAAAAATAAAATCCTTTCAGGAGACTTGAATATATTTACTCATGCAATCATCATCTTATTTGTAATTTGTAAAAAATATTAAAATTCTCTTTTAAATATGTTTTATACCAATTCAAAACAGGAGAAGTAGAAATACAAGAAATATGGTAGATATGATAATATTTAATAAATAGGCAGCTGCTTTATAACAAATGTTCCTGACATTCAAAGCAAATTAACGTTTCATAACACAGCTGTCTTCAGTAAGACTCTCTTTAATTTTCTTTGTGTTTATTTCACTTAAATTTTTATTGAAAAGTCTCATTTATTAGTTGCGTAGGCATTTTGGAAAAAAACTGAGTAAATCTTTCTTTGTACATTTTCAAATAATAATTCATTTTCTTTACTTTACTGAATGTATCAGTGATACTGTCCCTATGCACTCATGAAGAAGTAATGTGAAGAAATAATCATTACCATTTTTCAATGAAACAGATAAACAGAAAAATGGGCATCAGAGAAAGTTTTAAGCAAGTATGGATGTGAATCAGAATTTAGTCATGGCATTATTTTTCAAACAAGCAAGATATGATAGGATTCTAGTGCAATCATCAGATATCTCCAAATGCTCACACTGATCTCATTCATTGCTATTAGAGGATTTACTGCATTTATTTAGGTGAAGGAAGGAGCTGTGGCATAGTATTGAAGAAAAAAGTTTTTTAAACCATATGGGGCAGGAAGAATCTTCACTACGGAAAATAATTCTAAATGCAAGAGGCAGCAATAAGATTTTTCTAAGAAAAGAAGAATCTTTCATTTGATATGAATGTGATCCTTTTGATTCTTTAGCTTTTGAGCTGCTCTAAACCTCCAGGAACCTCTCCCTGTTTGGCACTCTGTTCATGCCTTCTTCACACCATCACATCCTCTATGCAAAAGATCCTCTCTATATTATCAAACTCTGTTAAGAAGCTAATTCATTTAGACAATAAAAGATATTAAGTAGTCTGAAAACCCCAGTATGCTGCCTTTGGTTATGTACTTAGGTTAATGTCTTGTCATAGCTTAGGTAGGCAGGCAGGGGGTAAAATGTCTATTTTCTGATACCCATCATCTATTCTGTCACCTAGTTTTTCTTCTTGCTGTCTGCATTTCTTTTTCTTTGCTTTCTTCCCCAGTACTAGCGGTTAACAGAGAAATGAACACAATCACTGAGGCTGAGCTACAAGGAGGATGTGGGTTTGTTTTGCAGTCCCACAGCTACCATTCATTTTGCAATGAGATTTCAGTGGAAAATTGCAACTTCCGCCTGCAGCGCAGCCTTGGTATCCTTTCTGCACCAGGGGATTTCTGCTGGTTAAAGTCACAGTAAAGACAGCAGTCAGGATTGCTGAAATTACCTCATTTACTCAAAAACGTAGCCAGTCATTTTCCCTTCTTGCAAATCCAATTCTCATTTTCAGAAGAGAAAATTCCCACATGTAGGAAGAAGTGTGATCACGTCACCTATCTTTGTAGGGCAAGCAGAAAGCCAAAAAATTCTTCTTTACTAATCATTTGGGACCTAAAGATAAAAAAGTACCTTGAAAATAGATGCGTGATTGTGAAATCTCACCAATCTCTCTGTGCTCCTTTAAAACTTGCACACTTCTGACGTTACCCCTTCACAAACAGAGCTAGAAAGTGCTAGAAAGATGGCTGCCAGGGATCTCCAGTTCCTGACTGAAAACACAGCGTAAGGAGAAATTAAACATATATACAAAATAGTCAAACTTGATAAAAATAATGCATGTTATTATTCTGATAACTACGTAAAAACAATAGTAGGAAGCATCATGTCCGCATGATGTCTGGCTGGTTCTTTATGAATCTGCTCTGTTGAGAGTATATGTGGTGAGAATTATGCTCTCTCAACAGCATAATTATTGTCAAAAACAGTAGATAATTCTTAACATCTTAGCATTTGACATTCATTTCAGTAATTACATACTAAGGCATCATGAATGGTTTTAAAACATTTTCAATTAATTTAGAACGTCTTAACAGAAATGTACAATAATTGCACTTGTAGGAGTTATCACAGACTCAAGTGTAAAGTAACAGTTCTAATCCTTTCATAATCTCCTAATTAAAACTATGCTAGTTTTAATTAACTAACAAAGTTAATTTGAGCTTTTGTTGTTGATCAAGCCTTTCAACATTTTTATTAATTGATCTGCTTCAGATGCTTAAATATGAGTTGAAACTTCGCAAAGTTTAAATAAGTTATCACTATAAATTCATATCTATCCAATGATAATTGGATGTACATTCAAAATTAATTTTTAAAACCCTCGGCACTATCTGGCTATATCATACACGATGAAACAAAAGAATCTACAGCGTATTGAAGTTTAACAATCAAATTTCTGAAAACGTCTATATTATAACTTATTATTAAAGCATTATTAAAGATCCATTTCAGAAAGTATTTGAAAACACCCAGATGTGAAAGGTGGGAGCCAGTAGTCTTTATTTCTCTTTATTTTTTAGGCCTAATATGATATTTCATACTTCTACAGCAAAAAAAAAAAAAAAAAAAAAAAAAAAAAAAAAAGGTCACAGCCTGACATCTGAGCTCTGAAAATTTGATATAGGAAAAGGCCAGGCACTGAAGGGTGATTTAGAAGATTTAGACTGAACTTTGCCAAAATCCCAGAGCTTTACCAAGTGCTTCCAGCATAAGCTTGGCCCAATTGTATAACCTGTTGTGCAGCAGTTATGAAATTGAGAATTTACCTCCATCTTCCATCAAAATGCAATATATTTAGGCCCTTTAATATTTGGAGAGCTTGAAGACACTCCAGGAAGGCAGGATCTGTGTTCAGACTTCCAAGCAATCCTTCAGAGCAAAGCCACTTAATATCGGACTAATGTCTTCATTGTCAAAGCCATTAAAGTTTGAAAAACCTGGGTATAAGTTCTGTGGAGAGGAGTCACAACTATTCTTACAAGTTTGTACATCACCTATTCCTGTGGAACCTCAAGCGCTAACACATTATTTATCCTAATAAAAGCTCTGGGTTACAGTGGGAAAAGAAAAGAAGACTATAGTGTTTTTAATACTGAATATTATACATACAATATTTATCTTATGGAAGTTATAGTGAAGTTTTTAGGGAGGTTTTGGTGTGGGGGTTTTTTCTAGCCCATAATAAAGAGAGGAAGAAAACACTGTTGTAGCTAAGTAGAAAGCACTTGTAAAAAGTTGCATTAGAAGCTCTGTTTGCACTCCAAGCCTCACACTTGCTTTCACTGAAAAATAAAAGGTGGCTATTTGTGGTTTTTTCTCCCTTCTGCTTACAAGTCCAAACCAGGCAAAAATCCCAATTATGATCTATTTTTTTTTAAAACAACTCAATCTTTTTTGGCACAAAAGGTAGATCTACAAAAAAAATCTTGCCAAATAGAAATAGGAGAAATAAAAGCAAAGTGTACGCCACATTTCTTAACCAAAAAAAAAAAAAAAAAAAAATCTCAATTCCTGCACGCAGTGCCAATCCTAAAGCTCCGGCAAAATCTAGACTCATAGACTCCTTCAGACGCATCACGCTGGCATCATGAGAGGACTGTCCCAGAATTAAAATCAAAGGCATAATAATAGAATAATGAATAAAATAATATATATTATATTTATGTATTTTATATATGGTTATATAAAATATATATATAAAAATAATAAGCATAGACATAAATATAATAAATGCGTAATTAGTCCTCAGCACAGAACTGACGTCAGCATTGCTCGGAAGCACAGGATCCCAAATTATAGGCAGCCAGGTATATTTCCAGTGGCAGCCAGGACTTTGTGAGACTCCTATCTATGTCTTGTCAAAGGTTGGTTAAATTCAGCACGCTTCTGTAAATGGTGGCGATAACAGAGATAAAGACTCCGCATTTTCTGTTTTGTCAGAAAATTCTCTGCTAACACTATAATGCAGAAACGTACTTGAACAAACATATATAATCACAGGCTTTGCACAAGAACCTCCCAGGCTTCTGTTTTGATCTTGATCCAAACAAAAATGTTCAGAATACAGAATCCCTCAAGCACTGTCTGCTGCTAAATAAGACAATCACTACGCTAAGAACCTACACTGTTTGAGAAGAGTTTTGCACCCGTTAACCCATACTGAGTAACAGCTTTGCTCATGTACCCTGAAACGTAAGTCTCATATTCATCTCGGTTTAGCCTTATTTTCTATATATAAGATCACCCTCTTGATGAGATGTCTATGGGAGATTCCTTTCTTGACTGTCCTGGTTTCAGTCGGGATAGAGTTAATTTTCTTTCTGGTAGCTGCTGTGTTTCGGATTTAGTATAAGAATAATGTTGGTAACACGTTGTTTTAGTCGTTGCTAAGTAATGCTGATATTAAGTCAAGGACTTCTTCAGCTTCCCACAGAAGCTGAGAGGGAGCACAGACGTGGAGCACAGAGGGAGCAACGTGGCCAAAGGAGTATTCCATACCACAGACGTCATGCTCAGTACGTACATGGAGACTGGTCAGGGGGGCAGGAATCTGCGATTGCTGCTTGGGCTGGGCAACGATCACTGGATGGTGAGCAATCGCATCACATCACTCATCTTGTATACTCTTGTACCATCATTATTATTATTTTCTCTTCCATTACTGTTCTATTAAACTGTCTTTATCTCATC
Organism: Chroicocephalus ridibundus; assembly: GCF_963924245.1. NCBI lineage: Eukaryota > Metazoa > Chordata > Aves > Charadriiformes > Laridae > Chroicocephalus > Chroicocephalus ridibundus. The sequence continues at coordinate 27,343,077 of NC_086291.1, read as the reverse complement.
CCATGAGTTTTTTTAAATCTTTCTCCCTCTTCTCCCTATCCCACTGCAGGGGGGAGGAGTGAATGAATGGCTGCATGGTCCTAGTTGCTGGCTGGGATTAAACCACAACATTGACCCAGTTCAGCTGTTTTAGAGGATACAGGTTTTGAAATGAAATTAAATCATAGAAAGAGGCAGTTACAGCTTTAACAATTGCTGCAATTTACGCAAACATGAATGAAACCAGTGTGGTCAAACTATTCCAGCGAGCAGCAGCAGAAAACGTTCATTTTGACAACTTCCCCACATGAGCACATCAGAGCTGGATCGTTACATTTTTGATTTTTTATCTTCCCTCTATACCACGCATCTTTGTAATGGTCCAGCCTGCGTGGAATCATGTGAATGAAGGCACATGAGGCAACAGAAGGGCCCCTGCTCACCTCTGTGGGTGTTAAATCAGATGCAAGATAACACAATGCACTATCTGAACTAGAAAATAAAATATGCAGAAGTTCTGAAGACTACAGGCCAAAAATAGATGGTTTTACCAGAAAGACTCCCTGAATTTTGGGGAAGACTGCCTGCTACATACATCTGGACTTTACTGCTATGTCTAAGAAAGGGAAACCTACCAGATAAAATCTGGCTCCCGCAAGGTATGGGCAGGTAGATTAAATGAATGAAATCAGTATAACATCTTTATTTCTGAATCACAATTACACTTTGTATTGCTGATGGAACTTTAAAGCACGTTATCGATGTGAAAAATGAAGCGTGCTTTCTGCCTTTTGGTATACCGAAAAACAAGGGGAAAAACCCATGAAAAGAGGCATTGTCACATTTGTTGACACAGGCTAAAGGTCTCATGCAGCTCAAGAAGCAGCCCATGTTTGTTAAGGAAAAATTAAATTCAGTAACGAAAATGAGATCCCCACACATATTCACCTTCACACAGTAAATACAGCATGATATGCTGTCTCTGCACTGCCTAGGAACTGTAATCATTTGATATTGTCATTTTGAAATAACTTAATTTGAAATACTCATTTAGTAGCAGAAAGTATTTTGAAGAACTGACAAGTGATGCTAAAATTATCACTAAAAGCTCTACTTTAACTATTCTTAAGCTGTTCATTTTGAGAGAAAACACCTCACAGAAAAGTTCCTTTTCCATTTTTTCCCAGCTTTTCAACAGCTATAATACTAGGCCTTGGTAATTAGACTCGATGTATTCTTCCACGTTTCAGAGGCGGCCCTGGATGCTTTGATCTTTAGTGAGAAAAATGAGATGATACTAGAGCAAATGATTCCCTGACTTTTTTTCTTACATGGTTGTTATGTTTTCTAGCTGCCATGTTATCATTTCTCTGTCTTAAATGAGACATTGCATTGTATTTTTTTTTCTATATAACATGGGTTTAGTTATTTGCATATAAAATGAGTAGAAGTGGATTTGTCTCTCAATCCATATCTGTTTCCATTTAGGTTTGCATGTAGCTTATTTTTAGTTCTATGAATAGTTTCCCTACTATGCATAACAGTCCTGGAGATGCAAACAAAAGCATGTACTCAGTAAAAACCTTAGGGAAACTATTTTTTTCTAATACAGTAGTTATAATTTAAAGGCTCATAAACCAGAAAAGAAAGGAACACCCCCCCCACCCCCATCCTTAAATAAGTTGTGTTTCTTGAGTAATTTCAAATGTACTATGCTGTCCTCTAAATATCATGTTTTAGCAGAGAGAAGAGGGCAGGAAGAGAAGAATCAGGAAGATGTATGATGTAATATTTTGGATAAAAACCTTCTTATTTGTCCCGGTTTGAGGTAAAACAGAACCAACTTTCTGTTCAGTAATTTTACTTCTCAGCTAGGCCTCTTCTAACTCTCTGAAATTAACAGCATATTGTGCCAAAAGGCGTTTGTTCTCAGAGTCATAAGACCAAAGTTAACAATTAGTGCCAAGCAATGGTCTGCAGAAAGGCTCTTGCTTGTTACTAACAACCAAGGTCAGCTAATTTTATTTGCCCTGTTGGAGGGTCAGAAGCAGAAAAGTGTAGAGGGGTCCCATTGGCAGGGAGGAGCAGACAGGACAGGTGACCCAAAATTGACCAACAGGGGTATTCCATCCCATCTGCCCCATGCTCAGTATAAAAGCCGAGGGATCAAAGGGTCAGTTCTCTTCCTTCAATGGCTGACGTCCAAGGAGGACCCTGTCTGTTCATCTGCCTTTGATCCCAATCCGTGTGTTCCTGACTCCAGCTCTTGAATGCAGTTCGCACCCCTCGCTGAGTCCTGTCTGGGACTTCCCCAGTGCCTGCCGGTGACATCACCCTGGGAGCTTAATATGGTTTTGTATATACTGTATCTATTTCATTATTCCCTTTTTATTTTATTATTAATATTTCATTAAAGTAATTTTGTTTCTTCTAAACTCATAAATTTCTTTTATCTCTCCTCCTCCTCTCCGTGTGCAAGAGGTGGGGGGAGACCATCTGTCACCGGCCATTGGCCAATTTGGCCAAACCCACGACATTATTCTTATCTGTGTTGGTACACACGGAGAACATTGCAAGGCAGGATAACGAGAAATTACCCAGCTCAGTCTCCCACACTGGTCAATCGTTCCTAGGTTGAAGCTTCTTCAGTGAGCTGCACTGTATTCACCTTTCAATTCTTCACCAAATTCCAGTGGTGAAACCACTCTCATTAAAAATGTAATGCCTTTTTCTCCCTCTGAAATATAGAATAACTGTACTGTGTTAACTACAGGCTACAGAGTCTCTAATCTCTACACTACCACCACACATAAATAATGTTATTAATAGTTCTGATCTAGTTATAGGTATTTCTGACACTAACCTAAGCAAATATCCAGCATCCAAGGCTCAAGGGGCATTTGCTTCTAAATAGATAAGAGAAAGGATGTAAAGAAGTATAAATGTTGCAGATTCAAGAAAGTTCACATAATATATTAGGGGAAGCTCCTTTGAAAGGCTGAACTAGTTTGCTATTTAAAACATTATATTCAACAGAGAAGGTGCATAGGCAAATTCAGGCTGGATGGGCTGACAACAGAAAACCTCTGAAATGCTCTTGACACTGTAAAATGACACTACATAAGCTAGGAGATATCAGATATAAAGCCATGGGCTGACACTATGACACCACTGCTTGTACTGCTGAGATTTTTCTAAGTTCTATGCTCTGTCTTACCTGGTCTTTTACCAAGGTCCTCACCATGAAGGGACTTCTCTTTCTTCAAGTGCATTCTAAATTTGTACAGTGCTGTCACTTGTCTTGAAGCACCATCAGCAACTATACAATATGAATAGTTTCAAATTGATTTGAATTTAATTTCCAGAACAAATGGACTGGATTTTGATCTAAATGCAATCATTTTGCCTGTTGTAACGAGATAAAATAGCAGTAGTGAAAAGCTCTTTTATTTATTGAATTTCTTACCAGAAATTGAATTTATTGAATTTCTTACCAGAGCCTTTTAGGGGAATAAAATAAAAACGTGGCTTGTTAAGTGGCATAAAGGGGGAGTTTGCGACATGATACCATGTCAAATGGTAAGTACAACATATTCCAGACTAGACAGACTCATTAATACTGACACCTTTTACAGTCTCAAATGTTTTTCACTGTTGATAGTGAGTCGGTATTGGCAACTCTATATTCCAAGACAGGAATTATTACAATGAACTGTTCTTGTATCACACTTCATACTTGCTGATATTTATGCCATTTTTGAGTTATTCTCACACTTCATGTAGATCTCTCTGCAGTGACAATGAATACCACATTGGAGCTGAATTCTGTTGCCAGGAATATGTTGGGTTTCTTAGCAGAATTGCATTTTTGCATAAATTTTAAAACAGGAGAATTGGCTATTTTAAAAATACGCTTGCCGGTTGCAGTCATTTTTTAATGGCAACTCTCCAAGTTTTTCCTAACATTTTTATTAGGACTAACACCTTTTTTCCACACATGATTAAGTAATAAGTCTGTATTCTGAACTGAAATTAGAATTGGAGGAATGGTAAAGGGGGACACAAACAGAGGATTCCAGTTTTAAAAAAATGTTCGTCTGGTCCCCTAAAAATCTCCACAGGTCTCTGTGAAATGAATTAATAAAAAAAGATGCCTACCACCATTAAGTACTTTATACCCTAAAAATGCAGTTTTGGGTCAACACTATCTATGGATTTAATAATTTTGAAGATAAAACCTTTTGTTTCTTTCTTAAACAAATGGGTTCATTGTTTGTTTTGGGCAGAAATATGAATTAATTCACACTTCACTGTCCTCTGTGAAAACAGGTTTTTATGCATTGGTAATCAAGGTCCATCAGACAATTTCTATGAGTTGTTGCTTACCAAAGTGCTTACAGTAGTATTGCAGTCTATGCCACAAAATTATCTGGTTTTATTTTTTAAGAAAATTATATCTCACGTCCTACTTTTGTAAGAAATTTCAATATTATTTTGGTGTTATTTTTCATTTTCATGTATTTGAAATGATCCCAGGAATTTATCTTTTCTTGGCAGCCCATAAGAAAAAAAAGAAATGACAAAAGGAATTACAGCCCATTAGAGATCTCCTTTAAGTTCTTATATTATATAAAAGCAAGGGTAATTCATATGCAAATGAAATCTGCAGGCATTAAAAAGAGAGGTAGTAAAATGTAATTGCAGAGAAACTGCACAGAGGCAGCAGAATAATGACAGAAAAAAAAATAATGAGATTCAGCTTCATAAAGGTTAATCTTAATATATTTAAGGGAAGACAGTTTGAAATGCAGCCCATTGGGCAGGTGGTATCTAGCAATATTGTTGACAGACGTTGTGCACCTTGATATGAGAGTTTGCTTATTTATAGATGTATTAATCCTTATCAAAAACACATTTCAAAGATCTGAACCAACAGATAATATTTATGCAGTGCCCCTTTAGGCTTTAGCTACATTGGGGAGTATAGAAATCAAATTCCAGGAGCATGGCCTTGCATTAAGGACAACCCGCTCCACTGAGCTTCACTTCAAGGATTGAAAGCAGTACAGATGGAACTGAATGTACAGGTGCAAACACAGTCCTAGAATTCAATACACACCTCGAATGTTACAGCTGGAACTATTTAGGGCTCATTTCTTTTTCAAAATATTATTACTATTCACAGGGCAGAGAACTGTCCCTCTCCAAAATTTTCATACGTTGGCATTTTGAAATTTAGCTGAAAGATATTAGAGAATTGTCAGGAATTCAGTGACTAGGAAATTAGGGCAACAGATGTTTGATTTATGACGAAACATTAAAGAGATGAGCATAAATACAGTGTCTCAGCCAAGGAGATGCGAACCATGTGTGTTAAAGCAGCATAAAAACAGAAGACATGGAGTGTGATTCAAGGAACCAGAGCGATGGGATTACACCGCACAATTCAGATTGAGGATTTATTAGGAATTTTTCCTTGTTTATCCTGAGGGAAAGGACACAATTCCCATGAGATGGGATACTCACTGGAATAATAAATAGGTAATGGACCAGAGAAGAAATCCTCATTGCCACAGCAGATAGGCTTCACCACTAAATAATTATTTTCTGGCCATTCACTTCAGCTGGACATTCACCCCACCACTACAGCAGACGCTGAACACAAAATTGGTGCTCAATTCCCATACAGCAAAACCGCCCAGGTTTCTTGTTCCCTTGACTCCTAAGTATCCTGGCATTTTCTGGGAAATGTCTTTATACAATTCAGGCACAACTGTCCTTACCAAAGAACCGGAAAATGTTACAGTGGCTAGCATATGTGGGAAGGAAGGTGACGAATCAAAACAGACTTCAAGATTAATTTTCTTATTTAGGCAGTAATTTAGGAAAATATTTAATCTGCTTAACTTTCAGCGCCTAAGCAATCTATCTTGAGTAATTATGGCAGGAAAGCACATTGCAAATGTCAGTCTCCTGTTGAATCAGTGTGGGCAGACAGACTGACCCAACTGCTAACCCATTTATAGGAACAATTCAAAGTTCTGCCGAGAGTACTTCTACAGCACTAAGGGGCGTTATCTTAAAATAAAGGCATGTTTTGTATCCACATCTATTTTACATTACACCTATATTAAGGAAATAGCTGTTTTGATGCGGTAATTTCAACATCTAACAAAATGCTGTGGTACCACCTTGTGGCAGCTTTTTAGATAGAGCTGTTGGCATTAACACTGTGAATGACTATTTTAAAAATGAAATTAGAATAACTAGCATTTGCTCTGATTAGAGTTTTGAGCTATGTTCAGAACCATCTTCATTCTCCTAGGAATTAGAATACTTTATGGATTTAGGGGTCTCTGTGTTATGGAATATTTCAAGTAAATTTCAAATGTGTTTCAGTGGGAGCTGGATATCAGTGTTCCAACACTATTAGAAAATCACTTCATATATCTATGTAAGAACTCACCTGTTGAATCTTCTCAGTCTGGAGTTACACATGTACTCAAATCTTGTCAAAGCTGGGAAGCAAAAGGACACAGAGAAGGGAATTTTCTGCCTCCATTGAGGCTGACAGACCAGTGACAGTGTTTCCAACTCTGGGCTCTGCAAACAAAATCAAGCCTCTTTTGAAGCACAGCCATGGGAGAAGCCACCAGGGTAGATCTGTCAGGTAGGACTGACTGAGAGCTCCTGTAACTGCATCCCTGCCTGTGCAAGCTCAGGAGGCTGCTGAGAGCACGCGGGCATCAGCCACACAAGCAGGGACAGACATGGAGGAGCACAGGTTGTCCCCGTTGTCTCACAGATATGCAAAGAGAAGGCAGCCACTAAGAGGTTCGGAGAGGTGACGCAGGGAAGACAACAGCTTCTACTCTTATGATGTTAAGATTAGAGGAAGACATGGAAAACTCTGGAAGGCAAATAGGCGTGTAACTGAGCTGCCATGGTGAAGATGAGCTTTTGGAAAGAAAAACACAGAAATCCAGATACTGCTAAGTGGATTGGAGACATCAGACTGAAAAAGCATTTATTTCAGATGACTTGGCTGGGCCAGTAACTAATTAGTCCCTCTGTACTCTTCTGGTTTTGAATCTTTTTAGAGACACCAAAGTATAACAAACAGTACTGTTTTTGATCTGCTTTTGACCTGCTTCTCCCCTGGCCATCTTCATTCTTCTTTCCACATCACTACAGGAAATGAGGTTTCTGCTCTTAAACAAGACGTACCATCTGTTTAGACTTTGTGCTTTGGTTTAGGTGCATCTCAGAGTGTTGAAGTTTAGGTACAAGTTTGTCTCTTACAGCTTTGATTTGAAAACACAGAGCAGGAAGGAGAACTTCTCTTGTTTGAAAATGGTAGTTAACAGGTTGTTTATTGTGTGTACAAGGAAGCTCTGGGTTTCTTCAAACTATTGCTTCAATGCTTGCCACATTCCAGCTCGAGCTCATACGTGCTCTTCTTTTGTTCACTAACTACGAGCATCAGTTTAGTGTAAAAAAGATTAAAAACTGGCACAGGAATTAGGCATGAATGAGGCAATTTGAAGCAAGGGCTCTTGGCTCTGTGAGGTCTCGTTCTCCTTCAGCATCCTGCTTTCTAGTTTCCAGCTGAATCCCAAGGGGAAAAGCATTGGGATTATGTATTACACCTATAGATTAAGGTTGGCAATGAAATATGAAAATGCCAAAAGACAAGATGTTTCCGTCAAGCTGAAGAGAAAGCATAAGGCTAAAATATAAAGCAATAGAAAATGTAAACAAAGGCTCTTACACCCTCTCAAGAACACTTTGTTTCGATATCTTCCTGTCACGCTTTCTAGTCTCCCCACCCGAGTGCCTGTGTTACCTCTCCACCTCAGACTCACATTAAAAAAAGATCACACAGGAGTGTCCACCTGGTGATTAGAGGAGTAAAAATACTTTCTCCTGAAGCAGTAGTCTGATGGATACTAGTTTCTAATAGAATAATCAGATATGTACTTTTTACTATTTTCTTAATTTTTAAAAACTACCCTTTAAAAGCGCATACTACTGTGTTACCAGCAAGTGTCACAGCCTGTTAATGTGAGTAAAATATCTTTGCACTAAGTAGGCGCTTATGTACCTGGGACATTTGTTTTCCAAACTTTCTCATGCATACTCTGTAAGGCAATGTTGATTGTAACCTGTCAAATAATCTTTGCAAATATTCATCATTTATGGTAGCTGTAGCCCCTGCCTTGATGTTATATTAAATAAGTCGTAACTCATGACAAGAGAAGCAGCAGAAAGGAAAGATATATTGAGCTAATTAAAGGAAGGTTTTTTAAACAGTTCCTTTAACCTTAACACACTAAGCTCCTATTTGTCATTTTATGCTGTATACTTGTAATAGACCACATCACATGTCATCTCCCCAAGCAAGAAGGCCAATTCAGAAAGTATTTAAACATGTGCTCACCTCACAGCTGGTGAGCAGAAAGCCAAGTGCCCCACTGTGAAGAAGTCTGAGGAAGAGAAGGAACATTATGAGAAAACATGGTCATGACTGCTTAAGAACAACATAATGGAAATGCAACAGAAATATCCATTTATTCTGAAACCATCTTAGAAATCAGTTTAGATTTATGCAAGAAGATGAAGGCGAAAACTCCATTTCCTTCATTTGTGTTCCCAGTTATAGGATTACGGGTAAGGGTACGATCACAAAGTTGATCCTTTTGTTGTGCCCTTTTTTTTTTTTTTTTTGCTACAATACAGGCAGAATAATGCCTCAGTGGACTGGCTAAGGAAGCTGTAAACTGCCATACACAAACCATCTGCAAAATGGAGCATAGAAAGGTGGCAGAGACACAAAGCTGGAGGAGGCTTTTATCAGATGCACCTGTAACAGTGGACATTTTTGCTCTCAACTTATTTGTACTTCATTCCTCAGCTTTGTATGCAAGATCCTTTGAAGGTCAAATCTTGCAATCACATAAAATGAATAGCCTGCAAATCCTTGTTTCTGTATGTCAGGTGATTAAATCTGGCCAGGATTTTTCAACAAAAGCTTTTTGATGGGAAAATCCTGAGTGAACCCCCAGATTTTCTAAAGAAAAATATAGAAAAAATGTTTCAAAAGGGTTCTCAGGAAATTTTCTCAGGACAAGGTTGGAAAGGAAAAAAGAAGAAGAAAAAATAAATCTATTTTCTTCATCACTGCAACATTTCCTCTGTCTCTTGAAAATAACCAGTGATTTACAAGCTAAGTTGGGATGTATGGAGGCTCATGCAGAACACAGGAAACATATCTCAGGTCTCCCTCACTCCAGATGCTACTTATCTTGTGACTAAGAGGTGTCTGTCTGGCTAGTGTACATTCTTCTGTAAAAGCAGTAGTTTCAGTTCTTCTGTAGTGAAGTTGTTACTGACGTGGTTTTTTTTGTTTTGTTTTGTTTCTTAAGCCAGACTCTTTGCCCCCACTTCCCATTCTCCCCTCTTGCCTTTTTCTTAATTTGGGGTATTTGGTTTTTGAGGTCCTGATGATGTGGTGCCCTGCATTTCTACCCACAGAAGACTAAATGCTACTCAGCGTGGGCGTGATGGCCTTACGTGCTTTTTTTAGTTTGTCTGACTTGTGGGAGGAGGATGGAGATAGCACTCTGGCCCACATTTAGGCCACTTCATCTATATATAGATGTATAGATGCGATATTTCCACAACCGCCGGTTTTAAGGGCCATCTCAAAAAAACAGAACATGGTGACTTGCACGGAAAGTATCTGCCAACATGCCCACCTATTAATGCATGCCTGAGTCAGCCTGCTGTAGTCTCCTCCTTGCCACTCCTGAACTTCCCATCCTGACCAAGTCTGGTACACAAACCCCTTTTTCTGCTCAAAGACATCTCCTCCTTAGACTGAGAGGTAAAAATCTAGCTATGGCATTTGAGACTGCATGTCTTTAACAAGTTGAGGTGAGAACACTGGAAACGAGCAAAGCCTGTTTTCTCTGTGGAAACTTGTGTTTTTTACTCTCAATATCACAAAGTCTTGCCCTGCTGTCCCCTACCACATCACCCTTATATAAAACTCCATTTCTTACACCCACAACCCTTACATTTCATGCCTTCTCCCTTCCCATTGCCTGTAGACCTATGGCAAGGCAAGGAAGAGCAGAAACAGCACATGGTTCAGAGACATCAGGTGCTGTTTGTCAGCAGTGTATCAAACTCAGCCTCCTCTACCCAGTCACCAGTTTCATAAAGCCAGAAGGACCATACCTGCACCCTCCGTCATGTTCACTTACAGTCATCTGAAAGCTTAAAGAGTTACTGGGCAAGGCGGCCAGGCAGACAGAAGACAACATGATAATTAGGCTTCATTTCCTTGGGAAACAAGTTTAATAATTCATTAATCTCACTCTTTATGAAGAATAGATCATCCAGAAATAAAACCTGGTTTCAGCCCTGTTTACCCAGTTACATACAGCAGCAGGCACTGGCAGCACCACTGGCTTTGGGGACTCTGCCTCAAGGACCCAAACCACTCAAGCATAGGCACAAAAATAAAACAAACAAACAAACAAAAACTTTACTAAGTTTTAAAGGGACGAAAAGAACAGTAGTTTGCAGGAAAGGGCTCAGACAAGACTCTGTAAAAGGCGTTTCAAAAAATTAAAGCTTACTTTAGTTACCAGCAGGGGACAGCAAGGCCTTACACATACACAGAGATTTGTCTGCTTTTCTACTGTGATAAAAGAGACTGTTCAGTCTTTAGATACCATGGGGCAAAGGCTTCTAAAGAGAAAGAGTCACGAGTGCTCCAATTCAGGCAGAACTGTAGGATAAGAGTAGCAAAGACCTGGAGTACTGATCTCAAGGCTCAATCTTAGATTAAAAAGACAATGACCATCACCCTATTTTACTTACCAAAATATCCAGGGAGAGATTTAATTTTATATAAAGATATTTAGTGCTATTTCTCATGCTGAAGGGGATCCTACTTGCCCTTAGTTGCTATTTCAGAAGGGCAGAGATCCGCAGGTTTGATGTCATAGGGCTGACAGCCCTATATCTTCAGTATTTTAGGGCGCTTACAGTGACAGTATACACCCATATTTAGGCCGCTGGCTTGCACTCTCTGGCGCTTTGCATGGGGAAGATGTTTTGAAATGCATGTAATCATTTCTGATTATAGCTGTCCTTCCATGATTTCATATTCCACAAGATTTGATGACACCAGGGAATGACAACATTTATGCAATCCCCCATCACAAATTAACAAAAGCCCGCACTGTGTGTCTTAAAAATCAGGAAAAGGGATTTCTTATTTAAAGAACAAGTAAAAATTGAGAAGTCTTCCTTTCAACTTTGACATAAAAGAAAAAGCTTGCTTTCTGAAAAAATATCAATTAGACATTTTCAGTTTGTTAAAAATGTTTTAAAAACCCGTAAAATCTCCAAACGCTGAAAAATTAATTGGACCACCTCCAAATAGCTATCAATGTATGCATGTGCTGTGGATAATTAAACTGAAATTTCCGTTGAGAAGAAGTCTGCAGAATTAAAAAAGGAAAACTATTCCTGCTCTTCATGTACAAAGCCACATTCTTTCTAATTCAGGAGCTGTTCACACACCAGCCATAGCGCGTGGATATCAGACCAACGGATCATAACCCAAAAATCTATACTATATTAAAAATACATATTATATACACACACAAATACTTTCTGCATTCCAAATGTGATTAGGAAGTTCATTTTTGTATTTTGCGTATTCATACAGAGAGGTATTAATGCCTTTGCATACAAAGTGGGCCATAAGTACTGTCCCATACTTAATTTTGATTTCCATGTTTTAAAACTACCATGTCCAAATTTAAAGGGCTTATAAAAAGAACCAGAGTTGAGGTCCATCAATCTCCTTGCTAGTAAAGGAACAAAGAAATTCAATCTGTTTAATTTGTCAAGCAACAAATAACTTCATCACAGCCTATAATCAAAATAAAAATACAAAAACAAGACCAGACCAGTTCAAACTAGAAAGAGAGACACTTTTTAATGACAACACCGTGCTAAGACACGTTCTAGTTGAAGATGTCCCCATAAAGGTCCCTTCCAACCCAAACTATTCTATGATTCTGTTAGACTTACATTGAGACTTTAAATCCAAATTGGATAGCATTCTAAAGAATGTTTTACTTGCACACGATTCTAAAGCCTTTATTTTGCAGCAGGTCAAACTAGGTCATCAAGGTCTTTTGGGGGTTTAAAAATCTCTGAATCTATTGTATAAATTTCTTTTGCAAGTATTTTTTAAACCCTTTACAATCTTATCATTACCTCTGAGATCCAACACCTGGAATTACTGTAGGGCCTACTATAAACTTCCTGAACCTCATAACTACTCACGTGGACTTCAGAATCTGCAGAGTCTGTTATTGTTTTATTGCTATTCATGAGGTACATGAAATTGTAGGATTGTGCCTGTTAGTTGTCTTTCCATCAATAAATCTTTTTTGGTACAAGCTGAGTGTACTAACATTAATCAAATAATGCTCAAAAAGAGAAAACGCAGAACACCCTGGCTGCTGGACATTTATTTTATGACATACACTGGTTGCTATTAACAGCTAGAAACAGTCTTAAGCTTCTGGCAGTTGCATTGTTTCATTGTCAACAGGATTTGTAAGAACTTGCAAATCATACCAATGATTAATGAACTTGATTAAGGAGCATTCCTAGAGTTACATTTTTGCAGATCCCAGTGAAGTCAGTTGAAGGTCAGAGGGCTGAACAACTACAGGAACATAATGAAGTCATATTACCAAGGTATTTTATTTGTTAGAGACTTTATCTTTCCCTTATTAACTGAGGTGAGAAATTAAACTATGGGGTTTACATAAAACTATGTAAAGATGACCAGATTATGGTGCATTGCAGAAGACTGGAGAAATTTAGGAGGGAGGGATTAACTTTCAAGTCCAAGAACTGATACTGCAGTGTATTTGGTGTCTCTTACTTCTCTTTTTCTTGAAATTATTGATTTTTATGGAGACTCAAAATGTTTCTATCCATCTAAAATCTTTCCTTTTATACTCCCATATAAGTATTCCCCGAAAGATCTCACATTTTCCAGAAAAAAGTATAGATGGAAATAGATGGGGCTCTGTAGATGGAAGGCTTGATGGGGCACTGGCAAATATTTGCTTCATTTTATGATGGGAGTATAATCCCCTCTATCCTTTTCTTCATATTTTCTTTGCTTTTTCATTAACTATTTTTTATCAAAATATTTTGATCAAAAGATTTTATTTAACCAAAACATTTTTCCCACATTGAAGTGGTGTTAGGGGGACTTAATGAATTTTTGCAAATTTTAGTCTGTTAAAAAACCAAAACAAAAAAAAACCCCAAACCTCCTCATGCTCCCCATGCTCTAAACAAGACATAAATTACATCTCACTGCACAACTGTCACGTACAAATAATTTCAAACCGGAATTCTAAAATTTAAACTAAAAATTGATCGGTTATGCTCTCTTTAATATACTACGTTTTGTGTTAATGAATCACCATTACATGATTGAGTTTGGGCTTATGATAATAAAACCATAATAGACGCATTTTAAAGAAATGGCATTTAAATGCATTGAAAATATTTATTTCAATGTCAAGCTTAAAATCAATTTCATTCTTAGATCCAAATGCTAGAATAACTGAGTTAAAAATTCATTTGACCAGGTCTTTGTGGTCATACGTTAGAACATTTTTTCTCAGGATTAACTGTTGTAATATTTGTTAAATTCAATCAGGGAATATCCATTAAAAATTGAATTACATATTCTGAAAATACACACTCTAATTGCTTTAATATCTAGCATGAACTACAACCTCTCACACTATAAGTAAACAGAAGAATATGCTTTCTTTTTTTTTTAAATGACCTATAGCGTAATTGAAAAAAGTAGAAGCAAAAGATATAATGAAGCTCCATTAAATATGTTGACATTCATATGAGGAGACAGTGCGTAAGACCTGGTTTGGGTCTGTCTGGCAAGAGCATGTGGTTATGTGAGACGTATGTCTCGAACGCAGTTTTTCAGACTACTTGCCCCCAATTTCCTGTTTTATGTTTGGTCTCCTCTGTAGCGTGGCTCTGGGTGGAAGTCTTCTGCTTCCGTTTTAAAAGATTGACTAATCAGTCAGGACTTGTGTTACTCATTTCACTTCATATTTGTAATCTCATGGTGAGATTAGAAAAAAAGCTGTGTAGGCAGAAGACAGTCAGGACCCGTCTGATATTCTATTTTAATGATGTGAAATACAGAAATCCTAACATTCTGATAATACAACTCAAAATTAGTCTCTGCTCACATGAAACTCTGCCAAGGTTCATTTTACATTTTCTCCTTAACAAGTTTATTTTTGGATCTAGGTTGGTCTACTACCTACAACACATTTGCTAAATCCCGTACAAATCCTTTCTTCTGACTTCCATTCTTCTCACTTAGCTTATTAGTGGCCAAAACAGGTATAAGTACTTTCTACTTTTTCATTTGTGTATATGAATGATTATAGTTTCTGCCTTACTTGCAATGATTTACAAAATTGAGGGCTGTGTCTCCATTCTCTCCCTATGCCACAGGCAGACAGAAGGTGGGAAGAAAGGTTTCTCCGTGGTTCACAAAAGAGGCATTTAATGCTTGTAAAAGGCAGAGCACAGCACTTCCAGTGTCTAAAGCAGATGAAAACAGGACAAAACCTCTCACCATACTGACCAAGAATGGCAAATTGTGACTCTCTAAGTTAGAAAAAAGGGATTTCTTTTTATGCTACTAATAAAGCTTAAATTGATAATTATGAAAGAACTTTAAAAAATTATCTCCCCTTTAAGGGAATAAAGTGACAGCCCATGTTCCCATGCTGCTACCCTAAATTTAATTTGTCCTGAATATAACATGACTATTCTGTCTTTCAAACCTCTATTAACAATAACAAGGTTGGCAGGTTTGTTTTTTCTCTCTGCTGTTACTTAAGAGATAGAATTATTTTTGTGAATGCTCAGGAAAAGAATGCTGGGATGTTAGGTCACACAGCCTCTTTATATCATATATAGCTTCTGGAAAGCTTATTTTACAAGTAGGGAGGACGGACATGAAATGGAGCAAGAAGCAGCTACTTCGTTTTACAGGTGTCAAAAAAGATAGACAATTCAATTCAGTTGCCCACGCGTAGTGATATAATGCCATCTGACATCCTTTCATGTATCACCTGATCTTCATTCATCACCTCAGAAGACCACAGGTCCTGTGTCATACTTGCCAGTGCTGCCTAGACTTTCCAGATATGCTGCTTGCTATGTCTCATATGGGAGTAGACACCTATGCCCTGGCGACTGATAGGAACCCAGAAAGAGTAAGTTTTGCTCTAACTCACACAGGAAATCCATGGCAGACCCAGAAACTAGGCTGAGTTTGCTTAAGTGTCATCCCATAACCATAAGACCCCAATATTGCTGGCAATGAAACTTATTTAGACAGATCACCACTTTTTGGTGGTGGGAAACTGCCTTCTTTTTATACCCCGTTCAACACTAAAAAAACCCACGCTCTATCTTCCAATCACTCTGACATGACTTCTCAGCTATTTTTGTCCCTAACATTTGATCTACTTCCTTCTCCTGTTCTCTGCCTTGTACTGTTCTCACTGCTGTAGCAGTAAATACTGCTGACACGCAACCAACGTACAGATTAAGATCCATTGAAGCACTAAGCTGGATATCTGCTAATCTAATATTCTAGTATCATGCACACAGTGTGCTCTTCAGAAGTTGCGTCTAGCTGATATAATGAAGCTTTATCTATAGCACAATAGTTACGAGCCAAATCAAAACAGAAAAATGTATTTGAATTCAAAATATACAATTTTTAATTCCTCTAATTGTATTAAGATGACAAGCTGATCTGCTTTCCTCTTTCAGGTCTCCACAAGGCCGCATTTTCACCAATTCCAAATGCCTTTAATCTGCTTTGATATTTAGTCAGGCGCAGAGCTGCATCTAGCGAACTGATAGGAGGTTGAACTCAACAGGCTGTAGAATACTACTAATTGATGTCTCTATAAGTCAAAAGAGAAGCAGCAGGAACAGCAGGCAACTCTTTGTGACAAAGCGAAAAAAAATAAATAGCAGAAGTATAAAGGAGGAATAAAATTGACATGTTAGAGAGCACATTACCAGATTTCGGAGGCTATTCTATGCTAATAAGTGCCAGTTAGGATCAAAATGTCATCTTACAAGCAAGTAACATCCTTCAACACTTCTGCTCAGAACTGGAACTAGACAAAGTCAAATAACATATAATGATGTTTTGCAAAGGCTGGCAAGCATCTATCTGTAGGCTTGTATAAGTAGGTTCCTGTAATTTTCCTTTAATTGTGTTAATGTTTTATGTTAAAATCATTTCCAAAGAGTCAATAAAGCTAAGGGCTGTGCAAAGCATCTGACAAAATTCCCTTTCAAAACAGTATGGGATCCGAGATGATATTGCAGCCACATGTGTGACAATGGGACTCACAAAGCCAAGTGAACTTGAGACTACTACTATATGTACAATCTACGAGCCTGTTTTTGCAAGAATCTCCACTTTTGGATACTTGTTTCTTCACAAAACTTCAAAGACTTTATGATTTAGAGAGAAACACAATGACAACGCAACTGAATTCAACTGTGGCACGTTCAAGGCACAAAGAATATAGCATCATCTAGCATTTTTGATTTTGCAGTTTTTTGTTTGTTTGGGGGAGTTTATTTTGCTTTATTTTGTTTTTAAGCCTGTAGCAGCCCCACTAGGAATGTCCCATGTTATCACATCAACAGATGTTCCAGGAATTCACAAGCTACCTTTTTGCATTGCAAATGTAGACGGGTATATGCTGGGATTTAAGATCAATATGCCCCAGAACACAATGTCCAAATCCCAAACCTCTTTGCTACGATTCCCTTAATATTTCACTTAAGTTCTGGTCAAGAATGAAAAAAGATGGTTTTCCTCTCTTTCTATTAAGTAAAATATACATCTATATAAATAATTGTCAACCGCTAACCAGAGCTCTATGTTAAATACACGATGTGAATTGTTTATGGCTATGCAGCATTTACTGCCCCTCCTCCAGCTCTCTCGTGCTGAAACTAACTCCTTTTATTTCCAGACCTTGAGGACCCAGGACTACCAGCACCTTGGAATGGAGAAAGAGATCACAATAGGTTTAGACATCCATCTTTACGTATATGTAAGTGTGCTAACAGCAGTAGCTCCCACTGTGCCTGATAGTACTGAATCAAAGCCTGTGTCCCAGGTTTTGAGACAGTAGAGGCAGCCAAACTGAGCAAATTTACCTCTTCTCTCACAGATGTTTGCAGCTTCCTCATGCTTTGATCTAAAACAACATGACCATATCAGAGTAGCAAGGCGCTTTACAAAAAAGCACATCATCTCTCCACTCACGTTGGCTTCTGAAATTCTTTACTGTCTATCTTTACTGTCTACAAGTACCTAATGAACTTATCCTCCGTAATCAGGAAAGCTTATTAATATAGTGGGTCTCAGAGGGTGCCATTCTGCCTTTTCTCTGCAAAATAGCTTCCAAATACTTTCCTATTCTACTCAAGGACAAACGTGATACTATTTGGTGTTCCTTGTTGGGGTATCTGCATGGTCTACCGTTGGCAAATGGTCTGGATACCATGTTAAAATAAGAATGTGTGTGTGGTATTTGCTCAAAATTGTTCATGTTAAAGAGAAAAACAACCACCGTCAGCCAGATTCAACAGTGACTAGGGAATTACAAGGAGACTTTTGAAACAAAGGAGCAGTCATGCCAAGAAAAAGGATGAAAATTTGTCACTGTGAGGAAAGAGACCTTTGAGTGTGAACAGCAGCAGTCAAAACCTGGTTGACACTGACATTGCTCTGGTGACACTGTGACCTCTGCCTAGCCCAGGCAGAGCATCCTTCCTCTTGGCGTCACCAGCAGCCTGCACCCAGCTACGGCAGTGACAGGCAGGGCGTAGCAGCAGGGACAGACTCACACCTGGGTGTCTGTATGTGACCTTGGCGGTTTTCTCACCAACACATGGAGGTGTAGGGAGGAGCCGGCGTATATGTAAAGCTGGGGCACCCACCGCAAATAGGGAAACCCACACCTGAAGAGGGGGGTTGTGCTTGTAATGCACATGTCTGCATTGTTAAGGGAATTAAAAAAAAAAAAAGGGGGGGGAGAAGGGGGAAACAAGAGAGACTTTTCCCAGAACAAAACAACTAATAGGAAACAGTTAGAAAATGGAAAGCATCAAGCAAAGTAGCAGCACGAGGACGAACCTTACAGAGGCCTGTAGTAAACCTGAAGTAAGATGCCATTGACTGAGTTGGATCTTTGATAATGAACCAGAAAATTAATCTCAACTTAAAAATGATGTTGAGAGAGTTTTCTTGTTAATATAGGTGCAATTCTATGAAGCACTGTTTTTTAATTAGAATTTTCTAATGAAAATATACACTGAAAAATTCCAAGTCAGTCTACTAAGAACGATGAATAAGCTTCCTAATGCTACTCTAGCAGTGCCACAGATTTCTTAGAGCCCATGGCCAGGTGACTTCCTTTTATCTGCTTTTGAAATAAGATCAGTGCTTCTTACTGTTGGGGTGAGCTCTTAACAGTTGCTAATTGGTATTTATAGAGCATCCTACAATTCTGTGAATGCTGCATGAAACTTCCTCACCTGCTCCCTGGCAAAGCATGTTCTGCAATAAGCTGGCTACTCAGCAGAGATCCCAACAAAGGCAGTTGAGCTCACTTTGGTAGAAGGAAGTAGGAAAGGGGAAAGTGAATCAGTGAGATACTGCTATGCAGGTGCTATGTGTAAGTGACAGACATCCGAGTTTATTCCAAAGAATAATGGCTTTGGGTTTGTCCTAAGTCTTAGGTATGCCCTTCCCTACCACATCTTGTTGGCTATTGTTACAGCAAAAAGGAACCAGTTACCTTTTGCAAAAGGCTGATAAACATTGCAGAGACAGCGGAAAACCACTCATTCTGAAGTGGTTTCCTTTTGCCTACCCCTAGGGATAGCAGCTGCATAGGCACCGGTGGCCACAACTGCTTTGGGTATTTCTGAGACTCAAGCAGCATGCCTCCAGTCTCATGAAAGAGAGGAATGCCTTTTGGTATTAACTCCAGAAGAAACAGGTTTGTGCAGGCTGGGTTTTCTGTATCACTCCTGGAGCAAATGTATGGTAACAAGTAGGTCTTACTACCACCCTCAAAAAACCGAGAAGTTTAAAACTATGAGTCATTTGTTTCTAAAACCTCATTTTACATATCCTTGGCAAGTTTTGCATTTAGGACAGTACTGGGCTTTCTTTGTTATTTTCATAGAAAGCTTCCGTGAACATGAGGAAATTTCAAGCTACACTCTGCTATGAAGTTTAGGGAAAAAACAAGTGTAACAGCTTCTTCCTCATCTCACTAATGTCTGTTAACCTGAGAAAGTAAGGGATTTGGACTCTCATTCCACAGCACAGCTGCATGTTGTATGGGAAAGGCGTCCTCTCACTCTTTTTCCTTTATTTTTTCTTTCTTACCACTTCCTTTGTTTCAGTCATTTGTTACAATTACCTCACACTGCCATCTTCTTGAAGTTCACGTGCAGTGATAACATGATAGAAAGGCTAAGCTGAATGATCTCTTTAGCACTTACAGAGATGCTTCAAAGAAGAGGATGAAAAGCAATAATCGTAAGGGAAAAAAAATCTAGATAAACCACAGGTCCGGGGTGATATATACAGAATTATTTTTTTTTTAAGCAGTTATATTATTTGCTTCTTTGTCTTAGCATTAGCCCTTAGTTCATTTCTTGAGAATACAAGAAGCATATACAGTTCTGAGTTAAGTCTTGTGGTTGTCTGTCTTCGGAGAAGAAAGCCCTAAAGAGATTTTTTTAGATTTCATGTGCTCTTACCTCTTTATGAATACAAGGTGTAACAAAAGTTAGGCAAAAAGGAAACAGGTATGAGTACAAGCCAGTGAAAATGAGAAAGTAAAATTCACAGAAACGACGTTTGAAGAAATAGTAGAATAGTCTGAAAACATGTCTGGTCTCGAACCGAGCCTGTCAACTGATACATCAGGTAAACAGCATCCTCATTCAATAATACAACCATAAGCATTGTAAACTATATATTCCATGTGTTGTAATGTTTTGAGGTCTGTGATAGTCTCTTGGGTTCTGAGATCATATTTTTCCAATTGTTCTGCTCTGTGACTGGAAACCACGTGGAGCCTTGGGCTCTGTTATAACACAGGTCCCTAATATTTGGAACGTGCCATAGCAACACACAGTGAGACTAAACCAGATGACAAGTGAAAGTGGTGCTGGTTATTCAATGAACGTAAGAGGAATCAAAAAGAAAGGGGTTGGCTTGTAAAAAACAAATCTCGTTACAATAGGAGACAAAACCAAATTAAAAAAACCCCACAATATGCAAACAGTATTCTGAACTTTAAATGATGCAAGTAAACGTTGTTAGGTCTCTCTATTATGACCTCTATTATGACTGGAGAGGCTGATTTGCCTAAAACATGAGAATACGGTAAGCATGTATTAAATATTTATCAAGGTTCATTGTAGATTCCTGTTTAGTGTATTCTGCTTATATCAACCTTGAGGGACAAAATTAGAGTGGCCATGTCAAGCAGAATGTCAGATTACACTTTTTTTCCCCAGCAGTAAGAGGGCATTCTGATTTTGCCTTTTTCAAAGCAGCAACACTTGTTTATGTGAGGGAGAATCTGCCACATTCAAGATCCTAAGCAAAATCATTATACTAGGAAAAATTTTCCCATGGGAAGGAGTCCATGAAAAAACTTCTTCATAACCAATAATCATCTGAAGAGTAAGTGGCATGACATCGCAATTCACTAGAGGAAGACAACCACAAAGTAGGAAAAATATTGCTATTTTCCAGTGGTAGGAGAAATTTTATCAATAATCTTCTACTATTTATCTGTGTCCTTCTGGTGCAGGTGAAGACTGTTATTTGTTATTCAGCTCAGAAGTTAACATTCTTATTTGCTGACTTCTTGTCTTTATTTATTTTGGTCCTTAGGTCCCAACCTTTACATTAAAAATTGCAAGACACCTTTGCTCTGCACTCTTTTGCCTTCTAACAGACCCACTGTAAGTTTTTTATTGATTTCCTCCTTTCTGAATAACAGTAATAAGAGGAAGGAAGTGACAACTAAAAAGAAAGAAAAAGCTTCCACTCTGAGGGAATTGTCTCTTACCATTACAATTAAGGGGGAGATTTTTGGCATTGATCAGTCTAACTCCACTGAATTCAAACTTCATTACTACCTGGCTTGATTTTTTCATTAAAAGTAAATGGGGGGAGGCTATTCTGCAGTTTTCAGAAAGACAAATACAGCAAGTGTTAGGATTTCAAGGGCGTTAACAACCATGAAAAAAAGATAAAGTCATACCTGAAAAATCTAAGTTATCTTCCATTTCCTTCACTTACTGTGGATATTCCTACTTTAACCGAGCTTATGGTAAAACTGAAGGGTATAATCAGATCATAAACAATTCTAAAAATCAGACCTGTGCTTCTATACAGAATAATAATCTATTACGTTACTCTTATTTTCTAGTTGTAACACCAACGTTTGTCCAGTGCTTCTGTGTCACTGAATGCAGCATGTTCCAATACATTGCTTGAGAGTTAAAAATGACAGCCAAGATTTAAGTCAAAACCAAGAATAAACTATGTTTAAACAGACTTGGAAGTTGCAAAGCTACTTTTAACACTAATAACAAAACATGAGCCAGCAATGTGCGCTTGCAGCCCAGAAAGCCAACTTCATCCTGGGCTACATCAAAAGAAGCATGGCCAGCAGGTCGAGGGAGGTGATTCTGCCCCTCTACTCCACTCTCCTGAGACGCCACCTGAAGTACTTCATGCAGCTCTAGAGTCCTTAGCACAAGAAGGACATGGACCTGTTGGAACGGGTCCAGAGGAGGGCCACGAAGATGATCAGAGGGCTGGAGCAACTCTGCTATGAGGACAGGCTGAGAGAGTTGGGGTTGTTCAGCCTGGAGACGGCTGTGGGGAGACCTTATAACAGCCTTCCAGTACCTGAAGGGAGTCTACAGGAAAGATGGGGAGGGACTCTTGATCAGGGAGTGGAGCGATAGGAAAAGGGGTAACAGTTTTAAACTGAAAGAGGGTAGATTTAGGTTATCTATTAGGAAGAAATTCTTTACAATGAGGGTGGTGAGACACTGGAACAGGGTGGTTGCCCAGGGAAGTTGTGGATGCTCCATCCCTGGAGGTGTTCAAGACCAGGCTGGATGAGGCTTTGAGCAACCGGGTCTAGTGGGAGGTGTCCCTGCCCATGGTGGGGGGGTTGGAATCAGATGATCTTTAAGGTACCTTCACATCCAAACCGTTGTGTGATCTACAAATATTTCCTAACAGCTATGTTTTCATCAGATCTGCTGCAAACATGTAATGTATGGAAAGAAAAGAGCCATTCTACTATTACATTTAAAGGGATATTAGAGATAATGTGAAGTTATGTATACGCACACATCCACAAGTTCTTACAAATATCTTACACTCTTAAGACAGAAAAGATTAAAAAAAGGTTTTGTTGCTTCCTTTCACACTGCCTAGGCAGTGCCAAACTATAGAAAAGCTATCTTTATAAGGGAGTTATTATCCTGTGGTTTCCAGGCCCCATTTTTCAGGCTGAGGTTAGAAGAACATATATCAAGCTTTGATGACTGCTTTCAGAGTAACTCAGAGCAGCACAAAAAAGCTCAGCAGTTAATAGCAAAACTATTATTGTCATGAAACTCAGAGGCTTCCGTTTCCTGCCGCTCCAGATTTGGTTATCTTGGTTTGCACACTGAATTCTCTTCTGTTAGTCTTCAAATTCATTTCAAAATTAAAGGGAAATGGTCATATATATTAAAACTCACCTGGTTTACAGTACTGACATGTACACCACAGTCAATGGGGAATTCCAGACCTGCCAGCACACAGCCCACATTGCAGAAATGGCAGTTTTAGTCACCTATGGAAGTTACAGAAACAAGGCTGAAATAATTAGTTTTCATCACTGGTGGGGAACTGGTGGGACATGGTGGTTACTTTGTGTTTTAATAATGACATGTATTAGGAAAACACATTCTGAGGTTGTGACAACCCCTCTTTTAAACAAAGATTATATTCAGTACTCATATTAGCCAAGGTCTGTAGACTTCCACATAGATAATTAGTAAGGAACTGTGCAGTGCTATTGAATGACAAGGGACCATCTTTCTATGACCTGTAATTTAGATGTGAATTAAAGTAGAGTCATTTCCCACACACTTTAGAGAGGAGACAGATACTTAAGGACTCAGAGAGGCTGATACACATTTTAGTAAAACCATAGGCACCTACATAAGCTCTGCTCCTCACTCTGCAAGGAGAAGGTTTGTGAAAGATTAGGCTGTGCTTAATCAAACTCATGCATCAAAGATTTTGCTAAGCATTCAGACTGGCATCCTGAACGATGCCTAAAAACACGTGCCAAACAGAGGCACAGGTAGTGTGGGGGAATATATTCAGGAATATTTGTCTTGTCAGACATAAAAACAATTGTTCGTGACTGTGACAAACTTGTTTTAGCTAGAAAGTATATGACCAAAGAGAAGTTCAGTTTTCAAGGAAACATAGTAGACTTGCATTGTAATAATGCCTTTGCCCACATTCTTCCCAGGAATTATATGCTAACCACTAGTAGCTGGATTTCCCCAAATGCACAGAGGTGCCAGCGGTTCACAAGTAGCAGCCACTCTAGTAAAGGCATTTCAAAGAATCACAGAATGGTTTGGATTGCAAGGGACATTCAAAGGACTAGATAGCTAGATGCAGGGTGGTTGGACTAGATGAGCTTTAAAGGTCCCTTCCAACCCAACTATTCTATGATTCTACAATCTAGTCCAACCCCCCTGCAATGAGCAGGGACATCTTCAACTAGATCAGGTTGCTCAGAGCCCCGTCCAACCTGACTTTGAATGTTTCCAGGGATGGGGCATCTACCACCTCTCTGGGCAGCCTGCTCCAGTGTTTCACAACCCTCAGAGTAAAAGCTTTCCTCCTTATATCTAGTCTAAATCTAACCTCTTTTAGTTTAAAACCATTACCCCTTGTCCTATCACTACAGGCCCTGCAAAAAAGTTTGTCCCCACCTTTCTTATAAACCCCCTTCATGTACTGGAAGGCTGCCATAAGGTCTCCCCAGAGCCTTCTAGTCTCTGGACTGAACCACCCCAACTCTCTCAGCCTGCCTTCATGGGAGAGCTGCTCCATCCCCCTGCTCGTTTTTGTGGCCCTCCTCTGGACCCATTCCAACAGGCCCATGTCTTTCCTCTACTGGGGACCCCAGAGCTGGACACAGTACTCCATGTGGGGTCTCACCGGAGCAGAGTAGAGGGGCAGAATCACCTCCCCTGACCTGCTGCTGGCCACACTTCTTTTGATGCAGCCCAGCATGTGATTGGCTTTCTGGACTGCAAACGCACATTGCTGGCTCACATCCAGCTTTTCATCCACCAGTACCCCCAAGTCCTTCTCGGCAGGGCTGCTCTCAATCCCTTCACCCCCCAGCCTGTATTGATACTGGGGGTTGCCCTGACCCAGATGCAGGACCCTGCACTTGGCCTTGAACCTCAAGAGGTTCACACAGGCCCAACTTGTCCAGGTCCCTCTGGATGGCATCCTGTCCCTCAGGCGAGTCAGCTGCACCGCTCAGCTTGATGTTGCCTGCAAACTTGCTGAGGGTGCACTCGATGCCACTATGTCATTGATGAACATATTAATTAGTTCTGGTCCCAATACGGACCCCCGAGGGGCACCACTCCTCACTGATCTCTACCTGGATATTGAGGCCATTACTCTCTGGATGCAATTTATTACAGGCTGCTTCTTCATTACACTAAACTGACTGTAATCACCCTGCTAGCAAGTCAAAACCCTTCCTCAGACTAAATTAGAATTTCCTAGCATTTACGTTGTCCAGGGTTAGCTTCATCTTCCTCAAGCATCTGGAGACTCTCCAAATCCTCAGATCCCTCTCATTCTCCTTGTTTCCTCCTTTCCCCTTTCAGTCCTTCCTTTGCAGCTCTTATGCATGCAGCAGCAACTGTTAAAATACCAGTAGCATATCAGCTCTTTCCCAGCCAGCCCAAGCTCTGCAGGGATGAGTGTGCAAACTCATAAGGCACTGCAGCAGCTTTTGTTTCCCTGTGCAGTCAGCAGCAGGACTGGCTTTGCTTTAGGTGTTGAATGGATTGAGGGAGGCAGCATAGTTGGCAGGAAACAACCTTCTTGAGCATCAGGGAAATAAAAGATTCAGCTGTACTATCAGAATATGTCAGGTACAATGCATATGGAAGGGCAGGGAGGTAGACTAATAGGATGGATGGGGTCTGTCTCTGTGGTACAGGTTGTAAAGTGCCAAGTTCCCACATAAAACAGCAAATATGACAAATGTGAGGAAATTCAAGTGTTTTTGTTGAACACATTGTAATACCTGATAATTAAAAGCAGACAGCAATTGAGATTCAAAGTAAATGAAGGAAGTTGAACTAAACTCCCTTCCCTGGTTCATCAAAAGCAGAGCTGGTTCTGAGAGAACACCACAGAAAACACATAGCTTTTACATCTTTATATATTTAAATTGAGACCGTGTAGATATCTTTCATTTTCCCATTTGTTGAAGTAACTTTCTGCTACTTGACCTATATACTTGGCAAGTATTTTCACAGAGAGATAGAGAAAATGGTAATTTGAATGATGCGCTTTCGGTATGCAGTTCTCATTCAAAAAAGTCAAGTTGGAAACCTGTATTGATTCCTACAGCTACTGTTATTTCCCAAGCAGAACTCTTCTACCTTGATTAGACTTCTATAGTGTGTCTTTCACTCTTAGTTATAGATAAGATCTCAGGATAAATCAGGTTGGAAAGGAACTCAGGATGTTTTTAGTCCCATGCCCTGTTCTAAGCAGGATCAGCAATGAGTTTAGACCATGTTGCTCAGGGCTTTATCCAGTCTGATCTGGAAAATCTTCAAGGATGGAGATGGCCCAGCCCCCCGAGCAGCCCACTCCACTACTTACTGGCCTTAAGGGGGAAAAAGTTTCTCTGTATATCCATGAACTGCTTTTATGCCAACTTGCACCCGTTGTCTCTCATCCTCTTACCACACACCGTTGTGACAGCCTGGTTT
The DNA here is from genome assembly GCF_963924245.1 of Chroicocephalus ridibundus. Taxonomy (NCBI): domain Eukaryota; kingdom Metazoa; phylum Chordata; class Aves; order Charadriiformes; family Laridae; genus Chroicocephalus; species Chroicocephalus ridibundus. The sequence goes on along the minus strand of NC_086291.1, from coordinate 27,316,800 downwards.
CGTCTTCTTGATAATCCATCTATAAAGATGCTTTCCAACAGCATCCCTACACCCCTTGAAAATGTTCCTAAACTCCTCTTTTGTAGCCTGTCCGTTCTTTGACTCCCGGTATGCTACTTTTTTGAATCTGAGCTCTGTCGTGAGTTTCCTACTTAGCCAAGATAGTCTCCTTTATATATCTGCTATTTTCTTGAGCATCAGGACAGGCACTCTTCTCCAGACACCCTTCTTGTGTCTGGAGTGGCTTCCAGTAACAAGGCAATTTTTGGATGTACCCATCCCTGTGAGGATGTTTTTGGTCAAAATGAAAGTTTATCTGAGACTGCACTGATGTTATAATTCAGCTAGGAAATTTATAACACCAAGTATAAAAAAGACACTTGAAACTGTTTGTAATTCTACAGAAAAGTCTTTATCAGCATAACTCCACTTAATGCTTCAGTAATATTTTTCCTGCTTAAAAGTGCCTAAAAACATTTTCAAAATGGAAACCAGGAGTTTTACCTTGCTGTCTGTGTTCAATCAAACCATTTGTTATTTTAAAAGGGAAGGATAGGATACAGAATTTTACCATCTATTAGAACAGTAAGAGAGAAAAAGCATCTGATTTTTCTCCATTAAGATTCAGGTGAAACTGAAGTCTGCAAATTTCAAAAGCTAAACTTGATTGTGCTCACATATCACATTTCCATGTTCATAGTGAAAACACTTAGTAAACTCTGCTTCACACACCACTATCTCAGGCCCTGTTCTCACATTTTTTTGCTTAATAACACACAAGAAGCAATGCACTGGTTCAGTGCATCAGTGTGCGACTGCATAAAAATGTGTGTAGGTAATCAGAAATGTATGCGTTTCCCAGATGGTGCGTGATGAACACATTTCCTGCGCTACCGAACATCAGACACAGGAAGCATCACCATCAGCACCCAAAAGTCACTGTACTGCATTTTTTTCTTTCTTTCTCTCTTTTTTTTTTTTTTTTGAATCCAGGTGTCAGTCAGTATGGCTGAGAACCAAAAGTCCCCTGATTTCACAGAAATTAAACAGTTAATTTATTTCAGATGGAAAACCCCAGAATGAAAAGGATCTGATTTCTGATAAACTGTATAAGCTTATTACACTCTAAGAAATGGTCATAAGAAAGAGGAGACTTACTGGGTATGCGTGTCTCAGTGAAGTGTGCTTCAGTATAATGAGGAAATATAGATATATAATTCCTTGCACTGACTCTATAGGATAAACAGGATTGTTAATGCTAACAACATTTCTCATAAAATACTGTTAATAGTTTTCTGTAATCATAAAAGTTTGAAAAGATGCCATACAGAAAATAGTAACTGTAAGAACAACTTATATTCTGCAATGTTTTTTATTGGAGACTTCCAAACTTCCAATAGCTCGCGGTGACTCACAACAGCCACATGAAGTAACCAGAGAGATTAGTAACATGATTGAAGTCACACAAGCTGGGAGCTCAGTGCCCATGGAAATATTTAGAAGTTGAGACAGACAAAGGAAAAACCTGCTGTAATCTCTTTACAGAGCTCGTAGGCATACCAGAATGTATGCAAGGAATGGACTATATTTTAATCTCCATATGATCAATAAAAACATGGAACGCTTCACTCATAGGCTCTCTACAGTGATTTCAAAGAGCTCCTGTCTGGTCTCCCCTTCACTGTCATTGTAAAAAAAAAAAAAAAAACCTCCACAAAGTCCTCTAGAGAAGCAAGGGAAACCCCTACAAAAAAAAATCCCCTAAAAGTATTCTGCAGATGCTTCAGAAGTACACAGGGCAATTGTGGACACAACTGGCAGTTTGCAGGAGTGTTTCTGTGAAGCCATTTTATACTGAGGAAGTGAAAGAGCTAAAACAGAATTCAGGAAAGCTCTGGTCGCTTGCCCTCCAGAGTCAGGTCGCTGGCTCTGTCCATGTGTGAGCTGAAACACTGAGCTAAGTATGTCATTTACTGATTTTATGCTGCCAACAGAAGAAATGCAACAAGACTTTTTCAAGGGGAAGATTGTTACCCAAAGTTTAACTTGTGGCTTTCCTTGCTCAAAGGTTGGCATTAGACTTCAGATATTTTTCAAATAAAAATCCCGCTTGTATTTTGAGAAGTCTGATGCCATTCAGCAGTGGTTTTGCCTTACTTGTTGCAAAAATAAAAGCTATCATTTGGAATACCTGAAAGTTCAAACAAAAGAAATATCACTCAAAAAACCCCAATTCTCAGTCAAATCAATCCAACACCAAGAATGAGACCACTAAAACCAGTAGCAAGATTTTTAACCTCAGTGGCTTTAGGATTTCGTTCCAGAAAACATTTGCTTGTAGTAGTAATTAGACCTAAATGAACATTCATAATGGATACCATCACTCAGTTATGGACCGACTACATGATATTAGAGAAAATTTTAATGTTCCAAATTATTATCCCTGCTGCTCAAAAGCGCCCTCCCTTTTTTTGTAAATTGAGTGATTTCCTCTCACATAAAAACTAGTTTCTATTTCCTTTAAGTGTGTCTTTTGCTTAAGAGATGGATTATCAGTAGGTTACATCTTTAGGTCGTGTAAAAGCCAGAAGCATTTAAAAGAAATCACTTGTTTTCATAGTTAAATTAAGGCTCAGCTACGTGACCAGCAAGTGGATATTCTGCAGTGTGGCAGCATTGCTTGACTGGGCACTAGAGGTCAGCCCTCCAGCCCAGCACAGATTTGGCCAGCTAACTCCAGAGAATTGTATGATGAACAGCAAGAGTACAGTAAAGCTATAAATTGGCCATACATGAAAGCTAACAGCTTGCCTAAGCCAAAATGGACCATTCAGAAACAAAACTGGGCTGAAATGGAGAAAGAATGAGGGTAAACCAGTCAAGAGTGACCAAAAAGAAACATAAAAGCAGAAGTCAGGAGAAGAATCTTGAAATCATTTACACCAGCAAGGAGGACTTAGAGAGTTCATGGGACTTTTAAATCTTCTTTGCTGTAACTAAACTTGTCCGGTGTTGTAATCTTGGAAATACTCTCGCATGTTTTCTCTTCTTACGCTCTACCAAGTGGTGGTTGGAGAGAATGGGAAACACTGTATGGAAACACGTTGAATATTAGCAAGTATTTCCAAGTTTCTTCTGTGCATATTAAGAAGTTAGATGAATTACTCATCACAAACGTACAAGAGATCTGGAAAACAGTATAAAAACCAGCTAGTGATAGTCAGCTGGCTACTGTTGCTGCAAAAAATGCTCCTCTGTCCTTTTATTGGACAGAGTCAAATGAGGCAATGCCAATCTTAGGACAAAGAGGGTTCTGTATCAAGTGATGGGGTTATTTTAATAAGCTTTAAGACTGTAAGACTCAAAAAATACTTTCTGCAATTTCTTGTAATTATAATAATAGAACAAAAGGAGACTAATAATTAAAAAAGGCAGTATTTCAAGCGGCAAGTAGCCATCGTGCTCTGCATTAAATAGAACAAAGTATTTTACAGGTAGATTAAGACAGTGGGAGGTGAGAAAGACAGGTCTGTTACCAGCTGTCTCATGATGAAACTGAAAAAGACCCAGCAAATTAGGAGGACGGAAGTTATATTAAAAGACTTCCACTGGGTCAGGACCTAACCGTTCCTCGTGGTATCATGTTAAATCCCACCAGAGTCTGGACCTGGACTACACTTCTCTCTACAGGCCACAAGGATAGTGAACATGAATGTGGATGAATGCATAAGATTTTGAAGTATTATATTTTTAAAGCTGTGTTAAGAATAAGTAGCACTTTTGACACTACAGATGTTAAGTCAAGGTATTCAGAACAATAGCATCATGCAAGCTGGAGGAGACCAACATCTAGTCCATCTGTGGGATCTAGTCCAACTCCCGCTCAAAGCGGGATTCTCTACAATAACTGTATTCATACTTGGGAAATATTTTCAATTTAGGAAATGTGCATCGATGTAATGTGCCATTGATATGTTTAACAAATCTGAAAGGTAAAGATAGTAACTTTGTTTTAAATGGAGAACAGACATTCCTTGCCTGATAAACAACTGTCAACAGTCCTGCATTGATAATAGGCACAAACAAGCAAACCATCCTGTTCTTCAGGGGAGCAAGTCTTATCTAGTCCCTCTTAGACTCACAGAACCTAACTGATGGCTTACTTATACCTGCTTCTAAGTATAAGTTCAAGACCTTTTCCCCTTTTTAGCCTGAGGCTACAAAGTACAGAGAGAAGTGGTAGGGAATGGGGCTTTTCCCTTGATGTAACTTGTGTCTGTTACCTTTCATCCTTTATTGCACCCTTCTGAGAAGACTTTGGATGCAGCATCTCTATAACCCTCCCAGTAATTCACTGAGGACAGCTACTAACTGAAAAAATACAATGAGATGCGGATGGGGCTGAATGTCAAAACCCAGCATGCTACGTATGAAAACAAATATGGTACTGATAATATCTCTTTCTTCCTTTTTGGCCTTGTTCAAGGGGGTTAAGAGCAGTTAATAAATACCTCTCCCTTACAAAGGTCAGTGTTTACCTGATACTGTGAAGATAAATGTTTCCTGCAGTACAGCCTATGCAGACACATTTATGTCACTGCTAGTGTTCAGAGGATCAGTAGCCTCCTGTGGTTAAAACCACCCTGATGCAAACTGTCTGTCCTTGCATACACATCTGTCTGCAGGCGACTTTCAGTCTCCTTGAGACGTTTGTATCACAATCCACCATGAAACTGTGGACATGCGAGCAAGTTCTCAGTTACCATAACCATATGCAGCCCTGTACAAATCATTCATGAGCTATTAAGTAATCAAAGTTGTATGCATTATTCAACAAAACAAAATCTTTGAAACTTCCCCCCCCCCCAAAAAAAAAACAAAACCAAACCAAAAAACAGCAAACAAGCAGAAATTGGGATGCCCAGGAACCAGATTAAGTACTTAAACCTCTAAATCATCAACTCAGACAGATAAATAGAGGGTAACTGTTATTTTTCATCTTGCTTTGTATCTATGGTTTCTTCTTGCATAGTATATACAAAGAATGCAAACATCCCTCTAACACATTGTAGTGTTCACATTCTTTACAAACAACAGCTCTTTACCTTATAGTCAATCTTTACACAGGTTGAATCACTTAAAATTACAGATGCATTCCTGAAACATGGCAGTGTGCTTGCAAATAATCTGACTTGGAAAAATTAAACCAAATTAAATAATTTTTGCTGTTTCAAACCCCTTCCCCATGAAAATCACTTTTAAACATTTTCATAGCACTCATATCTAAACAAATCAGATTCCTCTACCTAACAGTATTCTAGTTTGAAGAACAACTGGTGACTTGCAAATAGCTTGTTGCATACGGAACCTTAATACTGGCATATCTTAAAGTACTCTTTTCTAATATTCCACTGAACCCATCAAATCAATTGCGAAGTATGACATTTCGTAACAGAGGCATGTAAGCAGGCGAATTTTGTCAAGATAAAAAGGCAGTATTTGCCGCTCATTTGATAAAACCAAGAAGTATTTCTGATTTGAAAGTACCAATCAGAAAGGGACAAGAATTCGAAGTTCTAGAGGGGATTTTTTTTTTTTTGGTAACACAGACACACAAAACAAACCCAAAGTAACTCAGTCTCATCCGGTTTAACCTCAACCACGAGACACTGCTGTCTGTTTTCTTTCTCAAAAGACTCACGTCACTGTGCACTGAAAAAAAAGGTAACTTCCACAGTTTGTGGTGAGGATACATGATAAACAGATCTGTTCACACCAACTAGCAGGGCTGCCTGCGTCAATAAAAGGCAGCAGCAGAGTCGGTGAACTGACATTTGGCACCTGGAGGATTATCATTGCAAACGTCTCTTCACATTAACGTTAAGTAAAATGCCAGGATTTTTTTTTCCCCACAACAACATGACTGAATTAAATGGAAAAGACGACTGCAAGCTTGCAGAAGGCAAAATCCATAAGAAGAAGCAAAAGGCTTTGTAAGTATATATATCTAAGTATAAACTCTAATTTATTAGAAATGAAAATAACACTAGAAATGAAAATAACACAGAGATTAAGAATTAGCACCGTGTTTCAGGCTAAATGACTGCAAAGCCTGCTTGAAGCCCAGGACTATAGCATCATTTAAAATAGCTTGAGCTGATGCATACAAGTGAACTGACTCCCTTAAGTAATCAGGAGTAGATTTTGGACACACTGGGAGCCTCTTAGTCTTTTAAAAAAAAAAAGTTACTTGGATATGTAACTTCACAGACTTCAGGCACAGAATGGAGCTGTCTGCCTCTGATTAAAAGTCTTAAGAAATTTAAGTAGAATTGAAATGCAACAGCAATTTTAACGGATTACAAAAGTGTCTGTTCATTGGTTTCAGTGGTGCAGATCTCAAAAATTATTTGAAGTGCATGGTGCCACATATCGAATCTGGGATCAAGACTTCTAACTCCAGAAATGTCATGTAAGTACTGAGATACACTAAGATATAACGAAAATATAACTATAGCTAGATTACTATATAGTAAATTATTTTATTAATTTCTAAACTACTTATAGAACAACAAATATACTAATGCCTAGAATTTCCAAAATACCAAAGAAGTGAACATTAGGAAGTAGAAACTATTCATGGAGTTAAGGATTTTTTTCTTAGTGATGTGATGTATTTGCGTCAAACAGTGGGGGAGAAGACACCGCAGTTAAATCTATTTTCTTCAGAGGAAAATTGTGTCCATTCTCTAAAGATTTACAAGAAATGATGCCTCACACTTAAGTCATGAGCATTGGTATTACCATTCTTATTTCAGGAATATGTAAACAGAAGTACAGATACAAAATTATTTGGTCATATTACAGTAAAAGCTCATCTTTCTGGGAACAGAATTCAGGACAACATCATAGTTCCTTGGTTTTCCATCTCTGATTATTTTTTTCAATGTGGACTTGCCTCCAGAGTCTCAGATTATGAGAAAGCCATAAGTTTAATAAATACCTGGTACATATTCCTAGAATAGAATAAATTCCATTTATTCTATAGAATAGAATTTATTGTAATAGAATTAGAATTTATATAATTTTTATTTATTTATTCTAATAGAATTATAGAATTTATTCTATAGAATTAGAATTTATTCTAATCGAATAAATTATAAAATTTGTCTTCTTTAAACATGCAAACCAACCCACATGGTTTCTTGCCTAAAGTCTTTTCTTTTTCTTGTCATCTTAGGCTCTCTGCAGAGGAAGTAATACAGTGGTCCCAGTCTTTGGAAAAGCTCTTGGCCAGCCAAAGTAAGTCTATTACTTCAGTATGACTTCGTTGTTACTCTGAGGATAAAACTTTACCTAATGTGACCAAATAGGCAAAGCTGTAGCACTCTGCAAACACTGCCAGAGAATGGCCAGTTGCATTTCAGTTATTTACACCTCCAGTGTAACACAGCTACTGTTACAGCTTCGCTTCCAAGTTTGCTTTTTCTTTCCCCCCCCTTCTCTTTCCTACTCCCACTATAGCAAATAAACCCCAAACGGCTCAATTCAGTGCTTTTTGATCAGTCTTCTGTCCTTGCCTAACATATCAGTTTAATTTGGAATTTTCTCTCCACTGGTACCCCAAGAAAATCCATTGATGTATTTTGGTACCCAGGGTCTAGATCTAAAAAATTCTGAATGTAATTAGGGAGACTCCATCATCCCTAATATTAGGGTATCTGTAGTGTGTCAAAGAAGGGAAGAACAGTGTATTTTGTCAAAATTCTATAACAGAAGTTTCAATACATGTCCTGCTATTTATTTTATTCTCCCTGGTCACGTATGTCATGCTTTAAATGATGATGTATTTGTGTTGGCTTTAGGTGGTCAAGGTGTCTTTCGTGAGTTCCTGAAGTCAGAGTTCAGTGAGGAAAACATCGAGTTCTGGTTGGCTTGTGAGGATTACAAGAAAACCAAGTCTGATCACTTACATGGCAAAGCAGAGAGGATTTATGAGGAGTTTGTTCAGTCAGATGCTATTAAACAGGTAAGTACAAAGTTAATCTGTCTAGTATTAGAGTACAAGGATTCTGGAAACTCAGAAGATAGAAGTGTAGCTTCACTGAGATACTCATACATTCATTCAGTTACATAGGAAAAAGAGATGCATGTTTTTATGGTGTACTTTCATCATTACTGTCTTCAGCTGTGAGATTATCAGATCTCACAAGTAGACTCACATGATACAGGCTGGTACTTGGGAGCACCACTAGCAGAAGCTCAGCAGAGGCACCAGCAGCTCAGCACACAATGCCATTCTCTGACTCAGCCCAGTTTGAATTACTGCTGGTGTTTGGAATCCAACACTTAGAGCTTTGCTAGTAGGAGAACTGTGGAATATTTCTTGTCTTTTAAAATATGTGGACATTCTGGAGAATTAAAGGTTGTATATGTTGATCATATTTCAAACTGAAGACTCATTTTACACAAGATTTCTCCTATTGTTTTAACCAGAGGTTTAATTGGAGGTTGTTCCTCTGCTTCTCCGTTTGCTCAGTTGTGTTACTCCTGACTCCATAAGAAACTGCATTTCTATACTCCGTAGCAATTTTTGTGCTTAACTGGGATATAAGCATTAACATTCCCTCATTTTGCAGTTCTGATATTGAACTATCACACTGAGTTCTAAGGCTGCAAATTTGTTTATTGACAAAACAAAGTGATAGATATAGAAAGAGAGCATATTTTTAAGATGTTGATGGCATTTGTTTTTCACTTTCCAGATCAATATTGACTATCAGATGAGGGAAGCAACAGCCAAAAAGGCACAAGATCCGACTCACACAAGTTTTGATGAAGCCCAGAAAACTGTGTACATCCTCATGGAGAGGGATTCATATCCCAGATTTTTGAAATCCAAAGTCTACCTGAACCTTTTGAACCAGCTGCAAACTAACACTTCAAAGTGAAGTGTTTGAGGCAGTGAAGAGACAAATATCCTGTGGAGAGATCCTTCAGGGTGGTTGGAGCTCAGCAAGGAGAACCCCTGCCTTAGGAGGAGGAGTATGGGGGAGACCCAAACAGCTCCATGGCCAAGAGAACGCAGGATAAGAGCTGGCAAGACTGTTACAAGGGTGAGAGCAGCACAGGGAGAAAATCTCCTCCCATACACCATGGAGTCAAGACAGGGTATGGATACTATTTATTGTTTGAACTACACTGTGAATGTTGAACCAAGTCTTAGAACCCAAAGGACTGCTGATTATTAGAAAGTGCAAGAACAGCAAGCTGAATGCTGGGAAAAGATTATCAAGTTCAGAAGAAAAAATAAGGATGACTGACAGTTTTGTGCATAACAAGAAAATGCACAGAAAGGACTGACTAATGCCTTTTTTTAATCTGTGAAATGTTAATAAGCATGAGTGCAGCTCCATGATGCTATTGTGCTTTGTATAATACATTGTTATATCTTAAAATTGATTTATTTTAAATTATATAAGAATTGCATAAGCTGTAATTTTACTAAGTTTGTATTCAACAGTCAGGTATGTAGCATATTTTCTGTTTAATTTATTGCAAAATAATAAGCAACTCTTCAATCAAATCTACTAAAAATAAAGTTTTATGATCATTTTACATCTTAAGTGGTCTTGCCACCGTAATTACTGAAGTATTGAAACATATGGTTCTCTCCTCTCCCACTTTGCTGCTACTACCCATCTCCTTATCCAGATATTAATTTTCCCCACACCACCTTTCCTGGGTTTTTTTAAACCTATTTTACACAACCATAATCTTAGTTGTCTGGAGCAGGTGATCCTGACCTACATATGCCCATCCTCATGACCCCCAAGAAGAAAACAACAATAACAAAAAAAAACCCAAACAAAAAAGAGAAGCAGGTCTAAATTTCCTTCCTATTTTTCATACTGCCCCAGCTACCAGCACCAGAGTCAAATGTCAAATATAGACAACATTTTTAATCACTGATCCCAGAGTTCAATACACTTCCATACTGATGATGTGTTGAGCACAGCAGATCACTCATGCTTGCTTATGTTGGGAGGCAGTAACTGATGAGACTCACTAGCAGTCACATTCTTGGCAAGATCCAGACTCTAATATACAATGCCAATACTAGCATCAAAGGTCATTTATTTTCACTGCAAATGTTGTATTAAATTTACTCTAAAATATACAGTGTTATGAGTAGCCGATAGCAGAGCAGGTAACTAAAATAAGAAAAGTTGCAATTACGCTTGAATCATGTAACTGTGAACACAGGCATGACCAAATCTGAAGCATTTAAGGCATTGACATTAGAGTTCAAAATGAAAATAAATGAAAGTGTGCCCTGGTCTTGATGAGTTACCATCATGAGACTCAGTTATCACATGCATGGCAATACAAGATTTTATCTCACCCTTGCAGATTTTCCATTTTCCAAAATAACATGATCTTAGTCAGGCACACTCCATTATTCCATACCAAAGGGAGAAGCTGTAAACCCACAGACGTCATTCTCATGGCGAGAGAAGACTGTGTTCATACTGCCACCCTTTGGGGACATTTTGTCCTCCCTTGAAGGTCCCAGTCTTCAATGTTAGAAGCAAAACTCTGCTGGAAGAAGCATAGATAGCTAAGTAGCAGTTGCTGACAACTTTCACCATCACTTACTGTTGTAGCTGGAAGCCACTGCAAATGACATCTTCCCACTTTCAAGGCCAGTAAATGCAGAGCAAAAGAATCTGGTCTCGCAGTATTGTTTTCCTTTTGTTAAATATATATACCTGAGGGACCCTCTGATTGCAAATCTTGAATGCTCCTGAAACAGTGTAAACCAGTCTCCAGTAGGGTCTCTTACATTAATTAATTTTCCAGGATTGGTAGGAATAAGTCTAATTCCTGTGAATTAGGAAAAACAACTATGCCTCCCACACAAGAGGCACTCTCATGCGTGATCTGATACAGTTAACATGGACCAAACGTCATAGTTTCCATAGCTTCAACCTCACAGAACACAAAAGAGAACTATGAAATGTCTGCTACCCTCTAAACAGACATAGCCTTCAAGTAACGTTATTCTTTTGACTGTAAATCCCTTAAATTAGTATGGGCCCAGTCCCATTTACTCCCCCCTGCAGTTTCACAATTTTGCCATGATCTAGACAAACACCGGTATGAAATTTCTGAATAAAATAATATTTCATAATATGGCTAGTTAGGGTTAGGGGTTTTTTTTAATGGCTTGTTGGTGCCAGAGGAGACTGTTCGTCAGAAGCAATTTCATCTGCTGTTAGGGAGACTGCTGGGTGGGGTAATGGGTGGATAAGTGTTTCCAACTCAATATAGGTCTCAGAGGCAGATATAATGAAAAGGAGAAGGCAGACTCTGCTGCAGCGCCCAAAACCATGGCATAACTCCAGTCACTGCTCACTTCAAGAGACTGCCAACATTGCCGCCTGTGCCCACTGCTCTGTGACTTTGCACGAGGCAGAGCAAATCATTTCACTAAAGACTGAGTGCAATCACCACAGCTGCTCTGGTATTCACAGACCTGGCATCCTGCGCCCTGACCTCCTGCAAAGAGTCACTGGGTCTGCCCTAACCGGAAAGGGTGAGAAAGTGACGCTATAGCATGCTGGTTAGAGCACTCTAAATATAAGCTAAACTCATCCCCTGAAGAGACTAACACTGCTTTCAGGGAGCACACCAACCACTTGTATTACAGAGTTAGTATAGACCAGACTATCTGAGGAGGGAAGATGCAGAGACTTTTCATTCTTCTCCACAAGCATCTCTTCCTGGTTCATGATTTGGTACTGTGTGAGAAGGAAAGGTTTGGTTTTTTTTTTAAAAAAAGAAACTATTCCACTCCTTACAACCCAACCTTGGTACATTTCTAAGTCTTTCACCTCATTTGCAGTAGGAACCTGAAAACAGCTACAAAGTCAAAGAGCCCAGGTTGTTAATTCCAGAGATATTCCAGCCCACTCCAGTGTCCCTGGCAATTCCATGTTTCACGAAGCAATAAACAGCATAAAGAAATTCAGAGCTGCCTCTGGGATGCAGTCGTAAGCCTAGTATTATATATATGTTGCTATAGCAGGGCTATACAAAGCCGGTTGTTTAAACAAAGTCCAAGAGATCTGGAAGTATTTTATGGCAACTTATAGTGCCATCCATGCTAATCTACTTTATAAAAGGAAGAAACTATAAAGTAATAGTTCAATGGCACAACAAACAATTTTTACAGTATTTTAAGACACTTAACAACATTTACATGCTATAAAATAGTCCACATTAAATAGTTTTATTATTTCTTCAAAATCTATTTTTCAAAATGCAGTATACAATGCTTATTTTGCAGTGAATCCTTTTCTTGAAATATTGCCAAAATGGAGGTTCTTTGCACTCAGAAAAACAGAACATACAGATCAAAAGGATTAAGGGCTCAGTATTTTCTGTGAGCTTTGGTTCATCTACAAGGCGCATTCACCATATCAAGTTTATTTGTGATTTCCCACTCACCTCCTCCTCCCCCCACTCATACACACAAATAGCCTCAGTATTGCAGATTGGTTTCACAGCTGTGGGTTGTGCCCTGCCCAGCATGGCAGACTTGTCCAAAACAGGACATGTTACACATCAAATACGGAAAGTGTGCCTCCCTGGAAGCTTCCCATACTCAAAGGGGAAACTTGTGAATGCAGGCTATTAACTATATTGTAAGTAAATTAGTGGGCAACTGGGGGAAACTGTCCTTTTTCACAATATGCTGGACTGAGTTAATTACCAGTTAACTGTTAAAACTTTCCAGAACAATCAAGATCTGTCATCCAACACATTAAAATATTTAATATATATGTCAAACAGCTTATTTGATTTTTTTTAAACTAGATTCAGCTTTCCCTTTTTTGGAAAAAAAACATAGAACAATTTGGGTTGGAAGGGACCTTTAACGGCCATCTAGTCCAACCCCCCTGCAATGAGCAGGGACATCTTCAACTAGATCAGGTTGCTCAGAGCCCCGTCCAACCTGACTTTGAATGTTTCCAGGGATGGGGCATCTACCACCTCTCTGGGCAGCCTGCTCCAGTGTTTCACCACCCTCAGAGTAAAAGCTTTCCTCCTTATATCTAGTCTAAATCTAACCTCTTTTAGTTTAAAACCATTACCCCTTGTCCTATCACTACAGGCCCTGCAAAAAAGTTTGTCCCCACCTTTCTTATCAACCCCCTTCATGTACTGGAAGGCTGCCATAAGGTCTCCCCAGAGCCTTCTAGTCTCTGAACTGAACCACCCCAACTCTCTCAGCCTGCCTTCATGGAGAGCTGCTCCATCCCCCTGCTCGTTTTTGTGGCCCTCCTCTGGACCCATTCCAACAGGCCCATGTCTTTCCTCTACTGGGGACCCCAGAGCTGGACACAGTACTCCATGTGGGGTCTCACCGGAGCAGAGTAGAGGGGCAGAATCACCTCCCCTGACCTGCTGCTGGCCACACTTCTTTTGATGCAGCCCAGCATGTGATTGGCTTTCTGGACTGCAAACGCACATTGCTGGCTCACATCCAGCTTTTCATCCACCAGTACCCCCAAGTCCTTCTCGGCAGGGCTGCTCTCAATCCCTTCACCCCCAGCCTGTATTGATACTGGGGGTTGCCCTGACCCAGATGCAGGACCCTGCACTTGGCCTTGAACCTCAAGAGGTTCACACAGGCCCAACTTGTCCAGGTCCCTCTGGATGGCATCCTGTCCCTCAGGCAAGTCAGCTTGATGTTGCCTGCAAACTTGCTGAGGGTGCACTCGATGCCACTATGTCATTGATGAATATATTAAGTAGTTGTGGTCCCAGTACAGACCCCTGAGGGGCACCACTCCTCACTGATCTCTATCTGGACATTGAGCCATTGACCATTACTCTCTGGATGTGACTATCCAACAACCAATTCCTCATCCACCGAACAGTCCACCCATCAAATCCATCTTCCTCCAACTTAGAGAGAAGGAGCTTGTGGTGGACTGTGTCAAAGGCCTTACAGAAATCCAGATAGATGACATCCGTAGCTCTTCCCTTGTCCACTGATATAGTCATAGATCATAGAACACCACTAGACTGGTCAGGCAGGACTTGCCCTGGGTGAAAATACACCTTAAGAGAATGGAAATTTGCTGTTCATTCATGGTCTCTACAAAAATCTGTTGAATCAGATCGGTCATCAGCTACAGATCAGAATAGGAAAACAGGATGCAGTACATGGAGAAGATTTAAGCTTTGACAGTGGTGACTCAGACTTTTCTTTAAGTGTTCTACCCCGAAGGAAACATTTTCATTGTTTGTCAGTGTTTCAGTGTGGAAAAAAAAAATAAATCATTGTACCATCTTCAGGTATACTTTTGAAGTGAATTAACTTCTCCCTGTGACAGAGAGTTTTCATTATAGGATGACTCAAGAGTCCAGCAGACCCTGAATGTGCGTTTAGAAGACTAATTTTAACCTCTCCAATTTGGAAAGCCTTTTCTAAGTGTATTCCCTGAAATAGATATTTTTAGTATTAGCTGATATAGAACTAAAAATGTGGTATAACAGTAATATAATAGTATCATTCTCTCCCATATATTGAAACTGAAAAAGCCATCCATGAAAGCCTGTTAGTAGAGACATCCTGTCATTATACACAGTGAATGAGGAAGGAAATAAAAGCTGAAATGGTAATGAATAGTACAAATTCATCACCTTAGACCCCTAAGTGCCAGCCGTCCCTGCCCACACTTTGAAGGAACAGGCTTTCCGGATGTCATCTCCTTCATGGTTGTGAAATGAGCTTGAAAAGCAAAAACAGATGACAAGAGGTGGAAAATTACATGTTATCTTCCATTCAGAGACATGGGTTGATTGTATCAGAGCGCATAATGTCTATAAATGAAGCTTTTGAAATTAAGTCTTCAGTCATTAAACACAGGCAGAAATTGCAAAACAAGTTCTTGCTTAATATTCATTGGATGATTTAAATTTGTCTTGGATGCTTGGAAACAAAGTCAGAGAGGAGTTAAGGTTATCCCCTGGCTTTGTTTGGATATATACAGCCTCAAAGGTTTTAGTGACAGAAAGGAATTTTACATCAAGCAAGAACTAATGTGCTTATTTTGGAAATAAGCTCATTCCCCTTCATTTCTCAAAACAGTTCCAGAAAGTACTCTTTTGAAAAATCCCGAAGATATTTAAACTCTACTGAGCACTTCCAATCAGTTTCTTCAAACAGCCTAGGCACCACAGAACCTTAAAGCAGTTATCTAAACTAGTTTGTTGACCAGGTTTCACATGGTCCTTTTTACTTAATAAAATTAAAAATAGCTTGAGTAAAAAGTGAAATGCAGAAATGTAAACCTTTCAGGATCACTCTAGACTTGTGTGCAGGGAGAGACAACGCAGATTAGCAATGCTTCTCTTCAAAGTATGTTATACAGACAAAGTACTAAAGTGACAGTACAAATGCCTACAAACAACATCACTTTAGTCACAAGGAGTTTGTTGTTTTGTTTTTTTTCCAAGTTACTGTGGTCAGAGGGCTTCTGCTATTAGAGGATAGCCTTTAAAAATAAAACAAAATAAACACTCTTTGCATAATAGTAATAACTTAGTAACCCATGAATTTCACACCACTTATGGTAAAAGTCTGTACTACTTTTATTGTAGCAAATGGTTTGTCAACTATGAAGGTCAAGAAACCAGAGATAGAGAAGAGACTTGCTGTTGAATAGAATTTGATCAGACATGAGTTTGAGCAAGCCAACATACTTGTTCATGCCAGTCTGAGGAAACAGTGAACACACAAGATGTTCAAACAAAGCCCAAAGTCCAACCAGGAACTGCTCGTGAGCTGGAACAAACATCTGCAGGACAGGGGGTCCTGGACTAACATAATAAAATATTCTGACCAACTTGGACCAAACTGTAATCAATAGCTTTACAGTAAACAAACAGCTGCAAGATGGACAACTGGTGTCTTCAAAATGAGTACATTTGCACAAAGTTTACTGTTGCGCTTTGTTGCAAGCACGTACACAGATTCTGACAGAGAGCTAAGGACATACAGTGTGGCCTACAGTGAACCTGTGAATACTGTTCCCTGTTGCCATGCGAGCAGATTTTGCTGCACACTGAACCTAACGTTTCTTGAGGCTATTTTCAATTATATACCAAGAAAGTTTCCAACAGAATCTGATCAAAGCCACCAAGTAAGATGCAACCAGAGAAACAGGACTGTCCTCTGGAAACCTCAATGGCTGCACTAAGTGAAAAGCAAGCATGTTGATCTGGTATTTCTGTACTACATCCACTCAAACAGCAATGAGGATGAGTAGCACCTAGACCCGAGTATCCGCTTTGTGCTCTCCTCAAGCTTAACAAAGGCCTTTTAATATTTTACTGCTTTTCCTGTGCTTCGCCCTAGACCTCTAGCCACATTCTCAGTGCTCCTATTTACATGCTCTTGTAAGACACAGCATCAGGAATGGGAGTACCAGGCAAGCCCCAGCAAGCAGTGTTCCTACGTTCACAAATGCCAGTGTGTGGGTGTACTGCAGGAGAAAGGGTAGCTGTGTGCAAGCAAGGGAGTATGTGGGTAGATGGAAAGAATGGGTACAACGCAGAGAGTGAGACAGACAGTACTTCCATGTTCACTAGTGTGAAACAGATGTAGGTGGGTGAGATTTTTATTGAGCAGAAGAGCATTAAAATAGAAACACAAACAGGAAAGAATGAATATGAGGGCAAGAGAAAAAGAGAAGGCATGAGAATTAACAAAGATGCCACTAGGTAAGTGAACACAGGAAAACAGAAAGAGAAATACAAGACTATGAGCAAGAACTCATCTGGGAGCACTATCCTCGCTGATAAGAAAAAGTTGTTGCAATCAAGATGGTCAACATATATTGTCTAAAGTAGCTGGCAATTGATAGTTAATCCTTAGACAAAGAACAGTCCAGAAAAAATTCAGTAGCTCTGTTATTATATAGCCATTTTTTCTGATTCTATAGAATCATAGAATCTTCATGGTTGGAAAGGACCTTTGAGATCAAGTCCAACCATACACATACTTCAGCTTTTCAGTTTTCCTCATAATTTTCTTTCAGAAAAGCACGTCCAGCTCAATTGCTGAATGAACCAAGCAATAACTGATTGCTGTTAGCGCATGCCATCACGACACTAAAGTTGTTCTGCACCCATACACGTAGCAACATAAGGAATGCTAAGGAGCCAGGCCATATCAGAGGCTTGTTAAGCAGCCTGTTCAAGGTATGCCTCCGTTACCTGTTCAATCTCAGTGTCTCACCTACTTAGGCAAGGGCTCTCTTTCAGGCTAGAGGAGAGCATTCATTACAACGAAACTTGAGAGAGCTTCCCCACAGCCTGCACTCACGTCCACCCTCATGAGTCCACAGTTTGAACTGACACACATAGAAGTTATATCTTCTTCTTCACTGTGATACCAGACGACATCTAGTGGAATATTTATATAATAAGAGGAAGGGTATGATTTAGGTTCAATCATGTACTTCCTCAGTGAAGCAGCATACCTGGTTAATGAGTAAACCTTCCGCTCCTTTGTGCTTTAAGTATTCTGGCAAGGCAAGTAGAAGGGTAATGTTCTGGGTATCAAACTATGAAAGAATGATAGTGGAAAGCAGCTGACTCAGAAACAAGTTGTAAAATGGCATTTGCAACAAGTTTAAGGAACTAGCAACAAGCTTGAATGGTAGCAGTCCTTGTTGTAAGAGAGAAGATAAGAGTCCTCACAGTGGCTGGGGGGCATGATGATGGCAGGCAGGGACAAATCCATAGCCTTTCAGCGTCCCTCAGTCTTTGAGAGCTTCCCAGACAGTCAGATTCTCTGGTTCTACAGTTCCTCTGCACTGATCCAAGGACAGATTTGCCAGGAAAGTCAACTACAATGCTAAGGCTGCTAAGGCACTCAGGTAATCCTAACTGCCTGCAGATACCCATTGAATTTCAAATGGTGCTTTAGAGCATGGTCAAGGATACAAGAAAACTGCAGACATGAAACAAGCAACAAATCCTGCACCTAAGTGTCCTCTCACTGTACAAGTCAAGAGAGTGTTTGGAGAAGCATTTTCTTCAGCTTAATAATAAAAACAAACTTATGGGGGGAAAAAAACCCCACCAAACCAAGTTTATTTCAATCTAAAGCAATATTACAGTATTTTTTAATGTCTGTAGTATGTAAACGAAAATATTTGAACACAAAGTCACAGGTTACTGATACTCAGTCACTGCACAATTTACAAAGATATGATCCCATATACAGCATCCTGATAATGAACATCGGTTGATGATAGAATAAAAGCCCTAAATAGTTCATTATCATTCATTTTAATACTAAGATTTTAGATAAGCTACTTTTAATGCAAATAAAATTTAATGCAAAAAGAAGATATATTTACCCTTTTGCAAGAGAACTTGCATTTGCAGAACACATATACACACAAGGTTTTTACAAAATATAAGTAAATTAAATAGTTAAATACTGGTTCAAATCAGTAGTGGAAACTACCAACATAATTGGGATTTTCATTATGTAACTTTTCTAGAGTCATATTTATTCATATAGTGTTTTTGTTTTTTAATTTAAGTGGTTCTACAAGTAAGATTTTTTTATAGCCATTTTTAGCTTGTCAAGTTCAGGCCAAAATCACTTCCCTCCTTTTAGTATATAACTGCCTGTATGTGCAGGCTTTAGAAGTATTATTTTTGAGAAGGCATGTGAGAAAGCTGGATCATCTCGCTGTTGTGATTATTTGAATAATCATAGAATGGTTCGGGTTGGAAAGGACCTTAAAGATCATCTACTTCCAGCCCCCGTGCAGTCATGCACATTTATTGTGTATATGCTGATGAATTATACTACTGCAGAGAGCAGTCACAGGGTATCCATGGTATGGAAACACACGCTTGATTACATAGATACTTGCCCCTGCCCATTCCTAGTATAGAAATGGAAGAAAATACTCTAAAACCCTGTGTGAAGGTGTGAAGAATACAAAAGAAGATTTTAATGAAATAGTAATCCATAGAAAATGGATCACATTGTGATATTTGCCCCTCCTTTTCCATAAGCACAAGCCAGGTCCCATAGTGAGTTCCCTGCAGGCAGGCTCTTATGCTGCCCTGCTCAGATACCAGGTTCTGCTATAGGTGTGCACACCACACATGTTTCCTCCCTAGAAGAGTGATGACTATTGGAAAATGGATGCACATCCTTCTACATTAGGCCTGTATACCAGCAGGGTGAGCTGCAATAAAATAAATGAGCGTACTGTATTACTGTATGCTCAAACTTCAATTTCAGTTCAAGTAGTGCGCAGTTCATGTTTTGCCAGGGAAGCATTGTAAGAGAAAAAGAAAGATGAGTCAAACTAGAGAGATAGGATTGAAAGAAGTCTTGCACACTGCACAAAGCTAGGCTGTCAGATGGAGCAGGGAGAAGAGCAACCTTTCCCTCCTGACACAGTCAGTCTGTGCCTTGTAGACATTGGCAAATCCCCAGAGAGCACAACTTACAACTGCCCCCAGGAAGGCCAGAAAGCCCTCTAGAAAGATTCCCTCCCTCCCGCTCCCCATGACTAGCTTACAACTAGTTGAGTGAGTGCTTACTCCCAGAGCCCCAGTATCAGTACAAATGAGTCTACCGCTGCCATGAACAGAGCGACTTCAGTGCTATTGCACTGCATGGCTGCTTTGAAACACATAGAGAAGAATAAGTGAAATGTAAATAACTTGAGTCTCAATTTAAAACCTGGGCAATGGCTATGAGAAAAATGACAGAGGACTTCATACAAGTTTAAAGAATGTTCTGCTCTAACATCACTCAGATGGTGTGCAATAACAAGTTGACCAGTTAGAAGCACATACAAGCCTCACACTAATGGGTCAGAGCAGAAAATATAGGCGCTCTCACAGGAATCCAAAGTACTTCCTTTATAATGCTGCATGCAAGAGGATGAAACTTGGTGTTAGTGCAAGGGTACTTTTGCCTTTCGTATTGTTTCAACATGGACTGTAGATCTTATATAAAGAACTTTGATAAAGGGATGGAAAATATTAGTCACAAAACTTGTACAACACATGCAAGATTTCAATGAAGTAAGATACAGCTTCATTTCATTACAGCTGATCAGTAGAGATGTCAAGATAATTTCAGAGCAAAGAGCTTCTATTAGTGGTGCACCAGAGTCCAGCCGAACTTTTGTGATAGAAACCACAGCCACTGTTTGCCTACAGTATCTGTAAGAAAGGAGTCGGGCACTAACACGAGCAACACAGGCACAGCCAAAGGGTAGCAAGATCTTCTACACTAAAAGAAAATAATGAAGAAAAAAAACAGGTCAAGGAATTTTTGAAAGTTATCCCTACAAATGCAACTACTAAATGAAACTTTAACCAAGGGAAATGATCCAAGAAGAGCTGCGGTAAGTATGAGGTTTTGTGTTTTGAAATATTAATAGAAAGGTATAGCAAAGGCAGGGAAACACCTCTTTTTCTCTTAGCACGTAAAGTTATCTCAGAATACCAAAGGCATTCATTTTAGAAGTGTTTATGATGTATAAACAACTTTATCCCTATTTATATATGAATATTTTGTGTAATACTCTCAGTACAAACTAAGTTGAGGGACACTACAGAAGTCAATGAATAAGAACTTTTATATAGTGGTTTCTCTCTGAAGGCTCTGCTGAAACCTACGCTATGTCCTAAAAACTGTAACATTAGGTAGTTTACAGAGTCACTTGCACAGTATCAGTGAGCTGAAAAATCTAAGTGTATGTTGTAGTTCAAAAAACAAAGAGATCTTGTTCTTTGACCTACCAAAGCAGTTTTCCTAATATTTTTCCAATATAAGATATAATACCAGTTAAACAGTCATTTCCAGATCAGTACTGCTTATACCTTTTACAGATGTGAATAACTTAAGGACTTAGATTCATGTATTATCAGACAGGCAATTCCTTCTCTGAAAGTGTTGTAACCATGCGACTTTCTTCTTCATTACAAGACCTTCAGGAAACACAGAACCTACATGTTAAAGAACTTGTGGCCTTGTTTCAATAAAACCTTATAATGAGCAAACAAAAAGGATACTACATGTTGTTTATATGTATCAGGTGAAAACAGCTCCCATGATCCAAATGTACTTAAATGAACACTGCAAAGCTGTATTAAGTAGTTAAGATGTGGATGGGCTACCATTTTCAACAGGCGGGGCACTAATGTAGGTAAAGTCACAGGCTGCACTTGTGAAGATTAACCAATTCAAAACTGACACAAATTGCTCAAGGGCATGTTGTAGCTCTGCCTACAATTCCCATCTTATTTTAGGTCTAAGACTATTGCCGGCAGAAACAAGCAACATTAGACTAATGAAGCATAGACTATGCTTCAGTGGAAAGAGGACATTCCAAAGAAGCACTGAAAAAGATAAGATCAGAATGCTCTGTCCCTCCGCCTATTAGGAAGTGTTTCTAATATAAAAAGAAGAGAGAGAACCACGAAGCCCTGGATGTATGCTTGGCAAACGTGCGTACTCAGCGAGCTCTGGGGAACAATATTTGTTTAAAGCCTGTAGCTCAAGTTAAAATGGTTCCTCAGAACAATATCATTTCCTTATACAAATGTGGCTTCATGAAGCAAGCACTTGAAGAAAAAAAAAATTACTGGTTGGCACTGAATTTAGATGGAAGTAGTTGAACCACATTACTTAATATTGCTTTATCTAATGTTTCTTGAGCATTTCTGTATAGTAGGCAACGCCATAAACTTGTTCAAGTTTCAAAAAAGCCACAAAGACTGTATTTTGTTTATATTTCAGTGAATAGAGTACTAATGATTGCAACATGAAAACACCTAAAATAGAGAGCTTTGGGTAAAATAGTCTAAAATAAGGTGATAAGCAATAACCATATGCCAGAATTTAAATGTATAACTTTATCTTAAATATAGAGTATTGTGTAGTTTTAAAAGATTGCTTTTAGGCAGAGGGTGAGATGAGTAAATACTAGTGAAATGAATAGGTAAGCGTAGAGGAAGTCATACAGAGACCAAACAGACTGCAGTTCAGAGAATTCCACAAAAGTAGGAAACAGGTGATGGCCACTGGCAATACTACAGGGCTGCAGGGAGCATAAGCAGCAGAAGTTGCAGTATAGAAGTTAGGCAGAGTTCGGAAGTTTCTATATCCTGTAGGGAGTCTATCGGGTAAGACTCTTGTATAACGTAGATTTGGATATAGATGTCAGGGAAACAAGGAAAATAAGACTAAAAGGTAAATGCAATCATTTCACAGTTTCAAAATGCTGGGAGATACAGCCTTGTTCTGTGTTTTATTGAAGGAAAAATTGGTTGCAGGAGTAGTATGTGCCAGTCAAACCCACACCTTAAAAAAAGTGAGTTCAGATAAATAATGTATAAGACTATTGTTTTGATTTCAGACAGGTCTATACAAAATTACCCACTGTCCCATGTAAAGTTTGGAAAGAATCTGGCATCTCTTGAAAGTTGAAGGAGAAGAAATAAATGTATTTCAGGTCACAACTTTTTTTTTTTGTAAATTTTGTTTTTTAGACAATCATTCTTGACTGCCTCAGTCCTAATAAAAATTATATGCTTTCTTATGGATATCATCTCTATACAAAAGCAAGTTTAATACTAATTTTTATTGACTTTGACATATTTGCTGGACAAATATCAATGTTAATCTCAGACACTTAACAAGCTACACAGCATTGTCCAGTTCACATTGAGCTCTCATCCCTGATCCAGGTCACTCTGAACTTTCAGGGAAAAAGATTCATGCTTTCCTTCTGCTTTGGGTCAGGCTCAAGCATGTAATTTCTTTCCACAATTGAAGAAGCAAAGAGGGAGAACTATAACACTTTGGTTTTTCCCTAAGAGATTATCCATTGGGTGGTTTGATTTTTTTTTTTTTAATTTTTTTTTTTTTTTTTTTAAGTTCTTGCATGTTACAAAAATGTGTTTTGGTCTAGTTCTTCAGCCATGACTCAAAGATTAGATGCATAAAATAAGAATCCTGCTAGAACTGGTAGCACTGCTATATGGAAGCTGAATTATAAGTGGAATTTAAGATAGCCAGAACTGAGCACAGCAGGTTTAAAACTCACATATTTTCCGTGTTTAGGAGAATGAGTCCAAATACTTGCTGGCTTTGCAAGATATGCAGAGCAGAAGAAAACGGGATCAGTTCTAAGTAAGTAATGATAAGATTCTTATGTTCTGCAGTACATGCAGCTGTCTGAGTAGGAGAAACAAAAATCTCAAAATTCACAGTGGACGTTTTCTTTGCAAGCTTAAGATAATGCAACATAGTGCAACACCTTCACAACTGCCCCAGCTGACCACCTTCATACAGCCAATTCCTTTACAGTACATGAAGTGTAAACTGGCATTTCTGTAGTGGAAGGAGGGTATATCCCAGTGGGAATATTTATATTACCTAGGCATAGGCCTAAACTAATCCCTGGATTAAATCCAGATTTGGGCCTATGAAGAATTTCTAAACCCAATGTTTTGGGTCAATCCTTTAAAAGAATTCAGACTGTTGGCAGATGTTGCATACAAGCGTGATGGATAAGGGACATGGCCAAGTGCCTCCTGCAAATCCTCAGCTGCCACCAACCTCAGTGGAAGCCAAACATAGCTAGAACTTTGGTCAGCATGTTGCCTCGGGGACATGAAATGCTTCCATCTAACATGCCTGCCAACTGGTATCAGATCATACATGGTATTGATTTATTGATTAGAGAAAAATATGTCCTTCAAAGTAATACTGAGGTGTGTCTGATGACACCTGAAACTGCCATTTGGGTGAGGTTAAGTGGCAGAAAGACAGAGTATTTCCAAAAGTGCCTCCTGGACAAGGACTTCTCTCCCACACAGTAGTGGCCAGAGAAGCCCCTCCCACAGGACACTACAACAGCATTTTCCAATTTAAACTTTGGAGTCCCAGCTATAAAGCCTTGGTTATTTTTGGAGAATATTCAAATTTTTTTTTCAGTGTAATATATGTTCTTCAGCAAATTCCGTCACATTGCAAATCAGTTAAGCACAAAGTTTACTGTCAGCACAGAAGCTATAAAAGTGGCATTAATACAGATCTTAATAGCCCATGTTCACATTTCCCTTACTGCCTTTCATATTTTCATGATTTTAAAAGGAAAGAAAGAAGGTGAAAAGGTTTTCCTGTGTCAGCTGCCCCATCAGACAGCATTCTTTCTGCTTCACATATTAATGCTAAAGACAAATAATCAGAAATGGAAATAAGGAGGTCATACTGATGATGCTCAGTGAGACAGACAAGATTGTCACTTGTTCTATATACAAATGCTGTTGCTGACAGAGGTGAAAAGTTAACTGCGTCAGTAACAGTGAATATGACTCAGAAGCAGCTCTTAAAGAAAAAAAAAGCATTCAAAGGACTAGAGATTCTCCTTCTCCATAACGACACGCTTTATGAGTTCATACAGAGAGAAGGCCAGTAGCTCATGAAAAGGAAAAAAAGTATCTTTTACTGGCAAGAGTTACTAGAGAGTTATTGACAACACAGTTTGATAGTGGTAAAATTTCTATTACTATATATTTCTCTGATCACGTCAGACTGATTAGGAAAGCCTGATAAAGTAATCAGTGTCACAGCACGTACTCTTTCAGAGAAAGAGAATTATATCAAGCTAAAAATAAGGTGATCACCAATTAAAAAAGCTACAAAGTTACTAATGGGTGTTGTGCAGCAGAAATCTATGAAGCATCATGCAGCACTCATACAAAAGCTAATTTTGGTTTCAATTTAAATTAAAAAAAAGAAAGAGTTCTGTTATACTAAGTAGCTGTTGTCAAATTGTGACTCCTATGAAAACAAAATACTTGATGAGAAGGGATCTCCTCCCATGTTTGGCTGACACATAATGGAAAGCGCCCACTGGAATACATCCCTCATGTTTTCCTCTACTAAAATAAGCATAAGCAATTTTTCCAAGTTACCAGCATTGATGCCCTGTAACTGCAAAGCTTAAAAATCAGTTGGTGTAAATGGAGCTATATCCACTTAAATGGAGCTATTGGCCCTCATACATTTGTTTTTCCTTAAATTGTTTAGTCTCTCATCTCGCTACTTCCACACTCTTTCCCAGAATCAGGCAGGAGACTCCTCCAAGCTTATGAAATTATTGCTTAAGAATAGCAAACATCAAAGATAGATCTGATTTTAGTCACCTACAAGAACTGTCTAGATTAGTAATAATGTGTCATTCTGCATTGCAAACAAC